>NW_004567113.1:17585230-17615616 GCF_000260355.1 Condylura cristata
GAAAAAGAAAAATACCGGATAGTTTAACTCATAGCAGGAGTATAAAGGACCAAGGAAGGAAATAATAATAATGAGCAACTATATACCAGAGATATTTTACTGGGGTGGAATGAGGAAGGGGATCAAAAATGACAGGCGCAGGAAAGTGCACTGGACTATGGTGATGGCACATGGGTGATCTGGTGATGGGAAGCCCATGGGGATTACAACTGAGTTGGAAGAAGGCACAAAATGATGTAAAAATAAACATATTATTTTTTAAAAATGGATTGTTATTCAGCTATAAAAAGGAATGAAATATTGATACATACTACAACATGTAGGATGGGGGAACCTTGAAAACATACTAAGTGAAAGAATCTAGTCGCAAAAAACCACATGTTGTATGCTTTCATTTGTATGAAATGCCCCTTACAGGAAATCCAGAGACAGAGAGTAGCTTAATGGTTGTTGCGGGGAGTGGGGAGGAGTTGAGAGGAGCCAGTTATTTCTGGAGATGATGGAATTGTTAAAACCACATAGCGATGAGGGTTGCATGACTTTATGAATTATATACTTTATAATGCTTTCAGTTATAAATTTTTTGTTATGTGAATTTGTCTCGATATTTTTAAATTGGAATAAGTTCTCAGAACAAGAGTTCAGCACCTTGGAAAAATGGAAAGAAATTCTGTAGTATAAGGATACCTGTAACATGGACAGTAAACTGGGAGTGGTTAGTTATGAACTAAAAAGTTTCAGATCCTGACAGGTCATAAAAACTATGTTAGAAAGGTCATAAAAATTATGCTAGAGGGTTTAGCTTAGTTCCAAGGGTAAAAGGGTACCAATGGAAGAAATTCAGTAGGGTGTTGACCTCACCTGATAATATGTTTTCCAGATTCTTCTGACTACAAAGGAAGGGGACAAAGAGATCATTTAACCCTTGCATTGCCCATCAGTTCAGGACTATTGCAAACTAACCTGAGAAAATCTGATCATGCACAACACTGGCTTCCTTTGGAGATAACAATACTATCAAAAAGTTTAAAGTGGAAGAGACATTGTCCTGCTACCTACCCAACACAATCATGCTACACGGACAACTACTTGTAGTAAAAGTAAGTCTCAGATCAAATGCAACTATACATTTTCCAAAGGAAAAAGCCATTATTAGCAAGCAGACTACGGTTTATACCACCTGCTCTGTGAGCTCGATGAGGTTTCATTTCTCTGGATTTGTAGGTGCTTCAGCCATACTCTGCATGAAAGTTTCTCCTGAGACACATTGAATTTTGTAATTCTTTGTAATATTTTGCTAGTAACAACTAGTGTGCTTTACAGTGGGCATTACAGTGAAATATTCTCAAGAGCATCATTATCATTTTAAATCTTTATAGCATTATTATCATTTATTATATAATAAATTCTAGCAATAAAATTTATTCCCAGGCCCAGTATTATAATTTTTATGTCCTTAAATCTTGTCATACATGAAAAACGGTAACAGAATTCAGATACACATGTAAATGGTTTGGGGAAAAAAATAGCTCCTTGTTGCTGTCATAAATGGCCTAGCTTCTTTCATAAAGTGGTTGGCGATTTGCATGGTAGAAAAATTTGAGCATCCTGATACTTTATCTTCTTTACTTTATGGATGAAGAAAAATGCCTGTCCCAAATCCCTCACACCAGAAATTGACTTGTGATGAGTTCTCTCTGAGGCCAGCACACAGCTTTACCATTTGTGCCCTTTAAATTTTCTAGGAATATGCTGGGCCTTTTCAAAGCCCCCTAGGAATATCACATTCCCCAGGGTTTTTTGTAAGCCTAGTGTTTGTCTCCATTGTTATCATTGCCACAGACTTTTGTGATGTTAAACAACTACTATTGATTGTGACAAATGTCCTTGGGGGAAAAACTGTTCAAATTAAGACAAAGTCTTAAAACAGAATTTTCTAGGAAAGGATCAGACATGTCAAATAATGACAGTTCTCTGAGAAGGATGTTTGGGGAACTTTCCTCTGGTGGCTGCTAGGCTGTGATTGTGGTGCTCTTTGTTTACTAGGCTATTGTGGAGTTGGGGACAGGGACAGGACTGCTGGCTGTGCTTCCTGAGGTTCCGTGGTTATGAATAAATGTTCCCCTTTGGTTAATTCCCCAAGCCCAAGTTCTGGGCAAGTTTTTCTTAGCCTTTTTTGCCAGTGTTCTCACTTGTATTTTTTTCTAAAGATTTCTTTTATTTATTTGTGTTTATAAGAACAGGGGTCTAGGCCAGAGGTGTGTGTGGGGTGGTAGGGCATGGGGTTAGTGGGTTCAGAAGTGACAGAATAGGGAGAGAACAGGCAGTGGTACTAAAATACACTGCTAAGGGGAGGTCTGCTGTGCCATGTGGATCACCTCAGTGGCCTGGAATCAAACTCAGGCTTCTGTGGCTGTGGATAGCTTCATAGTGCTGAGACTTAACCCCTGTGGAACCAGGGAGGCCCTGTTCTCATTATTATAAAATAGCATCTTTTCAGAGGTCCTTACTCCATCATTCTTACTATTGTCTCCCCACCTCTATCTTGCCATTCACTTTTGAGCAATTTTCTCTGAGTCTCTGTTTCTCCATTTGGGGGGAAAAAAATAGAGCTAACAACTCATTCCTCAGAGAGGCACAGACACAAAGATATACAGACACATCCAGTCCACTGATGAAACTACAAAAGTCAGACAGCTGTGAATGCAATTGTCAGGGAAATACAACCTCTGTCCATCCTATCTCATGTCAACCCTAGATCTGTAACCTTTCCTGGTGTGTATTGATTCTTCAGATAGTTTATCACTTTAGATAGTATTGCTTACTGAGAGTTATCTCCCTCAACCTAGAGAAAATTAGGAATGCTCCTTTGTCTCCTTTTCCTGGGAAAGTCAAGAATATGAGCGAAGGAGCAGTGAAGTGATTTCTTAAGGTCACACTGGTAGTAATTTGCAGACTCAGAATTGATTCCCCAACTGACTGACTTGCTATTTCCACTGTCATTTAGTCTCCATAAAGGCTAGGGAATGGGAATAACAAGAGTTCTTTTGGTACAACTTGTTCATCATATGCATCAATTTTAGAACTAGTAAGGGAAGACAGATAATGTGGCCCCAAACCATGAGACAAAAATAATACTTGATTTAGAATGGAAGCATTATTAACTCCAGCTTAGTAAACATAAGTGAGAAACTTACTTGACTTAAAAAAATCATCCTATTTCATTAATTTATTTTAGGGTACAGATAGACTGAAGCTCCTTTCCACAGTGGACCAGGAAATTTTCACAGAAATCTATATGTGCTTCCAGGGGTCACTCTTATTAGCTCCTATTCAATCTATAAAGTACAAATCTTTGCATAAATAATCCAGATAAATAATACACAGTTACCTTGTGAGCTGGAATGACACTGTGTATCTATAATTCACTGGTTTCAATGTTTATCACTGTGCTTTTTATGCCACAGTGTGTGATGTTTAATACTCAACAAAAAAAATAAGGTTTTTTTTTCTTTTTTTTCAGAAATGGCATGAAAGTGAAAGTTTTCCTGGGCTCTGGGACCATTGAGAATGTATTTCTATTGCATTTATGCATGAGTGCATACTGGGTATAGAGAGACAGGTGGACCTCAAATGTTCCTTTATAGCACAGGCATAGATATAATTCCACTAATTAAAAGAGTTGCAATATTTCACAAATTTTAGAGAAAGGATCAGTATAGATTCCAAAAGGGACTGCATAGAATGCATAGAAAGCCCTGGCTTAGGCATATAGATGCTTCGGTGGGACCCTTGGGTGTCTTTTAAAAGGAGTGGTAATTCTGCACTGGGAAGTGTGGCTGAAAGGGCTAGAAAAGGGATCAGTTTCCATGGGAACGTGAGTAAAATCTCTCTGCATAAACTGCCAGTCCCTGTGTTGCAATTTCAGGTTCAAAGATTCCCAAAGTACAAAGATCTGAAGTTCAGCCTCCTGCCAGCTGCAGGAAGGCACAGAGATTGGGGCCCCTGTCAGACATAGTGGAAAAGCCCAAAGTTCATTAACCCTTGTGGTGGACTCTCCAATGCCAATGCAAGCCAAATAGTTTAGTTATTCATGTTTCTTTCTTTCTTTCTTTCTTTTTTTTTACTGAGAAGTTATTTATTTGCTACCCTTCATGTGTATTTCTATGACATACATAGTGCCTATGACCAAGCATACCACACTATTAGTAATAGTTAGCATATCTTAAATGTTTAATGATAACAGACTTAAGAGGTGGTAGTCTTACATTGTTCTCATTCACAGATAAAGAAAGTAAGGCAAAGAAAGTATGTTCTTTGTCCAAGGTTTAACCCTCAGTTAGGATTCAAAGCCTATAACAAAGTCTATGAAATCACAGAATTTGCTTCTCCTCACCACACTATACTGATATCATGACATAATGAAACTTTCTTGATATAAGTGTATGTCTTTAAATAGTATTATTTCTTATTGCTAAAGAAAAGGATTTACATATTCTATGAAGAATATTGTGGGAAAATGTCTAATGAATATTAATGAATGAAGACAGACATTTTGGTTTGAGATAACTCAAGTAACTTTACCTGAGTTTACCTGCCTCTGCTACCAGCTATTACATCATTCTTTCCCCTTTTGTGACTGCTTCTGTTCCTTGTAAATACATTCCTTAAAATTACATGCACTGTGAAAGAATTTAGATGAGATAATCACTCAGGTTTCTTCTAACTCTAAAATTCTGTGATCCTGTGAGGTTTGTTGTTAAACAGAGATATTATGCCATGAAAATGATCAAAATAAATTGAAATGATAAAAATATATTGACTATGCTGGAAACAGGTGCATCTACATATTACAGTTTAACATTTTTCTTGAGAATCATTTAAATGTGTGTATGTGTGTGCATGCATAGGTATAAAAATCTGGTATTTCCATTTTGAGAGGGTTATGTCACTTGGAAATACTTTGAGGCACAAATTGAAATAAAAAACCTAGACTCACAGTGATTTAAATGCTTAAGCCTTATGTGGCTGGCCTAGCAAATAGTCTAGAAGCAGGCAGTTCATGGCACCGGTTCAGGGACCTCTGAGATTCTCTTGGGCTTTCTCTTTTGGTCACAAGAAGACTGCCTGTGGCAGCCAAGGAAATTCACCACTTGGACCTCTCATGGCGCCAGGAGAATTGGCAGACAGTTCTGTCTGCCTGAAGCTACGGTGGCTTGTGTGCCCTGTGCTGGATGACAAGCAGCAGGAGTTAGAGTGTAGGCCCTGCCCTGCAAATGCTGTGGGAACCGAGGGGGATCAGCTGGTAGATTTGAACAGATCTGTAGACCAGAATGCAGTACTGAGTCAATGTACATTTCTTGATTTGGAGACTTGTACTATTGTTATGGAAACTGCCCTTATTTTTAGGAAGTAATGCACAGAAATGTTTAAGGGAGAAGAAGCCATTATATCTACAACTTACTCTCAAATAATTCAAAAAAGGATACACACAGAGAGAATGGAAAAGTCAACATGGTAAATGTTAGCATTTGGAGAATCTGGCATACAGAAAATCTTGTTTTCTTTTTGCAGCTCTCCTAAAACTTGGAATTGTTTCCAAATAAAAAGCAAAATATGGGTTAAAAATACTGAGATTCAAACTAGGTCCCAGAGTGGTTATAAATTTGTCAGGTTTTTTTTTATTATTATTTTTAAAGATTTATTTATTTGTTTGTACAGAACTGGGGTACAAGCCAGAGATGCGGAGGGTGAGAGGATTCACCAGGGAGAGAGTGGGGAGCAGAACAGGCAGGTCGACAAGTACACTGCTGAGGGGAGCAGTGGGCAGGTCAGGAGAGGTCTGCCACGCCATGTGGTCACCTCATGGCAGGTGGGGATCAAACTCATGCGGAAGTGGCTTTAGCTTCTTTGTGTAGTGCTTTAACCCGCTGCGCCACCAGGGAGGGCCCTAAACTTGTCAGGTTTTATGGAATAATAAGAAGAGAAAAATGATATGAATTACCAGTTTACACTATCTTGTATATTCCTACCACTTAGAATTTTCTGTGTTACTTTAGTGTCAATAGCTTGCTACTTTACAACATAATTTTTTAAAATCAGCTTTTAAAGCCTTAGTTTTATAAGAGGAAACCAATGCAGCAGAATTGGGTTATTTAGATGAAACTGCTGGGGTGAGGCTCTCCAGCACACCTACTTTTACTCTTCCCTCCCTGCTCCCAACCCCAGCCCTGCCTTTCCACCCTCCAGCCTTCTATCCAAACTCCGGATTCTGGGGCTCCAGCCTTCGCTCCTGCCCACTGGCCTCTTTGGTGTTAGTGTTTGGTGTTTGTCCTAGGACTAGGGCTTTGACATTTCTCTACATCAAACCACTTCAGACTGACACTTTGTGATAGCTCTTATTTCCTTAAATTATATTCCTTGTCTGGCCTTCACTTAGAAATCTCCACTCTCTCCTGTCCCTTGCTTTGCTCAGTCAAGCCTAATTACCATACCTTCTCTCAGCTGTTCAAAGGTAGAACAAAACCTATTTATTCATTCTTCCAGTGACAAATTGGCCTACTAATTCTAGTAAGGCCTACTAAAAAGTAGGCATGATTTGAGGCCCAGGGGGAGAAAACAAACACTATCCTTGCATGTAGAACCTTTATTCTAACAGAGGGAAAAGGAAATAAGTAATATATAATTTGATAGGAAAAAAAACAAACTTGACTTCTAGAGCCTTTGGGTCCAGACCCGAGGCAGTGCCTGGTGGCATTATGAGAAAGCAGGAAGTCGAGTTTCCTTATGACTCCAGAGAAAGGAGTCCAAAAAACATTTTCTAGTAGGGGACACAAATACATATTCAAGCTGGTACCATAATTAACTTCTCTCCAGGAAGGATAGTTGAAGTATATCTGGACATTCTTGGAAAGTGAGTGTCCTCATCTCACTGAGCAATGGCATCTTGGGTTGTAGCTGGGATGGCTTGTGTGCAGATACTAACAAGGAGATTCCAGGCTACAGTTTGCTATCTTCACCCAGATTGAGTTTGAGTTGCCATTTACAAAGTATTTACATGTCATGTGGCTGTTCCAGCTGCTTCTAATCTTTCAGGTACTTGTTGTGTTAGTCTGTTGGTGGCATTTGGACTGAGGGCTGCAGTGGAGGGTGGGACTGAGGCTTCTGGGTCTGTGTCCTTTCTGCTTCACCCCAGCCTCAGGCCCTAAACACCCCAGAGTAGTCCTGCAGCTTCCACATCCCCATCATGCTCTACCTCCCTCCAACAGTAGGGCTAACAGAGTCTAGTTTAAAATTATATATACTTCAGGGCCCTCCCTGGTGGTGCAGCGGGTTAAAGCACAGCACTGAGAAGCTAAAGCCATTTCAGCATGAGTTCGATCCCTGCCCTGGGGGTGACCACATGGTGCGGCAGACCTCTCCTGACCCGCCTGCTGCTCCCCTCAGCAGTGTACTTCGTCGATCTGCCTGTTCTGCTCCCCACTCTGTCTCTGGTGAATCCTCTCACTGCCTCTGCATCTCTGGCCTGTACCCCAGTCTGTATGCATAAATAAATAAGTCTTTTAAAATAAAATTATACATACACCAACATTTGTCTTTCATTAAAAAAAAATCCCATTCTTTCATGTGGAGGAATATCAAAAGCAAAATAATCTGAGGACAACACCTCACTGTTGGCTGTTCTCAAAGCTGAGTATGTAGCTCAGACTAAAATAATAAATAAAACGTTGGCTCCTGGACTCCAGGTCAGATCTAATTTTTTTTTTTTTTGGCAATGTAATTTACTTATTTTTTTATAATTTTATTTTATATAGTTTTTACATCATTTTTTCTTTTTGTACAATATATGCTTTCTCCTCTCAGGTGCAGTCCCCATGAAATACCCACCACGTATTCATCTGTGCACCATCACCATAGTCTCCAGGGCAGATCCATTTAGAATTTCTGAATTAGATTCAGGTAACATCCCCTCTGGCATGCTCCCAGATAATAAGGCACACCTGGGACCTTGTTAAACCTATTTATAGGCCCCATCCAATTTTCAAGAGACACCTGGAATCTGTCTTTAAAACCAGCCCTTGTTTGATGAGCTTGCTGCTCTGAGTGCCTACCTATTGGGGCAATTTTGAAAAATAGGCCAAAGAGGCCACCTTCAGACTTGCCAAGGACATGTGTCACAGATTAGCCATGGACCAGCTGTGCTTGGATTGTGTCCAGTTCCAACTCTACTTGCTGGGGTCCCACATATTAATACGACCATTCACAGCAGAATGTCAGCCATTCTGGAACCTTAGCAACAACAAAAAGCAACGATGTGGTCTAACTTGTGAGTAAAAGTTTGAGTGGTTTTTAGTTTGTTGCAAATGAAGTTGGCAATTCTAATATGAATGCAGCAAGCAGGGATGTGAAATAAGGGGAGTTTAACGTGTGCAAATATAAGTCACAGTCTGAGTTTTCAGAGGCCATCGAGTTCCTATTTGCTCAAGATCGCTGCTTGGACTACTAATCTGTGCCTTAATTGGATCTGTGCCCAGAAGCACAGGAAATGGCTGTATTATAGAAGCTTTGATTCCATGTTGCATTCCCTGTAAAATTACTAAATATCATGATGATAAGATTGTGTCCTGTGACTATAAACATGGAGCTCCTTTCTATCCAATGAGTGCCTGGTATGCTGCAGAAATATTTGGCCCAAGGCCTGGCATGTATACCTCTAGAGCTCAGATTTCCCAACTTTTTGGCTTCAGGGCCCTTTTACATCATTAAAAATTATTGAGAATCCCTTAGCATTTTTTAAAGTGGGTTATAGCTATTGATATTTATTGTATCAGAAATTGACATATATTTATTCATTTTTAAATAATAAAAATATATATGTGAGCAAATCCTTTTCAGGAAACATGAGTGATAGATGCGTTACTTTTTTACATACTTTTTTTCATTTTTAAATAATAAAAATATATATGTGAGCAATCCTTTTCAGGAAACATGAGTGATAGATGCGTTACTTTTTTACATACTTTGCAAATAATTCCAGTACTGGTTCTGGGTTTGATCAGGAGTGATATAACATTGTGAAGCCTCTAGAAAATTCCATAGCACTCCCATGAGAGGATGAACCTGGAGGGTTCCTGGATTCCCTTGGAGGGCTTGGGGAATTTCCAGATGTCCTCAGACCGGACTAGAAAACCAACATTCTTGATATTGCAGTTAAGTAGGAATACAGATTAGGCCTAGGAAGACATAAATTATTTTTCCTCTAAAATGAAAGGCATCTCTTGCAGTTTTATAATGCCCTTAGTATCTAGTTTTATAACCCTTTCCATCCTCTTATTAAATTCTTTCTCTACTGCTATCAGCATCTTAAAATAATGAGATACAGCTTTTTGAGCATTATCTTACATACCAGTTCTTGGGCTAAGCATTCTAGATGCATTATCCTCTCTCATCTTGAAAATGTGTGAGTGTGAGTGTGTGTGTCTTCCCAGTGTGGCCTCAAGCTCCTAAAGCCCTTGTTATTTTCTAAGTGACAAAAGTACTAGAAATATCTTTTTTTCCCCCCTGAAATGTAGCCTTGGAACCTGGTTCTTAAATCCTTTGGAATTTCCTGGGTGATAAGTGTCTTTTGTTCTAATGAGGTGATCTCATGGGTGGTTCCTGAATGGAGACTAGGCACCAAAAGATCAAGCCATGATTAGAAGTTTGGAATTTTCAGGGCCCTCCCTGGTGGCTCAAGGGGTTGAAGTCCAGCACTATGAAGTTTCCCGCAGCCACTGCACCATGAGTTCAACCCCTGGCCAGGGAGCTCTCCAAATGGAGGGGCAGACCCCTCCTATCTCCCTTGCTGACCCTTTCAACAGTGTATTTCCTTCAGTTGGCCTGTTCTGCTCCCTGCTCTGTCTCTGGTGAATCTCTCACCCCTGCACCTATGGCCTGTACTCCAGTTCTTGTATAAGTAAGATAATGTAAAAAAAAATAATAATAAATAAGTTTGGAATTTTCAACCTCACATCCATAAACTGGAAATGGGGATGAGCATGGTGTTAATGAATCATCTGCCTGTGTGATGATGCCTCCACAAACATCCCAGTATTATGGGGTTCAGAGGAGTTCCAGGTTGGTGAGCATGTGGAGGTTGAGCAGTGTGCTGTGCCTGGAGAGGGCATGGGAAATCTGCACCCTTTCCCACAGCCGTCACCCTTGCGTATTTCCCACCTGGGTGTTCATCTGCATCCTTTATCGTGTCCTTTTGTAATGAACTGGGAAGCAGTAGGTAGACTGTTTTTGTGAGTTCTGTGGGCAGTCTAGCAAGTGAATTGAATTCAAGGAGTGGGGTGTAGGAGCCTTCAATGCAAAGTACAGGTGACAACTTCTTATTGGTATCTAAAGGAGGGAGGCCAGATCTTGTGGTTTTGAGCCCTTAACCTATGGGATATGATACTACCTCTGGGTTGAGAGAGTGAAAGCTGGGTGAGACTGACTTCCACCTAGTGTCATGGAACTGTTTGTTGTAAAAGTGGCCTCTCCCCACCATGTCTGGTGTCAGGAATGTTGGGAATGTGGTTGTAGCAGAAGAGTAAATGAGACACATAGGAGGTAGACTGAGGTTTCCCCTACACAACCCTGGGACCCCATTATTATCCCTACTTCTCTGATGAGGAAAAGGAGGCACTGAGAAGGGTGATAATATATATCAAATCAGTGGGAGGGAGGGAGGAGGAAGGAAACCTAGAATCTCACCCAGCCTGCATGCTTGTAATTATTTGGTCTTTCTAAGTAATAAGTAGCATATTTTAAGCTCAAATAGAATGGGGGGGGGGAATCTCATTTTATACATTCTCTGTATATTTTAAATTGTTTTCGGTGTTTAGAAATTCAGTTCTGAAGATTACATATTGATGGTAATACAACAACTTGAAATTTTCTGTGTTTGTCAGAAGTTGTTTTGTAGTTTTGCTTCAGAGAATTTTGAGTCTTTGGCAGAACATGGGTTTTAGGATACTCTTGAACTTTTGTATCATGTATATACATATCTATACATACAGGTACACACATATACATGCATACATATAGGTCATCACTGTTGTTCCATATATTTGTAGTGGGTTGAATAGCATCATCCAAAAATTCATGTCATGAAACCTCAGGATGATCGAGTCTTTGTAGATAGTTAAGATAGGGTTCAAAATAAGATCAAATTGGATTATGTTAGGCCAGTCATTTTGTCAAGGCAGCTCTGGATAACTAACATAACATCCTTCAACACCTGATGCAAACTATACCATTTTTAAATGGTCTTCCCTCACCATCTAAGATAGAACTTCTACCCTTGAACTCTGAAAGTTCTTGTTGTCTATGCCAGTGCTGAGGACTCAGATTTTTATTGTGTGCATACTTTTTAATCTTTCTTGCATCTCTGATTAGCTTCTAGTTTATGTGTAATGTATAACAAAAACTCTTGTTCTAAAAGAATGTTCACCTATAGGAGTATTTAACATATATTTACTGAATGTAAGATTTTCTCAATTCTCTCTTTTCATTTAGTGAATCCATTGCACAAATGTTTATGCAGTGCCTATGACATGAGAAACACCTTTTTCTAAACTCTGGAACAAGTCCTTGTGAAGCTTGCTTTCTAGTGAGAAAAAGTTTGTGTATTAGAAGTCAGATACCATAGTATAGGCTGGTTTCTGTAGCTTTTCTTGTCCCTTTATTGTTGGGTCCCAGTTTCCAATGCTGGAATATTCTGGCATCCTCTCAGATTTTTTGCTTGACTGTCAAGACCAGAGACGAAGGAATGAAATGATACGAGGGGTTTCTCATTTCTCTCAGAGTGGTTCTGCCTAAAAAGCCTCCCTGTGTCTTGAACTTCCCTCTGCCCATTTAAACATGTTTGTAAGCTGTATTGGAGCCAATGTCTGGAGTACTTGTTTCTGTAAGGCTGGATGCAGGCTAGGCTAAGAAAACAGGAAGCCACATGCAAATCTGGGCACCATGTTAGTCAGGAGCCAACAGTTTGCTCTAGTCCCAGACAGGTGGCAGGACTCACCCTTGCCAGGATACACAGATCATCAGCTGTTCTCCATTGCTGCCAAAATAAAGGATCCTTGGTTTTATAAGTGAGGACAAATGCCAGGCACCAGCATCACCTCTGTGGTTTCCATTTTGACAGAGAAAATGTATAGAACAAAGAATGATGTGCCCTGTCTGGGTTTTATTTTCAGTTCCAAGGAAAATTGATTGATCTGAGAGCTAATCTTTTTGCATCTAATTTGAGGAATGGGGGTGGGTGGTGGTGCAGACAGAATACAAGTGCATCAATCAAGCGGTTCAATAGGCCCATGCATGTTGAAAGTATAACAATTGTGTGAGAGTATAGCAAAATAGCACTTGCATAAACTGTTACTGGGAGAGTGCAAAGCAAATTCATTCTCTTTAATCAGGAATTCTATTTCCAGCAATTTATCCTGAAAAAAATTTTCTATTCACACAGACTTATTCAGAAAGATCTTTGCTATGTTAGTCACAATAATGAACATCAACACGTTTAATAATACAAAAATGGCTAAAATTACAATGGTATATCTATGCATTAGAACATGAGGAAACCATTTAAAATGATATTAAGGATTACAAAATGTTGATGACTTTTATGTTAAGGGATGAGTACATGAGGGAGGGTTAGTTATATTATTCTCTATATGTTGGGGGTAAAGTTGAGTCCACAATAAAAGCTAAAGTTTTTGTTTTCAAAGAATGTGTACGTTTAATGGAAAATGACTATAGACATTAAGTGGAAAGGAAGGTAGATTACTAAACAGTATAGATATATGATAGAGTTTCGTAAGATTCAAGTTCTGTAAAATAGACATGCAAACTTGATATATATTGATAAATATATACAACAATGTGTACAATATATATTCATAAGGCATGTATTAACAGTGATATCTATGTAATGTTAATATAGAAACTAGATTTTTCTTTATATACTTGTTCATATTTTTAATTTTCATTTAATAAGCATATATCACTTTTATAGGCAACAGCCATATTTTAATATTAAAAGGGAAGAGAGTCTTAAAAAGAAGGCGAGAGTCTGACAGGTCTGAATTGGTCTTATGACTTACTAGCTACGTGACCTGGGGCAAGTTTCTTAAACTTTTTATGCCTCAGTTTTGTGTCTATAATAATAAAAAAGAATTACCTGCTTTATGAGTTTTATATGGAGAGTAAACAAGGCAATGCTTTGCTTTTAATGTGAAATGAAATGGGCAGTAAGGGTCAGAAATGTTATTTTAATAAAATCAATTCTTCTACAGTGGTTATGATAGAATAACTGGTATGCAGGAAGTTGATTAGGTTTCCTGTAATTAACAACTAGAAAACTGGATAATAAGCATGAAACAACTGTCATCAGACTTTATGCAATGAAGAAGGAATACAAATGTGTTGAGCCCCCTGCTTGCCCTAATTTTCTGGAATATAATACAGGGAATGGGGGCTGTAGCCAGCTCTGCAAGCAGCCTTGTTCAAGAGAGAACAGAGAAATAGCTCAGAGTTGTGAGAAAGTGAGGCAACTGGAGTTTGTGGGGTGAATTACCAGAGACAAAGTTAAGCAGTAAAAGGACTATGTAAGCATTTATGGGTTCCACTTGAGTCTTTGGCCAAACTCTAGGTGTATGTGTGTGAAGTCCCTATATGTGTGTAAGTGTCCATAGCCTGGGCACTTAAATCAATTATTGGTGAAAGAAAAAGTACCAGTGACCTGCCAACTGAACTGTAACTAGAGTTACAGAGACTTGAGGAGCATTCTAATTCCAATCAGCCAGATGTTCAGTAGAGTCCCGATCAGCCCCAATTTAGGAGTAAGTGTAATGTAGTCCTAAATAAAAGCTTATTTTAGATTCTCCCAAGAAAATTGTCACAATTAGCCTCCAAAGACTAAGCCAATTCCCAACTATAAAAATAGCCTAGAATAAAGCTTAACATTTGAAAGGAAAAAATAAAATATAAACTCAACAAGGTAACACTCATAATGTCCAGAATTCAATAAAAAAAAAAATGACCACACATGGGAGAAAACATAAATACAATTGTTAAGTGAGAGATAAAACAGCCAGTAGAAACAGATCCAGAAATAACAAATGATGTTAGCAGACAAGGACTTTATGAGAACTAATGTGAACATGTTTAAGGATTTAAAGAATCACTCAATGAATACAGTGAGAAATATGGAAAATTATAAAGACAGAAATAAATGCCAGTTCTAAATCTAAAAAATATCAGAAATATATAATTCATTGTATGGACTTTGCAGATTATACACTGCAAAAGAAATGAGCAAAGAACTTGAAGATGTAGCCCCTATAAAAAAATCAAGCGCCACAAAGATAAAGAACCAGAAAAAAAGTGTAGAGACCTGTAGGAATTACCAAGCAATTTAGCACATGAATTTGAGTCCCCAACAGAGGAATATAGAAAATACAGTCAAAGAAGAAATGGATGATTTGTTATCTATCTATAATATATATACACACGTGCACACACACACACACGAGTGTGTGTGTGTGTGTGATATATTTATTAGGATCCACTTCTTTTACACAGCCACACAGCATAAGCAGCCCCCCTGCTGATTCCTGGCCTTGGATTCCTGCAAATAGCGGGATGATATACCACCTGCTACTCATAAAACTAAATCAAAATGTCAAGGACAAAAAGACAACAACAGGGCAGGGAAACATAAAGGCAGAGGAACCGTCAAGGGAGGAAGTGATCTAGAAATTGACAATGAGGTGTGACTGAACCAGACACTGATATCCATCATGAAATAAGAAAATGCAGAGATACGGGCTCTCCCTGATGGTGCAAAGGGTTAAAGCACAGCACTACTGAGCTAGCAGTGGCTACTTCATGAGTTTGATCCTCAGTCCCAGAGCTGACCCGGATAGCATGGCAGACCTCTCCTGACCTGCCTGCTATTCCCCTCAGCAGTGTACTTCGTCAATCTGCCTGTCCTGATCCCCACTCTGTCTCTGGTAAAACCTCTCACTGTCCCTGCACCTCTGCTTCTACCCCAGTTCTGTATGCATAAATAAATAAATCTTTAAAAAAAAAAAGAAAATGTAGAGATAATTGAGGAAATGACAAATCAGGCAAATAAGAAAAAGTGGCTGCCATGGTGGCCCTAAGTGATGGTGAATACAGAAAGGCATTGACTTATTCACAGATGACATCAAACTGAATGTTTGCTTGGCCATTTTAAAAAAGATTTATTTATTTATGCATACAGAACTGTGGTACAGAGGAGTGGAAGGCGAGAGGATTCACCAGAGACAGAGTGGGAAGCAGAACAGACAGATCTATTGAAGCACACTGCTGAGGGGAGCAGCCAGAGGGTCAGGAGAGGTCTGCTGTGCCATGTGGTCACCTCCCTGACTGGGAATTGAACTCATGGCACAGTGGCAGCATATAGCTTCCTAAGGTTGTGCTTTAACCCCTTGTGCCACCAGGAAAGGCCCTTGCTTGGCCATTTGTATGTAAATTGAGCTAGTGACTTCAGCAAATTACAGAAGGTAAATGCTGTTTTCTAAGACTGCATCAGCACTATTGAAATATATCTTGATTCAGCTCAATCTTACATGTGGTAAGGGAAAACATGGAGTTCTGGGCCACCAAGAAGAAGGAGGCCATGAATTTCCCTGCATGTAAACTGGATTATGATGATGATGCTAGTGGTATAATGCTAGTAGAAAAGTGTAATGCTAGAGTCCAGTAAATTGGAAAATGTTGGGAAACGTATAAGGGAAAGCAAGAAGAGTAAGTGATCAAAGAATAGAAATGTTTAAGAAGGCTCAGGAAGAAGATGAGAGTCCCGAGGGAGGAAGAAACCAGATGACAGCCAAAGCTCAGTCTGGCTCTTTTCCAGTTGGCGTTCCTGAGGGAATGCCTGTAATTTCCTGGAGGAATTCTGGACTCAACAAAATTCTTAGAGATTCAGAGATTCTTGCAGCCATGCAGGATCTAGAAATTATGGTGGCCTTCTAGGATGTGGCCCAGAACCCAGAAAATGACAGACTATCAGAATAACACAAACATTATGAGTCGTATCAGTAAATTGCCAGTGAAATTTGGAGGTCAAGTGTAATGCCCTCTGATAAATGAAAGCCTTGATGAAGGAAAAGCAACTTAGATCACCTGGTGGATATAGCAATAATACAAACCACTGCACCCCTGACCTTCTTATGAAGAAGCCTGGGGTACTTTGAAGATAATCCCTACCATTCTATCACAAATGCAGCTGAAACATTTTAGAGTGGATTGCTATTACAGTACTCAATAATGTTTTTGTAGTAGTAATTGCCACTTTTAAATATTTTTTTAAACCTTAAAGATGTTTAGAACAAATTAAAAGGGCGTGTTAATACCCCTTACATTTTTTCTTTACTGATCTTTTTTTCCCCCCTTTGGTGTTTTTCTTTGAATTATTTGGGCAAGGAAAATAAATCAGTATGGATGATTCATTGTTCAGTCTGTGTGAAATAAAGATTGATGAGCTGGAGACAAGGAGATACACTAAATTTAACAAACTCTGAACAGGATAAACATAAAGAAACATATTAGGACACATCTAAATCAAGTTGCTGAAAATAAATAATGATAAAATGACTATTAAAAACAGACAGAAGGAAAGATATATGGATGGATCGATGGATGAATAGACAGATACATACCTCAAAAAAAACAGAGAAAGAAAAATACATTATATTCAGGAGAACAAAAATGAAAATTTCTACTTACTCCATTTGTAAAATCATGTAAATTTAAAGGCACAAATTAACATAGGAAGAAGATGCTATTTTAGATCTCTACATGAAATAAATATAACTTCTTAAAATAAAGGTAAACTAAAGACCCTATTAGGCAAAAAAGTAATTGTTGAAAGTAATTTTGCCTGCATCATATAACTAGTTATCAGAATAAATATTTGCTAATTATTAGAAAATAATTATTGCCTATATTACAAGAAATATAAAAGTTCTTTATATGCAAAAAATGTACATATACCAGCTCTACTCAAAAAAATAAGGATATTTGAAAATGGATGTGGGTAAAATTTTACTCATTAATAAAGCTTTCTTCAAAGGTACTTAATTATTTAAAACAAATTATCAGTGTATTCAGGGTGAATAACATATGCATAGGAAAAGTTTTAACAATGAAAGGGACAGTTAAAAGACCTAATATCTATACAGTCGTATATTTTTATTTGAATGTAAACTGATAAAGTAAAGTTGTATATTATAAACTCTGGAGCAACCATCATATAAATAAAATAAACATGCATAAACCAATAGAGGAGATTAAATAGAACACTAAAAAAGAGATTAAATAGAACACTCAATCTAAATAAGGCAAGGAACATTTAAAAAGAACAATGAAGAGGGGGAACAAAGAGCAAGATGTTAATGTAAAATCAATGATATCAATATTTTCATTAAATAAAAATGGAATAAACACATCAATAAAAAGGAGAGATTGTCAGACTGGCAGAAGATAAGATCTATGTAGGTTGTTTAGAAGAAATAGACTCCAAATAGAAAGACAGAGTTCAAAATTAAAGCACAAAATAAAATATACTATCAGATATTTAATAAAAAATAAAGGTATACTAAAGTGGACTTAAGAAAAAGGACCATGTCCTTTGACAAAAGTACATTTCATAATGACAAAAAAGGTCAGTTCATTATGAAGACAAACCAATCCTAAATGTCAAGCACTAAGAAGAGAAATCATAAGAAATCCTATGCTTGTTTGTAAATAAATCTTAATAAATTAAAAATTAGTGTTTTATGATAATTAAATGAGAAAACTTTATCTAATATCTCTACATATTTGCAAATTAAATAAGATATATCTAAATACATGGATCAAAAAAAGAAATTATGAGGGAAATTAGAAACTATCTCAAGATGAATGATAATAAGATTTAAAATATCAGAACAGTATTTAGCTAAAGCAATACTTAAAGGGATATTTAAATTCTTATGATAGATTCAAAAAGTGCTAAAACCAATACTCATACATTCTATCCTAAAAAGCTAAAATTGAAGATGCAAATAAGTGGAAGTTGGGAAATAATGAAAATAAGAGCAAAAACCAGTGAAATTAAAAGTGGGCCAAAAAAAAAAAATCAAGTGAAACAAAAGTTGGTTATGAGGATTGATAAGACTCTCATTGAACTGAACAGGTAAAAAGTGCAGAGAACATATTATTACTATGAGGGATGAGAAGAGTACTTGACAGTACATTTGACAACTTAGGTGAAACCAAGAAAATTCTTTTAAGACAAAATAAGGCAAACATAGCAAGAAGTGGTGTGTAATTTTTCAGACTGGACGCCAGACGCTGACTGCTGGAGTGTGATCTGTGTTCTTTCACTTATCAGCTGTGTGAATATGGGCAAATTCCTTAATTTTTTTGAGCTTTGGATTCTTCTAAGAAAACAGGTTTTGTGAAGATTCAATGAGTAATTTTGTAAAGATTTGCCTAATATAATATAAATGTTAGTTTTTAACTCTCCTTAAATCTTACAAGTTTTGAGGAACAAAGTGAGCCAATCTTGAGATGATTAAGTTGAGTGAAATCAATCAAAAAGTAAATGACAGATTTCAAGTGGCCTCACTCATTTGCAGAATATAAACACAAAAACAATTACATGCAAATAACAGAAGAAATAAAACTTTGAATTCGGCAAAAAGAAGATGTTTACTACATGGAATAAGGGAAAGGGAAGTGGGAGAGGGAAAAGAGGCAGATGGGGTATGATCACAGGGCGTGTGGTGAAGGAAATAAAAAAATAACAGTAACAAACCAATAGAAGTAGAAGAAAAAAATAAAATTATGAAGTCATAAAAGACCTACTCTTAAAAGTATTTTCTGGATTTGAGACTTATGATTGGTTCTGGTGCTTCAAATGAAAGAGAGTTGGAGATTTTGGCATACTAGTAGGGATTGGTTAGGTCAGTAAGATAAATTATTAATGGATGTAGTAGAAAGTTCATGTATCTAGTTCAAGAGTCTATTGGTAGTTTGTTTAAATTCAACATAGGAAATTGTTCAGGAGAGAGAGAGACCTTGATGAATTATACTCCTTTTACTCATGACCTTCTAAGCCCCTGATATCATTTGCTTCCCCACGCAGTTCTGAAAGAGTTAAAAAGTTGACCTCATGGTGTGTTGGGAGAGTGATGTGTGTTTGGTAGTCAAAGTGCAGCTAAAAGTGGCTGTCTGAAACAGAAGAGGTTCCTTGGTCAGCAGGCAGAGGTAGGGCTATGCAGCTTATTTTTTTTTTTTAATATTTATTTTTGCATATAGAACTGGGGTACAGGCCAGAGTTGCAGTGGCAGTGAGAGGATTCACCAGAGACATAGAGAGGAGCAGAACAGGTAAGTCAATGAGGTACACTGCTGAGGGGAGCAGTGGGCGGGTCAGGAGAGGTCTGCTGCACCATGTGGGTCACCTCCTGGGCCAGGGATCGAACTCATGCTGAAGTGGCTTTAGCTTTTCAGTGTTGTGCTTTAACCCACTGCGCCACCAGGGAGGGCCGTAGCTTATCTTTTATAATTCCATTCAATGGAGAACAGAGTTTTGTGTCTAGTTCTGAAACTCTGACAACATCTTAGCCATCCAATCTCCTTCCTCCTGTGGGCCCCTAAAGTCTGGTGAGCTTCGCCGTGTCTCAGGTCACCACTGTTCCTGGGCCCAGCAGCCTGCTGCCATCTACCAGGCTGAAAGCTTGGCTCAAGACTTGGAGCTCAGAGCCAGCATGATTAGCAGCCAACAATATCCCAATGGCCAAGGTTGGCTTCTCCAGAGGGCTTCTGTCTGCTGCCTGGTGAAGCCGGAGGTTGTGTCCTCACAACGTGCTGCTCAAAACACCATTGTCCTAGATGCTTTGTTGGGACTCAGTCCCCACCAAACATCAGCTGAGGCAGTGCCTCAGGCAGAGGGATGAGCCAAGAAATTATCCACTACAAAAGAACGTGAACCCAAGCTGAATGTGAACATCTGTTTCCTATGTAAGGCTCTGCAGAAAGCATGATATTGTTTGCTTTCCAAATCAGTTCCCAGCAATGCAGTTGGGGAAAGCCAGCAGTGTCTGAAATAATGCTGGGGCTTCTCCAAGAAGGCAATCACCCTCGCTATACCTTGGGGTCCTGATGTTGTCCAAAATTGTCAGCATTGGAAGGTCAGGTAGGTTTCCTGCAGAGTTCGTCAGTGCTACCTTTGATGGGAATCTGGAAGTTTCCAAAGAGGGGGAAGAGTAGGCATGCACTTTAATTCCTTGGAGACTTCAGAAAGGGACTTACTAACTCCTTACAACAGAGTATTGTCGGGCAATTGATCGAAAATCCTGACTCACTATTCCGATGAACCTCCTGTTGCCAGAGATTCCACAACTGTAATGACCACAAAGTCACCCAGGGCATGTGACTTTGGGCTACTCGTTTAGCTTCTTAGAATTTCAGTAATTAGCTGGAAACAACCATGCTTCCCTGATGGGGACATAGTGTGAATTCAATGACCTAGTACTTATAAGACTTGGACAGTGCCTGGCATTGAGTAGACACTTAGTGTTATGACTTGGTTTTTAAATTACAATTATTACTAGGCTCACATCATCATCAGTCAATTTTCTTAGGACACGCAGTGTGGTATTTGAATTTTGTAAACAATAGAGAAGTACATGATTTTCACCTTTGAAGAATATATATCCTAGGCAATTTAAAGCGATCTAACCTAATTAGTAACATTTATTAGTTCATAATGGTGGGAAACAGATTAGAAGGGGGGCTCATAAAGGAAGTTGGAGAATAGAGTCTCAATAACTATAATGATCACTGTTAGTTGCCAGCTTCATACTCCCATTCACGTAAATCTTTTATTCGTGTATTTACTCACCAAGCTTATTAATCAATATTTGCTAAGGATCATTCTGTAAATCACTAACTTTGAACATGAGATCTCTGAGCTATGGAGTAGGAATTACAATTCTAGTTGTTACTAGAAGAATGGATCCCAGGCAGGCAATACCAGTAGCTATCCACTTGGGGTACAGGCCAGAGGTGCAGGGGTGGTGAGAGGATTCACCAGAGACAGAGTGGGGGTCAGAATAGGCAGATTGAGGAAGTACACTGCTGAGGGGAGCAGCAGATGAGACAGGAGAGGTCTGTCACACCATATGGTCACCTCTGGGGCCGGGGATCAAACTCACACTGAAGCAGCTTGTGGCCAGCTTGCAGTGTTGTACTTTCACCCACTGCCACCAGGGAGGACCCAAGCTGTTGCCTTTTCTTCCAGTTCTCAGGGTTACATTCCTGGTGTGTCATGTTTATGTAAAAAACAGCATATGTGATACAATGGAGGACCACGTGATACATATGATTTGGTCTCTGCTATCCAGAAACTCATTCTAGCAGGGAGAATAGATATGTGTGCAAATGACCACAACCAATAGGGTGGGTATATTATAAATAGTATGGGGGGATATTATGTCAGTTTACAGAGGAATTATTGTGATTTGAGAAGACAGGGGCTTCATGGAAGAGTACTTTGAATTCTGAAGGACAGCAAGGGTTTTGATGAGTAAAGACAGGATTGTCCCTCCGTGGCATGGGGAGAGAAATGCGTGAGGGAACCAGCTATGATTAGAAAGTGGAGTGTTGATGAAATCTTTTGTTATCTACAAGAATTACTTCAGATTTTGCTTGCAGAATTGCTTGCAGAAAGTGTGGGAAGGCCCCTACATGTAGGTGGAGCAGAGGTGTGTGTGAGGTTTGGGCCAGTTGTCCAGAGGTGTGCCCCTGCAGGTGAACTGGTGAGTTCCAGGAGCTGGGAAGGTGCCCATATTTTCTGTTTCCATGTTTCTAAACTTGTGGTCCAAGGTGCTTTTTCAATATGCAGATATCTACTGACCCCAGACATTACAGACTCAGTCTCTCAGAAGTTATGTCCTCAAACTAGTCCTCTGGGTAGCCCTGCCCACACTGTTGACAGGAATGCCCACATCCTATTACATTATTTTAAAACTTCCATAACGCTTACTTGCTACTAAGATTCATTTGCCCTGCCCTGCTCTACCTTAATGGCTTGACTGGAATAAGCTCAGGGGCACAGGCTGGGCTTCACCGCTGGAAATGCGGAGTGTGGACACGGAAGGGGTGGGGCTTGCTGACCTGGTGGAAGAAAGCAGGAGCCTGCAGATCAGCCAAGAGGTTCTTCCTGTTACTACTTTTTTAAAAAGAAGAACTGGGGTGTAGGCCAAATGTACTGGGTAGGAGGTGAGAGGATTCACCAGAGACAGAGTGGGGAGCAGAACAGGCTGACCTACTGAAATAAACTGCCGAGGAGAGCAGAGGGTGAGACAGGAGAGGGTGCCTTGTGGGTCACCCTCCTGGCCTGGGTCCAACACCGACTGACTATATTGTAATAGTGTTGAGACTTGAGACTTAACCCTTAGGCCACCAGGGAGGCCATGTGCTCCCTCTCTCTCCCCACTCCCCAGCACTTTGCTTCTCTTTATAGTTAGAAGGTTATAGTTAGTTTATAGTTATAGTTTATAGTTAGACAGACCAAAAGGAGAGGGTTTGGATTTTGTTTGGAAAAACCCAGCCATCTCGACATTAATCAGCACACAGTCTTTAAGGGCATGAGTAGTAACAGGCACAAACTGCAATTCAGCAGCCTTCAAACCTTTGTGGTATTGGGCAGGTTTACACTCCTGGTAAATAAACACTTCATAGCACACATTTCTAACTGTACATTTTTTTTTAAAGATTTATTTATTCATACAGAACTGGGGTACAGGCCAGAGATGCGGAGGGTGAGAAGATTCACCAGGGACAGAGTGGGGAGAAGAACAGGCAGATAGACGAAGTACACTGCTGAGGGGAGCAGCGGGCGGGTCAGGAGAGGTCTGCCACAGCATGTGGAGCTCCTCCAGGGCAGGCGGGAATCGAACTCATGCGGAAATGGCTTTGGTTTCTCAGTGCTGTGCTTTAACCCGCTGCGCCACCAGGGAGGGCCCTCTAACTGTACATTTTTAATGCACACACCCTGGTCTAACTGAGGCTCCCCTGGACAAGAGAGGCCCCACACATCCAGTGAGAGCTCATAATACGAACCAAGCCAGGCCCAATTGGGGGCACCTTTAGAAAAGGGGGACCCATGTAGGCCTCCTTGGCATCTTATAGACCACCCTGGGCATAAGTGGGGTTTTGTCTTTAGGCTCGAGAGGGCCAATGGTGGGTTCATTTCTTGCCTCAGCCATCCGGAGTCTCTGCTTCTCTTATCAAGCTGCCCCAGGGCATGCAGCCCCTTTGGGCTGGAGAAGAAAGGTTGCCCTCTGCTGGACGAAGCTCAGCATGGGAGGTAACAGCTAGACTCTTGTGGGCTATGTGAATACCCTGAAGTATTACTTGCACTTTATATTCTGGCCTCCTTATCTCTGTCTGAATCTCTTTTGTCACTTTTTTCCCACCTCCTTTTCTATTTCTATATGGTACTCTTCTATATGGTATTCTCAATATTCTTACGTGTTAATGCCTATTCCAAAAAGCTTCCCTAGTTTCCTCCACATCTGAGTTAATCTACCCCCCCCAACTCCAGCATTTCCATTGAGCTATTTTGTGAGGTCTCTGTGTCAGTAGGAGCATACCAAGATCTAATTCACTTGCCTTAGCGTTCACCCATTAGGTATGGGCAATTCTGGGTGTTCAGCATGGCCACAGGGTTGTGCAACCATCCCCACAATGAAATCTAAAGTATTTTTATCACTTCCTCTGTGTGAGCACACGCGCGCCACACACACACACACACACACACACACACACTGGCCCTTAGCAACCACTAATTTACTTTCAGTCTCTGTGCTTTTTGTTATTCTGGACATTTCACATAAACAAACTCATAGCATATGTGGTTTTTCGTGACTGACTTGTTTCACTTAGAAGAGTGTTTATAAATTCCTTTATGTGTACATGTACCATTGGTACTTCACCAATGGCATATTTTTAAAAACATTTTAATACTTTTCAAATAAGGATGCACCTTCAAGTTAATGGTGTGCAGGTTAACTATCAGCAACTTTTCTTTCGTAGCGAAAGAAAATAATAGTCCTTAAAATAATAATGCATCTTACAATTGAAGTTATCAAATTCAATGAAATATTAATATTTTTGCTTTATCTCTATCACAGTTTTTGCAGCCAACTCATTTGTTTATGCCTTATAAACTGTAGGTTCCTATAGGATAATAGCTATGTTATCTTTGTGTCCATTAAAGAATCTACAGCAGGATTTGTATTTTAGGAGAGGCCTGGTAAATAAGAAGGGCGAGCTAATGTTATATTCTGAGATCTAATCTCTATATGCAGAGAAGGAAGGTGCAAAATCTTTGTGCTCACTTGATAATGTGCTATGTGCATATTGTTAACATTTTGGTGACTGATATGGTTAATTAACTAGATATTTCCATGTCTACTGTGTGCCAGGTCCTGTATTCTAAGCAGCAGAGTGTTACAGAGAGAGCCAGAGGGATAGACTCCCTCCCAAATAGCTTATATTTTAGAAAGACATAGAAATGGTTATATATAGAGGAAAATGGATAAGTGTGAAGACGGGGCTATGAATATTATGAGAGAAAGAAGCAAGAAGTTTAGAGGGAGATACCTGTCACTAACAAAGAGGCATTAAGAACATGCCTTTTGTGCCAGAAAGAAAAGGAAAAATACCGGATGGTTTCTCTCATAGCAGGAATATAAAAGAACAGGCAAGAAAATAATGATAATGATGAATAACTATATACCAGAGACATTTTTTGGGGGTGGAGTGGGGAATGGGATCAAAAACAGTGGGGGTAGGGAAATGCACTGGACTATGGTGATGGCACATGGGTGATTTGGTGATGGGAAACCTAAGGAGATTGCAACTGAGATGGAAAAATGCACAAAAATATGTAAAAATAAACTACTATATATATATATAAAAAGAACATGGCTTTTGCATGCTGACAATCTTGGGTTGTGCCATTCTCTGGGAACCCTGGACATGATATCAATCCCTCTCTCCTTCCCTTCCTTCCTAACAGAGATAATATTCGGGTAGCCCCATCAGGTAATCAGGTATTACCACCGTAATGTACCCGCCACCAACTCACCCAGATTCCACCACCATAGACTACTGTGCTTTCTTCCTTCCTTCTCCCCTCACCCTACCCCCAGCTTCATTTCTATAGTCAGCTCTCAAGTGTTAGTTCTTCAGCTTGTCTTTATCTGACTATTGGTTTAGTCACTACATATTCCACATGTTAGTGACACCATCGGGTTTTTGTCTTTCTCCTTCTGGCTTATTTCACTTAGCATTATCCCTTCTACCTCCATCCATGTTGCTGCAAATGGCATACATTTATCTTTTTGATTGCTGAGTAATATTCCTTTGTGTCTATATGACACATCTTAATCCATTCATCTGTTCTGGGTTGTTTCTGTAGTTTAGCTATAGTAAGTAGTGCTGTCATAGGATGGGAATGCAAATTTCCTTTTGAATTATGTTTCCATTTCTTTATCTGTAAAATGGAAATAATAAAAGCTTGTATTTCTTGAAGTTGTTCTAAGCCTTCCAGTGAGACAATGAATATAAATAACTGACAAATTAGTAAGTCCTCAAATAAGCAATAGCTATTCTTGTGAATTTCAGACCATTCAATCATTTGAGGATTTTAGAAATTGTTTTACCAACTTTCACTAAACACACATTTATGCTTTCAGATCTGAAGCACTAAATCTCTTACCCTCCAGGGGAAGGTAGGCTTTCTGTAGTGGAGACATGGGAGGAGGAGGTGTTAAAATGGCCAAGAATCTCAGCAAGGTGGGCAATCTCAGCAAGGGATGACTTTGAGGAGGCCTCGTGTTCTCTCTTGTCCCTTCATTCTTTCCTCCATGTGGTAACCACTTGTTTATTTTAATGGAACCTTATGTACATATATGTAAATATGTCTTATGTTTGAATAGCTCTAAGCAGGAAGGTTTCAGCCAGTCTGAATCATAAGCCCTAGATCCTGCCTAGGTATTTTCACTTCTCAACAAACCCATATATTCCCTGAACTGTTAGAGGTTAAGCTTTCTGTATTTTCATTCCTCAAGTGTCTTGAGTAATGGGCAAAGGAATTCTACTTAGATGACTTTTGTTTCTTTTTAACTTTGAATGACTAACAGGTGTTACTGAATGAAAGAGTGAATGACTGTGAATGAATCATGAATAAGTGAACAAACAAATGGTTACTGAGCAATGGGTTCTTCAAACAAATTACATTTATTTTCCAAGAGGAAAATCAGGTGTAATTTAAGCTTAAGCTTAAAGAATTGTGCTCATTTATTAATTTGTTTTCAGTTTTATGAATAACATCTTAATCCTATCACTGTTGAATCATTTGTTTTATATATAGAATGACTTGTTTTTATAGTTGGCTTTTTATCTAATAGGTATAGCTGAAGGAAACAGTCTTTTACTTTTCTCCCAAGCAGACAGACTAACACAATCCTTGGTCTAATGACTATCAATGTTTCTCTAAATGAAGATGCTGAAAGAAACACAAGGATAAGAAGCATTTTTGGAAACTGGGTCTATGCTTCTCTTTTCCTCTGAGTGACAGAGCAGAGGGTGGGAATCCACTTTCAAGATATTGGTCTCTCATACCTGGGGCTAAGCATGAGAAGGCCCAGTGTGCAAATACGGAAGTGGGGTCCTTTTAAGTAGAGGCCATAAGTGTTTAACACAAAAGCTAAGCTAATATTCGCTAAAGCAAGATAAAGCTCATTTCACCCCCATGTAAAGTAGCTCCAGCTGTGGATGAGCCAGGATAAGAATAGCCCCGTGGACAGGTTCTTCCCAGCTCTCTGCAACTCCATTCCAGGGGACAAGGAAGGAAGCAATGAGCTCACACCACTTCCTTATAAGAAGCTTTCCAGAAGTTGACCAACTCTTTAACAGCACATTGACCAGAACTACTTGGCAACGCTAGTGTCCAAGCAAGGCTGAGAAATACAGTCTTTATTTGGGGTTGTCATGTGCCCAGATAAACCCCAGCTGAGTTACAAGGAGGAAGGGAACCATGAGTATGGGGGTGGCAACCGGTTGTCTCTGCCCCACAGGTACACAGTCTCAGTACCTGCCCCTGTGAGTAGAGGTAAAATGGGGATCAGGGTGTCACTGTCCCCCTGCAAAGCTGTGCAGGCAAAAGGCCCATATAAAGTGCTGTCCTGGGTGTTAGCTGCCCTCTTCCCTTTATGAGGTAGTTTCCGGGCTTTGGCTCTCCTCCTGAAAGTCTCCATGCTCTTCTGAATGCAGCTAGGAAGTTACACCACTCAACTACCTCCTATACCACTTTCTTTAAAAAAATTTTTTTTATTTACTTATGCATGCAAGAATTGGGATGTAGGCCAGAGGTGAGGCGGGTGAGAGGATTCACCAAGACAGATTAGAGAACAGAACAGACACATATAATGAAATACACTGCTGAGGGGAGTAGTGGGTGATACAGGAGAGGTCTGCTGTGCCATGTGGATCAGCTACCTGGCTGGGGGTAGAACTCATGCTTCAGTAACTGGTGTCCATTTCATGGTGCTGAGACTTAACCCCTTGTATGTTCAGGGAGGCCCTGCATCATTTTCTTTAGAGATTAAATTTCACTCCCGGCTTGGGTCCTTGGTAATCTTGGGGAAAATTATTAAAATCTCTGCAACTAATTTTCACTACCTGATATATGAATACTCTAGAATAGTACATGTAATAATAATTGTCTTTGGCATAAAGAAGGTGCTTAAAAAATTTCACCTAGATGGACTGTGTGAAAGTGAGCTGTTTCATACATTTGGCACTTTGAGACATTACAGACTTAACCAATATCTTAATCTTTTTCCAGTTCTGATTTTGTTAATAATGTCAGAATTTTTGAGTGCCTGTTATCTGCCAGGTACTATTCTAAGTGGGTATGTGTGTGTGTGTGAGGGTTAACTCATATAAACCTCACAGTGACCCATAAATGATTCATCATGGTGCCTGTTAACACAGGATTAAGTAATGTGCCAAAGGTCTCAAAACTAGGAAGTGACAGAGATCGGAAATGGAAGCAGGTGATCTGGCTCCAGGCCTGTGGGCTTAAAAAGGAGTGATAAAGTCTCCCTTTGGAGCCTTCCACCTGTCCTTCATCTGCATAAAATCTTAATTAGAGCTTTGCCCATTTAGGATACAAATCTTTTGAAAGCCTGAAATCCCTCCTAACTACCCCATCCTTTATTCTCTTAACTTTAAGTTTCTAAAATTCCTTTTCACAGGAGTCTACTGCCAACATGCACAGGGCAGTTTCACTATCAGTTCAGGCAGATGGATAAAGGAGAGTCCACAGCCCCTGGTGGATTTCTCAGGCTTTAATGCTCTCTTGGGGAGCCAAGTACATGGGCACACCAGGCAGAGAGACTGCGTGCAAGGAGGAAGGCCTTGGAGGCCAAGAGTTGGGGGCAGGGAGGCTGGCTGGCAACAAGGCCTCCCAGCCCCCCCCCCAGTTGTCTGCCAGCCTCCTGTGAGTCTCTACACTTTTCCTCTGGGCTCCCTCTGGTGTTTCTCTCATGTTATCTCATGGTCTTGCCTTGTCTGCAGTCACACCGCTTGGCCACCTCACTGCTGCTGCCATTGCTTTTAGCCCCGCCTCCAGGCTCAGGTGTGCACACCTGTACATGTGCACCTACCCATACTCCAGGTGTCCACCATCAGGCCCACACTTCCAAACACCTTCTGCATTAACATAATCAAGGCCACAGAGGCTAATGGCGTAAAAAGCCTGAGTAACTCATTTACCCTACATAGGGTCAATGATCAGTTATTCAAAAAATATTTGTGTCAAGACTCAGCCTTTGTCTTTTAGGAATTCACAGTTGAGGGAGATACAAGGTTGTTACAAGGCAGTTATACCACATGATTCAGCAATTGTATGTCTGCGTATGTATATATCCCAAAGAATAGAAAACACAGATGTGAACAGGTATTTGGACACCAGTGTTGGCTACAGTATTATTCTCTGTAGCCAAAGAATGGGAACTCCCAAGTGTAGAATAGAGACTTGATGAATGGATAAAAGTAGAGGCTTGATGAATGGATAAACAAAATGTGCTGTATACATGCAGTGGAATATGATTTAGCCTTAAAAATGTATGAAATGCTGACACATGCTATAACATGGGTGAATCTTGAAGACATTTTATGTGAAATAAACTTGACATAAAAGAGCAACTTCTGAATGATTCTACTTAAATGAGGTCCTATAGTCACCAAATTTACAGAGACAGTTGGTTGCCACAGCTGGGAGGGGGGAGAATGGGAACTTGTTTAGTGGACACAGAATCTCTGTCTGGGAAGATCAAAAGTTCTGGAGATAGAAGGTAGTGGCTGTTGCACAAGTATGAGACAATATTTAATACCACAGAACTGTCTACTCAAGATCGTTTATAATTGCTTAAGAGGCTGCAGAGTAGAGGCCCCTGATCTGGGCAACTTTGCAGGCTCATGCACAGGCTCAGTGACATGACCCAGCCTATCTCAGCGCCTCTTCCTTGGCTACTTTGAAAGTACCCCCTCCCCTTGGACCACAATATTGGTCTACAAAAGGTGGGGGTGGGAGCAGCTAGAAGGAGTAATTTGTTGCTCCTGGGTACTAAAGAACATCGGGAGGTTCTGTGCGGGTGCTGACGTCTGGGCTGGGGCAAAGTGGGACAGTGTAGGGCACAGTAGCTGAGGTCTGAAGCCTTTCTAGATACTGCTTGGTCATCAACATATGCAAAGGAGGGAACCTGACCCAGATAGGGAATAAGAGGAGATGGAATAAAAACAATTTGAGAGAGGTTGATAGAGTTTAGTGACCTATGAGAAGAGCAGCTTGAAGAAAGTCCCTAATGTATACAGCCAGGTTTCTGGTGTGGGCGACAAGGGGAATACAGCTTCTGAGGCATGGAATTCAGGAAAAAGAACATGTTTGTTGGGGGATACGATGCGTTTTATTTTTAGTTTTGGACAGGCTGAACTTCAGGTGTTTGTAATATATCCAAGCAACCAGTTACCCTAAAGCAAATAGCAGGTTTAATTTTACACTTAAAAGAAAAAAAGTCTCAGGGCCCTCCCTGTTGGCACAACAGGTTAAAGAACAGCACAAAGAAGCTAAAGCCACTTCAGCATGAGTTCAATTCCTGGCCAGGGAGGTGACCCACATGGCACAGCAGACCTCTCCTGACCCGCCCACTGCTCCCCTCAGCAGTGTACTTGGTCAATCAATCT
>NW_004567113.1:17616401-17634538 GCF_000260355.1 Condylura cristata
GTGAGAGGCTTCACCAGAGACAGAGTGGGGAGCAGAACAGGCAGATTGTGAAGTACACTGCTGAGGGGAGCAGCGGGCGGGTCAGGAGAGTTCTGCCGCACCATGTGGGTCACCTCCAAGGGGGTGGAGATGGAGGTGCAGAAGTGGCTTTAGCTTCTTAGTGCTGTGCTTTAACCCATTGTGCCACCAGGGAGGGCCTGCAACTCCTTAATTTTTTATCACTGGTTTCTTGTTTCTGATTTGGTCTTGCCTTCTAAAGGATTTTCATTGGGGAGATATTTCCATCATCTAACTTGCTTCATTATTAGGTTGTGTTTACCTTCCTCTTTAAATAATCACCATGGCAGAAATCTTCAGATCTTCCATTAGAGGACACTGAACCCTCTCCAGTCTGTCTACTCCCACAGCCATCAGAGGACAAGAACATGACCATAGATATTATCAACCTGAGACCTCTCTCTGCTTGAGCTAGGTTTGTGCCTCTTCACACATTAACTCAGTTTTCTGTCCTTTTTGGGGACCTAGTGTAGAGAAGAGTTGGGACTTGGGTTTGGAGAGCTGGTCCATTACTAACCAGTTTGTGTGACAACAGAAACCCAGAAACAACCTTCTGTATTATATTGTGATACACGAATTACTTCTCAGTTCATTATCTTATCACCCCCCTTCATGTGTAAAATGGGGGTCCACATACCCATCTTTTGTCCTCCACACACCTGTAAATGTCATGACTGGTAGGTGACGTGAGAACTCCTGGAAAAACAGCAACCTGGACTTTGTAGACTATATATAGTGTGGAACTTAGAGCTTACGTTTCTGAAGCTGCTCTCCTATTTTTCTTCCCTAGGAAAGAACTGTCAGCTCCTATCCCAATATTCTTTTTACATAAATATTCAATTTAAAGCTCTCATTTTTCAGGCACTTACTAGAGTCGATAATGATTGTGTTAAGAATCCCAGTTACTTCTCAGCCTTGAGAACAGCTACAAGTATGTCCATTTTACAGGGAACGAAACAGGCTCAGAGAGGTTAGAGTAGCCCACGCAGCTCACACCGTTGGTGGCAGACAGGATTGTAAGCCAAGTTTGAAACAGGTGCCCCACCACAAGCAAGAGGCTGAGGAGGGGGTGCAAAACCAATTCGCCCCCCACCCTCAGTGGCGCCTGGAGGCCCAGCAGGGGAGGCTGTGGTGGGTAGTTCTGTCCTGCTGCTGCAGGCAACAGGGGCCAGTTAGCGCCAGGTCCACAAGCAGCAACAGCTGCAGGAGTTGGGGATTCCCGCCAGCTGCCTGGAGCACACCGCCTGCTGGGAAGACTGGTGCCAGCCCAGCTGCAGTCCAGGAATCCTTAGATTCTGGTGGTGGCCACGGCGGTGGTTGTCCAGTGCCCAGTAGGAGGCTGCAGAACTGTCGTGGCCAGGCTTCATAGCCTGCCGGGTGCTGGCAGGGCTGGAGTGCTGGAGCACCGCCCACGCCAGGGACTCTGGCCCCTGTGCCAGAAGCAGCCAGCAGGCAGTGCAAGGGTGGGTCCAGGGTGGCAGGCATTTGCCTACCACAGTGGCCCCACAGGGCCTCAGGATGCCAGGAGAGCCTGGTAGTGACGGCTGGCAGCAGTGTTCCATGACCACACCACCTCAGGGCATGCAACTCCGCTGGGGCTGCAGAAGGTTACTATTTTGGAGCAAGCACCAGAATAGGAGGCAATAGCTTGGCCTGCAGCCCCAGCTTCAATGCTGTAGGGAGGTGTGTGTGGCCACCTTGGGCAGATCCAGCAAGGCAGTTCCCTGGAGCAAGACAAAAGAGCAGCCCACAGAATCCAGGGCCAACATGGCAGGTTCTCAGTGAAAAGCATGACAGCCTCCATCTTGAATTATCTGCCGCCATTTTAGGCTAGAGTTCCTGTGTTCTTTGGGAAGGGGGCTTCCTGTATGACACCATACCAGGCCACCCTGACCTAGGATGGACCATGTCTGCCAACCAATCATGGGCTGAGGCAAACTTCTGTACCAAATATGGAGGATGGTAAGGGTCAACCAATCAGGCAGCGACCGTATTGCACCTGGGTCCATGCCCAGGGACTGTATAAAAACTCTACCTCACAAAGCATGTGGCCCTTCCTACCACCCAGATGCCTCTGGTTTGCGGTTGGGCCCAAGCTCGAGCTTGCAATAAACTTTCCTCTTGTCTTTACAGCGGTGTGACTGGTTTTTCTTGGGTAGTGTGCCCCATTCTGGCCTAACACCCAGTCAAGCCCACTCTGCAGCAGCTGGGACCTGAGACCTAATATGTGGCAGACCCTACTGCCACTGCCATGCCGTCTACATTGTTATACCTGGTGCTGCTGAAGGGATCCTGGTTGCAGAGGGTCCAGTTTAGGGGGCCTGGGACTGTGGCTCTTAGGAGCTCACCAACCCATGAGCCTTCCGCAGGTCAGTGTATGCCAGGTTGTGCAGGCACCAAATTTGCCTTTTAGTATTTGGTGCCTGGATCATAGAATGGATGGGTCAAGTGTGAGCAACATGAGCCAATCTTATTCAATCACTCCAGTAGTTAATTATTGGCTCTAAAATCAAGAATGGTTTGATTGATCCTAAAATGGTTCAATCAGTCACTTAGAATTGGAAATGGTCCAATCAAACAGGTGTGTGTTGGAGCGGGGGTGGGGGGAACCCTGAAAAAGGATATATGGCAGGGCAGGACCCAGTTTAAACTCTCCCTGGTTTCTGAAGAAAGAAGGATTCAGCAGCTGACTTCTGAAGAAGCTTCTGGCGGCTGACCTCTGAAGAAAGAAAAGATGAAGAGTTTTGCAGCGAATGGGCCATAGCACCTGCCTCTAGCCCTGCCTAAACCAGCCCAGAGGCTCCAACCTGGTGTCTCAAAGAGCCTTTGACACGGGTGTCTCTGACGCCACCTGCTGGTGGCCAGCACTGTTGCTGGGTGGCTGACACTGACCAGGTCACCTCTGAGAGCTGTTCACCACTCCTGATGGTCCAGCACCACCTCCCATCACTGTCTTGTCCAGCATCCAGTGCTGTCCAGCACAGCCTTTACATTGTTGCTGTGGACTGCGGTGGGGTCATCTCAGTGACTCAAAACTGTGAGCACCTCCAGCTGCCACTATGACTGGCCCACTCCTGGCCCACTGCTTGCCTGTGTGACATGAGCTCCAGGCTGTCATTGATGGAATAGCACCATCTTGAACCAGCGGACTTTTACTGGGAATTTCTAGATGCTGTGGACAATATCTGAACTGAACCTGACAGCCACAGTTACCTTAGAAACTCTTTGTTTCGTATTTGTTAAACAAACCCCATTGCTGTTGTTCAGATCAGTGGGCTCGTGTTGTGTGAGTGGGTGAGAATCCACGGAGAGTGACCCATTCTCGTCAGGCAATGCCACTGGACAGCGACACCCTGTCTTAATTCTGGTACACTTTGAAGTGAAGCTGCCCTGCATCCCTGAAATTCTCAATGCAACCTGACTTCCCTCCTCCTCCTCTTCTCCCTAGTCCTTTCACGAGAGTATCTTTACTCCAAGTTTCTGAAAATGTCTATTTTAGAAACCACAAGAAAATAAAAGAAACCTGGTTGCATGTTCTCCACAGATTTAGGGCAAGTCATAGGGCGGGAAGGTGGGGGACAGAGGGTGGGGAGAGGTTGAGTGGCCAAAGGAAACACATTAGCCTGTGTTTGTTACATACCATTGTCTTTCTTCAGACAGATTCATGGACTATGTCTCCGGAAGAGGAGCGCTTTCCCTCTGCTTCTCAACTCCCCGTTCCTGGGACTCCTGTTTTTACACTGTGATATCTTCCACCTGAACTCTGGTACTATTGGGGGGTGGGGGGTTGGCCAGAGGAGGGAAGGAAAGGAAGAAGACTAAGAAAAGCAGCTGGAACTTATCTCCTGGGAATGGCCAAAAAGGAGGCCCCTCCCCAAGAAAACTGCCTGTCCCCCCTGGGCACTAGGCATGCCTGCTATTGTTCTTTTCCATCTTTGTGACTTAAGACTTAGACCCGTTGTGGCAGTTCCCAGGACAGGTTCTGCAGATACCCCAGCAGACCTGCAGACCCATCAGGAGAGGAGCCATGCCCCCAGATGCAGTGATCCGTTGCCAAATCTGAGACCAGACTTCCAAGCATGGACATTGCAAATCAGAAGCAAATCTCTGGGTGGACATGACTCCAGTCGGCAAGGCAGGGTGGCCAGCAAACTTGAGGGTATTTAGTGACAAAAAGAAAATAAATATGGACTTGATGGAAGGAAAATTTTAAAACTTTAGTATTTCTGCAGGGCCCTGTCTCCAGAAGGGCTCAGCAGGGAGTAGAAGCACATGGGCAAGGAGCCAGGAAATGACTTTGATTGAATGAATGTGGAGGAGAATGAGAGAATCCTCTTTCTATGAAGGGTCTTAAAGTCATCCAGGCTTGTTTTAAATTTAGAGAAAATTAGGTCATTCTGGAATTATCGTTAGGCTGTACATGAGGTCAGGAGAAGCTATTTTGGAAAATAGATCATATCCTCTCACTCCTCCAAACCACAGGGAGCTCCCATTAGAATAAAAATAAACCTGAACTTCCTGCTGTCCCCTGCAGACCTTCGCTGCATGCTCCTGCTTGCGTTTGCCATTTCATCCTCCACCTCATGGTCTCCAGCCCCGCAGCCTTCTTCAGGCTCTGAGAGCGCCAGATGCAGGACCTTTGCACTAGATGTTCTCTTTGCTTAGAAGATATGTTGTTCCTGGCCTGAGCTTTTAACAGTGTTTTCAAACTAGAGGCCATCACCCATTAATGGAAGGTGATATGAATTTAGTGGGTTACAACCAACTTTAAAGAATAGATTTAAACATAATAGAAAATGTTAGAATATGCCTTGGCATTGTTTTTTTTTTTTAAAGATTTATTTATGCTGACAGAACTGGGGTACAGGCCAGAGGTGCAGGGGAGGTGAGAGGATTCACCAGAGACAGTGGGGAGCAGAACTGGCAGATGTACTGAAACACACTGTGAAGGGGAGCAGTGGGCGAGACAGGAGAGGTTTGCCCCGCCATCTGGCGGGGGATGGAACTCTTGCTGCAGCAGCTTAGAGCTTCATAACGTGGTGCTTTAACTCGTTGGGCCACCAGGGAGAGCCCGCCATGACATTGTTTTATGAAATAGGAATGTACATTCTGAGTTGTGATGTAAAATAAAATTCTTACTGATAAATCTCATTCAATAGATTTTGATTTTGACTGTCATTGGTTTAGGAAATAGTGAAGAGTAGTTGAGGCTTTTTTCCCTAATAAGGAGCTCCTTTTAATTTATAAGAAGCTTTATCTGATTTCTTTGTAGGGCACTATTAAGAATGCTCCACAGGGCCCTCCCTGGTGGCACAGCAGGTGAAAGCACAGCACTAAGAACCTAAAGTCACTTCGACATGAGTTCAATCCCTGCCCTGGAGGTGACCACATGGCGCTGCAGACCTCTCCTGACCTGCCCACTGCTCCCCTCAGCAGTGTACTTCATCAGTTGGCCTGTTCTAGTCTTAGGCACCATGAACTAACTTTTAAAATGATTCCTGTATCATGCTTGGAAGCTGGGTATGTAGCCTGCTTGGAAGCTCTGTGTAGCCTGCCACTGTGTTAACAGGAGAAGGGCCGCATGTGGGATTCATGATTAAAAGTTCTATAGCAGATGTTGCTGTTTAACCAACCCAACTACTTTTCCCAAACTCCTATTTCCTCACCATGCTTTACCTCTGAATCTGGAAAATCTACATATTCTATTTTCCAGGCATTCTGGCAGCCATGTGACCCAGATCTGGCAATGAGGTATATATAAATGGAAGCCTGTTTATATGTTGTTGAAAAAGTTTTTTGTTTTTGTTTTTTAAAAGAGATTTACTTATGCATATAAGAACTGGGGTATAGGCCAGAGGTGTGAGGGTGAAAGGATTCACCAGAGACAGAGTCGGAAGCAGAACAGGCAGATTGACTGAAACATACTGCTGAGGGGAACAGTGAGCGAGAGAGGAGAGGTCTGCTGCGCCATGTGGGTCACCTCCCTAGCTGGGAATTAAACTCATGCTACAGTGGCTGCAGATAGCTTCATAGTGCTGTGCCTTAACCCTTTGTGCCACCAGGGAGGGCCCAGTTTTTGCTTTTTTAATAAAAGCTGGCCTTGCTTATACTTCTCCTTTTCTCCCTACTTTGAATGCAAATGTGATGCCTATAACTATTTAGGAACAACAGCATGCTTCTTTTTATAGGAGGGAAATTCCTATAAAATCAGAGTCAGATGCAGGTGCTAATAACTGAGAATCCTGCAAACTCTGACTATGTCACCTTTGTTGATGTCCTGATGGCTAAAGGCAAGCTCAGAGGCAATTTGATAGCAGACTGCACAAGGCTGTAAAAGTACCATACACTTTTCCTGGTGTGCCTATGAGGAAATAGGATTTATCAGAGCCATTTTTTCCCACAAAACACTTAAGGATAACTGTTGGAAAATTATTGTACACTCATTTTATCAGAAGAAGACAGTTGACGGTCATCTGTGCCCCGAAATTATAATGAATATGTAAATCTGTGAGGTGTAAAATTTTAACATTTCTTCTATATGTAGCATCGTGGTGCAGTGTACAACCACACAATACCTAGAGGTCCTAGTAAGCCTCTTCAGCCCACTTTGGATGTGCGAAGGGGTCCAGCTCTGTGTGAGCTTTTGGTACTTCACACTTTACACTAGACTGGACATATAAATATATTATAAAATAAATAAATATAAATGTGTTACTTTCTCCAAATTCAATTTCCCTACCACGGAACTGCCAGGGTTGACTTTTAAAGCAAAATAGTGATAGTGATAGCAATAGACTTGGAGTCCTGTAATGTTCCAGGCACTGTGCCAAATACTTCACTTAATCCTCACAATAATGTTAGGAAGCAAGTATATTAGTTTTTCCCATTTTATAGGTGAGGAAATTGAGGCTTAGGCACGTTCTATAATCTACCCCAAGTCACACAGCTAGTATTAAGTAGAGTGATAATAGAAGTCAGGTCTGTGTGCTTCCCAGGTACATGTTGATTGACTTTCCTGAGCAGCATTTTTCAGTGAGAACTCTGGATTACCTGCATTAAAATCACTTGAAGTACTTGTGCAAGCGGACCCATTCCAGATCAACTTACCTAAAAGGTAAAACTTGACCTTTTTATAAGATCCTCATAAGTTGACTTTACTTTCCTGCCTCCTTTCATCTTTGCTTGATCCTCCCTTCTGCCACGTTGCTATCTGAACAAACGCACACACTACAGACAACAGTTACGCACAGAAGTACTGAGAATACTTGAATATGTCGGACCTCTCCTTTAGAAAAGGAACTTTCCAAATTCCTTCCTGGCATAGTTCTGCTACCACTTCTTCCCATTTGCTCAGTCTGGTGAAATTCCTTTTAGCTATGAAAATCCTTTACTGGTTGGATGGTTTTCTTCTGGGCTTTTCTTTTAAGGCTAGTCCGCACTTAATATATTGGTCATTACGTTTTTCACATCTCACTTGCTTCAACCTCAATAGAGCATTTACTAAGATTTAATTAATATTTTCTTTCAGTAAAGTCAAATACCTTCAAGCAACATTGCTAAAGACTTTCAAGATTCTAGGAATCATAACTTAAGAATAAGCTGTCTTATTAAAAAAGAAACACAAAACCACAAACGAAGACACATTTTTTTTTAAAGAGCAGGACATATAAAGAGGTAAAATGTTGTTTTCTGAATTTATAAAGGGAAATTTAGAATATTTTATTATAAAATGCTAGTATTTAGAGTAATATAGACTGAAGAATATCCACTTACTTTAATTATGGAAAATTCAAATTTACACAGTGATTTAGCACTTGTCACCCAGCTTCAGCAGTTACCAACATTCTATTATTCTTCTTTCAGATGACTCCAATTTGAAAACACTCTCACTAAATCAAAACCAGAGAGTTTTGACATCATTTATTATGAGGGCAGTACACATCAAAACCATAATGAGGTATCTCTTCACTCCTTGAGAAAGGCCTATGTCAAGTAAACTGTGAACTACATGTGTTGTGAGCATGGGAGAAAAAAGAAACACAGTTGGTGGGGATGTGATTTGATGCAGCCTCTATTGAAAATGGTGCTGGGATTCCTCAAAAAAATATAAACGGAAGAGCCATAGATCAAGCAGTACCAAAAGATACTAGTACAAAAAGATAAATGTGCTCCTGTGTTATAGTATTCCTTTCAATACCTAAGTCACAGAACTGACCTAGATGCCCATTGATAGATGCCTGAGTAAACAAACGATAGCATATCTACTTAATGGAATACTACACAGCTATGAAAATTGTGAGTGCCTTTTGGGATAAAGTAGCTGGATCTTGAGATGATTCTTCTAAGTGAAATAAGCCAGACAATGAAAGGCAGTCAACAAACAGCTTTTACTTATATGTGGAGTATAAATAGGCAAAGAAAACAAACTTGCAAAGCACAGCAAAAAATAACACTTTGACTCTGTATTCTATATATTAGCTACCAGAGTGGATACAAAGGAGGGAGGGGATAAGAGAATGGAGGTTTAAAGGCAATAGTTTGGAACTTTTGTGGTGAGTGAGTGAAGCATGTACACATAGAGAGGGGTGAAGTTGTTGCCCTCAAATTATATAGTAATACTCTTATATAATTCTCATATATAGTTACACATCTATATTCAAAATTATAGTCATAATTATATACTTATTGAGAAATCAATACTTGAGGGGGGAAAATGAGAGAAAAAAAAAAAAACAAACCAGAAGCAAGAGGCAATTGATTTGAAAATACCCTTGTATGTGAAGTTGCGAAATCAGCTATTGTTTAAAAAGAGTGACAAGTAACAGTGAGGTCTAGTCATTGGCCAACTCAGAGCATCTATTGGGAGGGAGTGAAAAGGTAGTTTCACACTGCCCAGGCCTGGAAGAATCAACTCTCTGCCTTCACTGCCCAAGTTCATTAGAAACTGGTGAGAGCTGGATGAGAAGAACCATAATTGGACTAGAAGAATCTAGGGAAAATTACTGAGATTCAAATTCATAATGAGCCTTATATTTAGGCTTTGGATGATGTCTTTTGGAAACAGTCCAATAATGCTTCTTTGTGTATTTGGAATGAATGTGTTAAATGTAAACTTTGAAAGTATCCTATAATTTTTGTGACTTCTTTTATACATATGCCAATTTAAAAAAAGTATCCTCAGCAAATGGACACAGTCTGGAATGCTCTTGATGTCGGAAAAGCCCTGGTGGAAATTGAAGGATCCAGACAATGTTGCTCTTCATAGTGTTGTTCCAGGCTCTCTTCAAAGGTGGTTCCTCTCTGAAGTTGATGGAAGTAATGTCAGGATTAAAATTGGGTAGGAGAAGCTGTTGGGGAAAGCAGCATGAGTCATTTGTTAGAGAGGCACCAAAAGAAGCAAGAAGGAAAAAATGAGAGATGCATTGGACAGACAGACTGGTGGTGTGATAAGGGAGGAGCATCGTGCTTGTGAGCCAATAAGATGACATCCAGACTTAGCTTTTATTGAATCCAAATGTTTTTGCCTTTCTTAGAAGGGACCCAAGACACAAAAAGCTAGGATCTTATTATTATTTTTAACTTGAAAGCAAATCCCAGGATGCCAGAGATATAGAGCCAGACACCTCCGGTCCCATGGACAGAGTGAACTTCACTTCCTATGTCTTACAGGAAAACTAAAACCCCAAGTCTCCCTTCCTCCCCCCAGCACTGGACAAACAAATCTGAGAGACCCTCTCAGCCAGAAGCCAGGCACAGCTGTCTACCCTCTGGGCCTGCCAGCTTCCTGATGGAAACAATGAGAAGAATTAGGGTTTCCTACCAGCTAGGCACTAACCCGCCAGGGAATGCAGACCCTTGGCAAAGACAGAAGTAAGAATTGCTGACTTGGTTCCTGCTCCTGTTCCAGGAACCCGGGAGAGGGCTTTGCATCGCTGGTGGTGTCCAGGAGAAAGGTGGACTTTGCGAAAAGTGCTGGTTCAGCTGGATGCTTGGCTCATTCCATCCACCCCTCCCTAGATTAGCCTCCTGGAGCTGGGAGGACTCCAAATAGTACACAATGAGAGGGGCAGATGGGAGTGAGCACTCACTTGCTCCACTAGCCTGGAGAGTGACAACTGCAAGGCAGGGGAAGGGATTTAGAACCTTCGAGAACTGTCACTACAGAAGGCCCCTGGGGAGGCTTCTCCATGAGCACATCAATCCAGGCAGGTTAAATGACAGGCAACTGTGCTGGAGAAGCAGTTCACACAGCTCAAGGGTAGAGAGCTAAACAATATGCAATCAGGATGCTTTTCTCTTCCTGTGATTTATTGTGCATGAGCAGACTGAAAGAAATACCTTTTTTTTTTCTTTTTTAGTAGCATGAAGAACATGAACAATGACAATAGGTTAGAAATGCATTTCCCAGAAATCTAAAAATAAAGTAATTTTGACAGCGATATAATTATTAAGAACATTTCAAAACTGCTTTTGACTTGTGCCACCTAATCAATTTGATTTTAAGTTGTACAGGGCTCTTCATAATAAATAAACACATGTTCTTGGGTATCTCCCTTCACCCACCAATATAGGGTGAAAACAGAATGTTAGACTTTTGCAGCCTAGCAAGTTTATGTAACAGGCTGCATCCTTTTTGATGTTTACGCTTAAAGAGAAGCCACATGGAAATGTGGCTGAGGCTTGGAATTCCAAGATTTAGTAAGTGCCAAACACAGGAAAAGCTAAATGACTTGTTTGGGATGAATGACATTCTTTGCCAGTTGCCTGATTCAAGCATTTGATTCCAACTCAGAAAGGAGGGGAGGAAGACAGGGAAGGAGAGGGGAAAGAAACATGTGAGGGTGCGTTTGGTAATGCAAACTCGTGGCATCCTTCTTCTTTAGAGCTCTATTTTTATCTTTGTTCTCTTCTTTTAACAGTCTTCAGCCTGCAGAAGGACAATGGGGCATGAGGAAGACCAAGTGCCCAAACTGGGACCAAGAGGAATAGCAGGCGTTTCTTTAGACTTCATCTTCTCTGATGCACTTAATTCTCATCATCACCCCTCCTCCCTTTTCATGCTACTTCCTCCTTCATTCCTACACATTTGTAGGCAAGAGCTGGTATCTCAGGGCAGAAGAGGAACAGGAGGACCATTTGATTCCTGACTCAAATTGGCTAAGGGGCTCACATATGGTCTTTCAGCTTTAGCTCCAGATGAACATGCAGGCATTATATTAGCATATGTATGTCAAAGCACTGATTTTAAAAAGGATCTATAAAATATACAATTCAAATTTCTGTAACTGTTTCCACATGTGTTCCTTAAAACAATCTATTTGAGGGCCCTTCCTGGTGGCACAATAGGTAAGGACACAGTACTGCAAGGAGCTGCAGCCACTTCAGTGCAAGTTCGATCCCCAGCCCCAGAGGTGACCCACATGGTGCGGCAGACCATGTCTCGCCTGCTGCCCCCCTCAGCAATGTACTTCCCCGATCTGCCTGTTCTGCTCCCCACTGTCTCTGGTGGATTCTTTCACGGCCACTGCACCTCTGGCTTGTACCCCAGTTCTGTACATAAATAAAAAATCTTAAAAAAAAAGATTTTGTAATGATTTAAAAAAAAAAAAACTATTTGAAACAGAGCTATGGGTGCTTAAATATCAAAAGGACAGTGACCAGGATAGACTAGAGGACATGTTACTGTCAGATTTTTACCTGCACACATGATTGCAAGACCATTCAGGCCAGGCAACAACAACAATGTAGTTTATTTAAGCAAAGAGTCCCTAAGGTTAGAAGTGGACAGCTGTCTCTTCCCAGAGAATGTCCACAGTGTCTAAAAACCCAAACAAAAGGCTGCTTGCTCATGCTGGTGCTTGGCCCCCATGAGGGCCGAGGGCATGGCACATGGGCAAGCAATGGGCAGGATCCAACTCATGGCAGCAGCTGGAGGTGCTCACAGGTGGGATCACTGAGATGACCACAGCAACAGTCTGAAGGCACTAGGAGGCAGGGACAGCTCTTTTTGAGTTGTTGGCCCACACCAACAGCACATAGCTCTTGAAACACCAAGCCCAGAGCCAGTGAGCGACTTTCAGGCATTGGTAGAGGCAGGCCAGAGACAGGTGCGGCCGCCTAAACTCTGCAAAGCTCTTCAGCTTCTCTTCTTTCTTCAGAGGTCAGCTGCTGAATGCTTCTGACTTTTCAGGTTGGTTGCTTATCTTCTTTGGTGGTAAGGAACAGTGTTTATTTTATTTTTTTTTAAAGATTTACTTATTTATGCATGCAGAACTGGGGTACAGGCCAGAGGTGCAGGGGCAAGAGGATTCACCAGAGACAGAGTGGGGAGCAGAACAGGCAGATTATGAAAACTCCTGGGGGGAGAAGCAGGTGATTCAGGAGAGGTCTGGCGCGCCATGTGGGTCACCCCCCTGGTGGGGATCAAACTCATGCTGCAGTGGCTGTGATAGCTTCATGGTGCTGTGCTTTGCGTCATCAGGGAGGGCCGAGGTGTTTAAACTGGCTCCTGCCCTGCCTTAGATCTTTTTTCTGGGTCCCCCACTATATGCCTCATTGGAACATTTTCAATTCTAAGTGACTAATTGGATCAATTTGTGCCAATTAGCTCATTCTTGATTTTTGGTGGGAGTAATTAACTAGGGAGCTGATTGAACTAGAATGGATCATTTAACTTACACCTGATTGGTCCATGCTATGATCCAGGCACAAAATATAGACAGGAGAACTTGGTGGTTGCATAGACCCTGACTTCAGGGCAGGCTCATGGGCTGGGGGCCCCAGAGAAGCCACAGCCAGAGCTGGCCTCAGTGGGGCAGGAGGCACTCTGTACCTGGTACCCATTCACGGGCTGGGTGTAACAATCGTAGGGAAGGATGTAGGGGTGGGTGCTGCATGGTGAGCTCTTTGGTAGGCTGCTGGCATGGGCTGGGCCCCCACCCTTCTCCCTGAAGTCCTGGGCCAGGGGTAGCAGGTCTTGCTGGCAGTGCTCCAGCATGGGGCAGGCTGGCCATGCAGCCCAGGGGCAGCAACTCCAGCTGGGAAACTGCCATTGCACCTCCAGGGGAGCCTGTTGGCCCTGCGGCTTTGCTGTGGGGCTCTGGTTTCATTTCTTTTACAAGCATCATCCTGGATGAATAGTGGGTAGAAGAATTGTTACGGGGCAGGGAGAGAGGGGCACCCCGGAACCCCCAAACCTGCCTGCTCTAAATAGGTTCTGCCATCCTTCACATCAAGACAAAACAATTACAACTTAATGAAAAGGGACTTTAATACAGTGAGTACACAATACAGAAGACAAAGAATATAATTTCTAAATTAAACACCTGAAGTGACCCATCCCCACATGGACAAAAGTCAACCCAAAAGGGATTGGCCCAAAGCAAGGCCTGAAAACCAGACACAGGACTAAAGCACCTTCTGGCCAGGACCCATAGAAAATGGTCAGAAGAGGCTAGACAAGTCTGGGGGAAAAGAGCACAATCAAAATCAATATAAACACTGCCATAGTCAACCTCCTCATGGGTCTCTCACCCACATCTATTTTAACCAGTCCAGGGCCAAGAAACAAGCAGTCAACCTCCTCATGGGTCTCTCACCCACATCTATTTTAACCAGTCCAGGGCCAAGAAACAAGCATGGTTTCTTCACTACAAGCTCTCTGCTCCATGGGGCTTCCTCAGGTCTCTTTCTGGCTCTCCACCCTGCTTTCTTCTTCTTCCCAGATTCCTTCTCTCCTTTTCTCCCCTCAGCTCCACCCTCCTTCAGGGTGGGACAGGGAACCTGGAACTTCCCTTTTCCCTGGGGACCACCTTATTGCAGAATTTCTCCTTGAGAATCTCCAGGCCCATCCTTAGTCACCAGGAAGATGTGATTTTTTTCCTGTTTCTGAGCTGTAGTGTAATTTGTGGGTTTGGTACAGAGATGGGCGACCCAGGACCCCACATGCTCATGAACTCTGAGCCCAGCCATGTATCAGAATCATCAGCTGGCCCCAGTGCACCTTGAAGTTGAGGCTTCCTGATCTTTCCTTAAAGAGAGAAACACAGCAGATGCTAATGTTTAAAAGGAAATGTAATCACCACAAATGTTTCCATGTTGAGATAATAAGAACGCACCCTGACCCCCAACTCTGGTGGGGGAATCACTGTGCGGGAGGGATAGGCAGCCCCATCTCCGTGGTCAGTTGGGGGATTTCTGTAAATGCAGTGAAGGAAAGACATGAGGGCAAGTTAAAAAGAAAAGTAAGGTCTGAGACGTTGATGAGCACCTTTCCTCGTGGATATCTAAGAGTAAGCCCAGAGGAGAGGGAAAAGGATAAAGCTGGAGGCAGGCAATTAGCTCTTAGTTGTGCAGCAGCACCTGTGGGGCGTGAGGCCCAGCGGAGGGGCGGGCAGACGCCTCCAGGAGGCACTTGAGGCCTCCTTCACCCCTCTCGGCAGTGCAGCCAAGGCAGCTCTCTTCTGTGGTCAAAAAGGACAGCGAGGGACTTCAGAGAGTGAGAGACTTCAGACAGCGAGGGACTACGGAGGGCCTGCGGGTGCCAGGAACAGCCCCGGGACACAAAGGTAGGAACACGGAGCTGGTCTCTGCCCAGGGGCTGGTAGGCCTGGGAGGAGATGAGCCAAAACGGGGTATCGAGTGGCGCTAGATACACTGACTGAAGGTACCACAAAGGGGAGCAGGACAGCTGAAGCGCCTGTTGTTACAGTCACTGAGTGTTGACACCGACTACTCCTTGTGGTGCTCTCCCAAGTGTCCGGCCTCCGCTACAGCCTGCCAGATGCTGGGTGGTGGCAGGTCGGAAGCCCAAATGGAGGCCAGGAACAAGGCTTTATGATGAGGCAGCTGGAGATACACAGGTAGCAATGGCGACACTGTCCAGCCGCGGCAGCACCCCTCGGCGCCCACCAAGACAGTGGCCCCTTGCCCTGGGAGTGGCCAGTGAAAGCTGCCCCTGGAGGAGCCCTATTCGCTTTTATACGATTTGTGGACAAAGCCAAGACTGGGCCTAGTTTACAGAAATACCCGTTTCCTGCATGTCAATTGCATACATTAAGATTTCATGTTATTTACTGTTCTCCCATGAAGACTACATTTCAAGGCTACAGGTAACCTACTAGGCTACCTGTGCTGGAAGGTCGTGTGAAAACAGTCTGAGAAACTGAGAAAAGTCTTTTCCCGTGGCTCTACAATGATAATGACTATATGCAGAAGGGTAAGGGACAACTGTGTGTTTTGCTCACTGATGTATCATGCCTACTAAAAATAGCTGCAAATATAATTGGGTGAGTCTGTTGACTACGCACTTCTGAGAGAGAGATGGAAATATAAGTATTTAAATATCCATGTGTGCACAAACATAGGAAACCATTCGATCTTCAGCATAAACCTCTTAGTTTACAGCTTCTCAAACCAAGGCATAGATAAGCAAGGAGCCTGGGAAAAGGCCACATAGTGAATCTGGGATAGAATATAAACTGACTGCAAAATCTCTTTTTAACTATAATTGTGTAACTAGGAAAGAGACATATTGATAGAGAGAGAGACTAAAGCTTTCAGAGGTTGGGGAGCATTTGTCGCCGGACTAGGAGCCTTAGGTAGTTCTCTGGGAATTGGGGACGTCTCCCCTTTATTTTCACAGGTATGTTCTTCAGGCTGCTGAGAGTAGGGCATCCGAAACTTGCTCACATGTTGTGTTGCTGCCACTCAACAGGTGTTGGGCCAATGGGACTGATGAGTCCTGGGGCTAGTGGCACGGGGCTGTTGCTCATGATGCCGAGGCAGCAGATGAATGGAAAGGGGGGAATGAAGTTCTGATACCTTTGTGCAGAACTGTTTTGTGCAAAAGCAAAGATGTGAAGCAATATTCAGGCTGGCCAGTGTGAATTGAATGAAGCTATGTTTGCCATCCTGAGTTGCCTGCCTTCCCTACCTAGATCTTACAGTACTCAGTTACTTCCTTCCTCCTCTTTGCCTAGATCTATATTTGGAGAAAGAACTGTAACTCATTTACACGAAGGTACGAATGACTAATAGTATATCTTCAATAAGCTGCTACCAGACCTACTTAGATCAGTGATAAACAGTAGGTATGTTTTTCCTGTAAACTTCCTTTATTTTTGTTGTATGTTTAAAAACTTAAGGCCTTGGTGTTTGATAGACAAAGGAGGAGTGTATATATTAAAAAAAGAAGAAAGAAAATAAGACAAACATTTGTCCTTAAAGAGCTTTTAGTCAGAGGAGATAAAGCATATATACAAATAAGTGGGGTCTAATCCAGGAATAATTGCTTAAGACCATAAATCAGGTCTTTTCCCTCTGAGTTCCATTCCCCCCCCTCCCACAACCCCCCCCCCAACACACACACAGGTGAGGGTATGGCTGGCTGGGGGGTAGGAGGCTGCACCTCCTTTTGGTTTTTATGTCTGGGAATTCATCCCCTAAGGAAAAGGAAATGCCCTGGGAGAAGGTCCCTCCTGGAAGAGAACAGGAGCTGCTCCTTAAACCCCAGATTAGAAAGAGATTCTGGAAATGACCAAACTGGGATACATCTTACAATGAAAGAGGGCACTGTTGAAATTCCCCCAGGGCAATAAGCATAAATCAGGAGGATGCCACCTACCTGGCAACTGAGGCCACAGCAGAAAAGATTTGACTATTCAGTATCAAGTTACTGAGGCAGCCCTAAAGAGTTCAATATCTATTTGTAATTTCCTTTAGTAGTAAAGGATCTTTACCCTCACACTTTTTTTTTTTCTGAAAAATTTTCAAACATACAATAGGAAATGACTTTCCAATGAAAACAAATATATTCACCACTTAGACTTAACTAACGTTTGGCTAATTCTTGTTTCTTTACTAATACATCCACTTTATTTCTTCCTCTACCCATCCATCAGTCCATTTTAATTTTTGACATTTCAAGAAAATTGCAGATACCCCCTAAATTCTTCAATAAACCGATTACTAACCAAGTTCAATATTTGTTAAAACAATAAATTTGTTAAAACAATAAAATTTAAAAACAATGAAATGCACAAATTTTAACAGTAAATGCACTGAGTTTCTGCCATTTTATCATTGATGTTTTCCAAATCTATTACAAAGCTGAAAAAATTTTATAATTATGCCTTGTCTACTCATCACCTAGATTTTGCTTTTAGTATTGAACCTATCACAATCTATCCACTTCTCAGTCTAAGTCCGATTTTTTGAGATATTTTAAATACTTTCGCTCCAATATATCAACATTAAGTCAGAAATTAGAAATATATGCTTATATGCTTATGGTTTTCTTTTGATATAAAATTTACATGGAGTAAATTACATAAGCTTTTTTTATTATAATAGTTAATTTTTACATCATTTTGTGCCTTTTTACATCTCAGTTTAATCCCTGTGGATTTCCCATCACCAATTCACGAGTGTGCCATCTCTATAGTCCCGTGCATTTTCCTTCCCCCATTTTTGATCCTATTACCCACTCCACTACCATAAAATATCTCTGGTATATAGTTGTTCATCATTATTATTTCCCCCCCCCCACCCCGTCCTTTATACTCCTGCTATGAGTGAAACCATCCGGTATTTTTCTTTTTCCTTCTGGCTTAAGCATGCTCCCTTCCAGCTTCATCCATTTGGCTGCAAAAGGCATGAGTTTATCTGTTTTGATTGCTGAGTAATATTCCATTGTGTATATGTACCAACATCTTTTTAATCCAGTTGTCTGCTTTTGGGCATTTGAGTTGATTCCATGTCTTTCATTTTGTAAATAAAACAGTAATAAACATGGGGGTGCAGGTGTCTTTTTGAATCAGAGTTTTTGTGTCTTCTGGGTAGATACCTAGGCGTGGGATTGCTGGGTCATAGGGAAGCTCCATTTTTAGCAGTTTGAGAAACCTCCAAACAGTTTTCCATAGTGGTTGCACTAATTTGCATTCCCACCAGCAGTGCAGGAGAGTTCCTTTTTTCTCCACATCCTCGCCAACATTTGTTGTTGCTACTTGTTTTAAGATGTGCCATTCTCACTGGGGTGAGATGGTATCTCATTGTGGTTTTAATTTGCATCTCCCTTATTA
>NW_004567113.1:17634968-17637014 GCF_000260355.1 Condylura cristata
TCAGTGGGATACCTGTTTGTTTTCTGTAATGTCTCTTTTGCTGTACAGAGGCTCTTTAATTTGATGTAGTCCCATCTATTTATCCTTTCCCTAATTATCGTTGCACTGGGTGCTGTATCTTTAAAGATGTTACTGAGGTGTATGTCATGTAGTGTTTGGCCCATCTTTGCTTCCAGGTATTTTATGATTTCCCTTCTTATGTCTAGGTCTTTAATCCACTTCGAGTTGATTTTTGTGTATGGTGTGAGGTAGTGATCTAGTTTCATTTTTTTGCATGTTGTTTCCCAGTTTTCCCATCACCATTTGTTAAACAAACTTTCTTTGTTCCATTGTATCTTCTTTGTTCCTTTGTCAAAGACTAGCTGCCCGTAAACCTGTGGGTTTATATCTGGGTTTTCTATTCAAATCCACTGGTCTGTGTGTCTGTTCTTGTTCTCATACCATGTAGGGTTTTGATTATTATTGAAGTTTGAGAATGTGATGCCTCCATTTTCTTTCTTTTTAGTCATGAGAGTTTTGGCTATTCAAGGTCTTTTGTTGTTCCATATGAATCTCATCAATATTTGTTCTATTTCTTTGAAGAATATCATTGAGGCTTAATTGCGATAGCATTAAATCTGTATATCACTGTTGGTAGGATGGCCATTTGATAATGTTAATTCCCCTGATCCATGCTGATCCATGAAAATGCACAAGTCTTAGTGCACATTTGCTAAATTTTAACAAATGGCTATGTAGCTCAAAATCCCTATTATGATACATAGAACATCACTGTCATCCCAGAAATTTCCCTCATGTTCTTTACACTCAAATCCTGTTCCCACTTACCCCAGAGACAATCACAATTTTAATTTATTCCATTCTAGATTTGATTTACAAATAGGATCACATAGTAGATACTCATGAAAGACTTTTATTGCAACATAATAATGCTTATATCAGTAGTTTGTGTCTTTTTATTACTGAATGGTAATTCATTGTATGAATATAAAAAGTCTTTTTTTTTTCCCCTATTGGTGGATATCTGGACAGTTTTCCAATTTGGGATTATAATAACAAAACTGCAATGACTATTCTTATACAAGTTTTTTTGGGAGGAGGCATTGGGGATGTGTGTTTTCAGTTCTTGGGGGCTTACCTGTGATTGAAATTGCTGGGTCATTGGGCAGATATATGTTTAGTTTTTATAAGAAACTGTCAGATATTTCTCCTAACACAGTTTTACTCATATCAATAGTGATTAGAGATCAGGATGTTCCACATACTTACCAACATTTGGAATTTTTAATTTTAGCTTTTCTGATAGGTATGTAGTGATAACTCATAGGGTTTTATTTTTAATTTTTTAAATTTATACATACAAGAACTGGGGTATAGGCTAGAGGTGTGGGGGATGAGAGGATTCACTAGACAGAGTGGGGAGTAAAACAGGCAGATCTACTGAAATACACTGCAGAAGGGAGCAGTGGCCAGACAGGAGAGGTCTGCTGTGCCATGTGGGTCACCTCCCTGGCTGGGAATCGAACTCCTGCTGCAGTGGCTGTGGATAGCTTCATAGTGCCATGTCTTAACCCCTTGTGCCACCATGGAGGCCCTAAGAACAGTGTTTCAAATTTGCATTTCCCTGATGACTGATGATAATGCATACTTTTACATGTGGTAATTAGCCATCTGCATATTTTCCTTTGTGGACTATTTGTTGAAATATTTTGCCATTGTAAAAAATTGGGTGGCTGTCTTTTTCTTAAATGGTATTAGTTAATAGTTCTGTATATATTCTGGGTATCATTCCTTTGTCTGCTATGTTATTTTGAATATTTTCTCCCAATCTGTGGTTTGTATATTTGTTATCTTAATAATAGCATGTTGATCAGATTTCTTTTAAAGATTTATTTATGCATATAAGAACTGGAATGTAGGCCAGAGGTACAGGGGGTGAGAGGATTCACCAGAGACAGAGTGGGGAGCAGAACAAGCAAATTTATTGAAATACACTGCTAAGGGGAGCAGCAGACAAGACAGGAGAGGTCTGTTGCACTATGTGGA
>NW_004567113.1:17639744-17665264 GCF_000260355.1 Condylura cristata
TGGTGGCTCCTCCTGAGATCTGCTGGGATGGGCCTTATACTAATTAGCAAGAAGCAAATTGTGTCAATGTGCCCGCCATTTTGCTCAAAATGTAATGGCTTACTTGTATAATTGCCAGCTAATGTTCTCATTAGAAGTTTCAGTACATCAAAATGCTATTTTCTTGGCCTGAAAAAAGTTCCTGGACATTAGCAGATTGTTCAAATGGACCACGTCCTTACTGACCTAAATTCAACCAGTATTAACTGGCATCAACTCTGTGCAATACTCTAAGGCATGCATATTAACAGAAGTCCTTCAAACAATCCAACCAAAAGGGCGGTCTCAGGAACGGGACTTGCAATCCCCTGTCACCAATTACTAGTGATGTGTCCTGAACCAAATGGTTTAATCTTGCTGAGTATTGGATTCTTCATTTGTAAAATGGGGAGAATAACAACATCAAGTTGATTTGAGCTTTCATGTGCATAAAGCATCTTGCCAAGTGCTAGGTAATAACAGCAGTGATTATTACATGGTCCTATGCATATTTTGATTTTTTTTATTATAACAGTTTATTTTTACATCATTTTGTACATTTTTTTTCATCTCAATTGTAATCCCCGCAGGTTTCCCATCACCAAGTCACCCGTGTGCCATCACCAGGAATTTCCATTTTTAAGAAATCTCCGTATCACTTTCTACAGGGACTGTACCAATTTGCAGTTGAATAATATGTCGAATGAATGAACAAAATGACAACAGTGTTGATACAGATACATAGACACACACGTACACACAGAGAAATATATGCATGTGAAGGCAATCAAGAGAAAGGAGAGGTAGCATCATATAGAGTCAGAGCAAAGAGAGAGAGAGCAACAGGTACACAACTTAACCATACTGAGTTAGGCCTGAATCTAAGTCTATTACCTTTGATATTTTTCTGTATAAAGTACATTGCATATAATACATTTACAGAAAGCATAAATGAGAAACTTCTTTTGAAGCCTTACCCTTCAAGAGATATAAATTGCCCATTTGATACATACTGATTTTTTCTGTATTGGTCATGATGTCATTTTTGGAGTTCAGGGTTCTTGGGTTCACTCTGGGAACGCTTTCACCAGAACTCCCTTTTCAGTGGCACACAGTAAGTTCCCAGGTGAGTTTCTCAGCTAGACAGAGACTCAATTACCTTTAAAGAGCAGGTTTGTTAGGGAAAAGTTCAGAGGAGTAGAGGACACTTGCATAGACATAAGTGGGCAGGCAGAACTGCCCCCAAAGGGACAGGTTTGCTGAGAGAGGCCTGCATGGTCGCAGATGGGCAGCCACAGGGGAGTGGCCTCCACTGAGGGAGGTCAGTGCAGAGAGGTCCCTGCATGGTGCAGGTCACGGGTAGGCAGGAGGCTGCTGCCTTGCAGAGGGAGAGAGCGGGTGGGAAGAAGCACCTGCATAGTCACAGGTGGGTAGAGGACAGCTGCCCCGGGCTAGGGCAGAGACTGCACTGATATAGTCCTTTTCTCTTTGGGAGGGGCTCACTCCTTTGTGGGGAGGCCAGTTGCTGCTGATTTTGGATAACTTTGTGGAATCTCGCAATGGGTTCAATCTCTATCTTTACCCTCAGGTCTGTGCTTCTGATATTCCCTACAGCAGTCTGATACAGTCTGATACAGGAGTGTCTGTGACTGGGTTAATGGTCATGTTAGTTCCTTCTGCCCCCACCTCTTTGCATGAGTGAGGTTTTAACCTTGTGATGTCTCCTTCAGTGTTTCTGTTCTTTTCCTCCAGTCAGACACCTTGTTCTTACAGAACCAACAACTACAAAATTCTATGTGATCCTAGATTATGCTAGGGTAATAATCTAAAAGACTAAACTGCCAGTTATGAATTTACCTCATCTTAATTCTAAATTCATCCTCCAATATATACCTTGTGATAATGGACAATTCGCTTGAAGTTTCTCCCTCACATTGATTCTGATGGTAAGCTTTCTCAGTAGAGGATGCCAGAGAGGTGGAAGGAAGGACTGCCTTGCAGTTTCTGGTGGTCACCCTGTGATGAATGGTGTGGGTGTGAGGCTCACCCCTAGTGACAGTTGCCCAGCTGACCTTGCAGCCTCAGTCCACTCTGTGCACCGTGGGGACTTCTGCTTGCATCAGAAGGGGTTGGACAACATCAGCAACTCTGCTCTTTGCAGGTCCTTGCGGTTCAGGTGACCTGTGACTCAGGGTTTCCACTGAGCAGAGAGGTCACCCTCGCCTCAGATCCCCACCACTATGCACATGCATGTCCTGGGTTGTTGACTGCAACTAGCCTGCACTCTGCAAGCAAGTGCTACTTGCTCGAGGACAGCAGACCAGCAAACTTTTCTGCTTCAGTGACTGAGAATTTTCCAGGGTAGTCTGAATCCCAGTACTCTTTCCAAGTTTCTCTTTCCTAAGGTACTCTACCTTAACTCCGGGTATCATATATTCCATATTTCATAATGTCCCTTTATCAGAATTTAACACTTTCTTGTATTAGACATCTGTTGGATGGTGTCTAAAGCATTAGCAATACTGATGCTTTAGCAAGAAATGCAGCTGCTTTTCTACTTATAGAAGAGGGTTTTTTATTAAAGATTTATTTATTTATGCATACAGAACTGGGGTACAGGCTGGAGGTACAGGGGAGGTGAGAGGGTTCACCAGAGACAGAGTCGGGAGCAGAACAGGTAGATGTACTGAAATACACTGCTGAGGGAGAGCAGTGGACATGACAGGGAAGATCTGCTGAGCCATGTGGGTCACCTCCCTGGCTGGGCATCAAACTTGTGACACAATGGCTGCAGGTAGCTTCATTGTGCTGTACTTTAATTAGAGAGAATAGAATGAAGTTGGGATTAAGAGTCTGTTTCTTCACTGGCAACTTTCCCCCTGCCTTTTGACTTTAGGGTTTTGATATTGGGTGATGGTTCCTTTCACTTCTCAAAAGAAATTAATATATTTTTGCCCCATCGGCTACACTGTCAAATCCAAGCCCAGAGAAAGTCTACCTCACATGTAGCATGAGAGTTGTGATGAAGCAACAAAAACCTAACAATCCCCACTGAAAAGGTCAGTTGTGATTTCAGGCTGGTGCTGTAGAACTTCAAATTACTGACATTGTGTGACCAGCTGATAACTTTTGAGGAAAATGATTAGTACAATTGAGCCTGAGTGCTTGCTTGCTACTTACTTTACATTTAAAACAGCTCTAGGACAAAGTGAGCAGGGAACAAATCCTTATCAAACCTTGACAATTATTTAATAGTGGGGAACTGTTAACTCACAATAAGGTCATGTAACACAGGCATGGTAGGATTTGAGGGATATTAGTAAATTCCTGCTAGTTTTATTTGTGATCCCGACAGTGGAGACTGCATGAATGGCTGGTGTAGTGCTTCTCAGTGTTCATTGGCTCAAAATAGCCTGGGACCTGTTAAAGTACAGAGTCTCAGCCCACTTGGCTATATTCCAGCAATTTGCATTTTTAAACTAGCATTCCTGTGATTCAGATGCAGATAGTATCTTGACCACACCACAAGATCAAGCTGGTATCTGAATGAGCACCCACCAAAGTAAGATTTTATTTAGAAATAAGAAAACAGTTTAGGTGTTGTTTGATAGTAAACTCTTAATCATTTTATCAACCTTTGTTCCAGAGAATTCAGACATCAGTGAGTCCCTTATGCCCAGGTGTAATAAGGCCTTTTGACCTTTGCCTGGTCACTTGATACCTTGCAAGAGATGGAAAGGTTATGGTTATTTCTGACTAAAGTGTATTCTTTTTCTTTCCAGTCATAAGGTGAATAAAGTTCATGTTGTTCTAGAAAAAGAAAAAAAATCCAACCTAACAGACTAAGGCCAATAAAATAGGCCAATAAAATTAAGTTGAAGAGAAGTAAATTTGGAAAATGGAACTATAACAACACTTTTCTAGGTGCCAGAAAAATATTTTAATGATTAGCTCAGATAAAAATATTTAGAATTCCTTTTAGGGATAACTACAAAAACTCAGAAGTGGTTTTGGATCCACTATTAACACTAGGAAATAGAAAAACTGGATGACCCAGGTTGGCTTGTTTTATATGTCCTAAAGGACCTCAGTAAAGCCCTCATTCCTCACCTCAGTAGTCACTGATTCTTGGGGGATGACCAAACATTTCTATCTTCAAGTCTGCACACCATTTGTACAAAAGAAAACCTCAACTGTTCCCCTGGGGCGAAGGAGAAAAGGGCTGGTTTCGACAGTGCCTCTTAGAGAAACTGATACTTTCACTGTGGGTCCTCCCTGCATTCTTTGGGGTTTAGTTGCCCCACAAGAAACAAAACAGTGTAAGAAAAGGCTGAGTCAATCAGCAGCTCAGAACATGCCAGGAATTCTCAGGTGACCCAGGAAGTCAGTGTGTTCCAGGTCTTCGTCCTTCCTTGGACCTTTCTTCAGTATCAGCATCTGAATTATTACAAGGTCACCCCACCTGACATTTGATGGAACATGGCTTTTGGAATTCCTCACACTCCCAGGGACAGTTACTGGGCACAAACATTCTTGATGATGTCAGGGGTGTCCTGGGCTCTTGACTAATATATTCATGATCTTGGCTGAGGGTGGTGTTGAAGAGGGAATAGTTAGTTCTACTGTAGACAATTTAATAGTGGGAAGAGAATGTAGGCTAGAAAGGGCTAAATAAGAGGCATTCTAGAGGCACTGAAAATTTCGTGTTTTTTTTTTTCCCTCTTCATAGCACAGAGGTCACGTCCTATTGTAAATTCCATATCCACCAAAAAAATTAGATTTCAAAGTCACACTGGTGCTTACTCATTCCATTCTGTTGCTATGAACTGTTGTTCTGTTAAGAAGGGACTCTCTATCTTCAGAGCTTCCAGGTGCCTGTGGCATGCCTGCAATTCTGTTGGGGTGGTGTGACTTCGACATGCATAAATGAGAAAAGTCACAGGAAAACAATGAATATATGCAAAATGTTCCCCTCATGCTTAGGAAGTATTTAGGAGTGGGGGGAATAGGGAGCCAATAGAAGCTGAGGGGTTCATTCCCAACAGCTGAAGACATTTGTTGGCTGTTCGACCTGGTCTTAGAGCAAGGAACTATTCAGTAGCAGCAAGACACAGTTGATACCAGTTGGGGGTTGATTTCAGGCTCCTGTGTTGGTGTAAGAATTAGCAAGCCATGGACTGCTTTTCTTCCTCAGTGACGGTGCCACGCGAGTGTTGCATGTTGGCACTGACTCCAGATTGTCTGGGAGATGGGACCTAGATATGAGATAAGCTTTTAAAACATTCCTGGGACACCAAGGTGCTGCCTTCCTGTCAGGGGCATCAGTGTGTTCTCGCCAAAGACTGGCTGACTGCTCACAACAAGCTGCTGGGTGGCCTATGGCTACTAAGTTACCAAAACCCTTCTGTATTAAGTACCAAAACTGTAGTATTGACATTCCACGCCAGCAGATAAAATCCATTGCAACATACGAAGGGAGAAAAGGGCTTTTGGTACCTTCCTGCAAATTGTCGCCTCCCGATTCTCTATGATGGGCTGCTGGGACCTGTTAAGTCCAGATCAGCAGCAGTGGCCACCAGCCACAGACCACATGTGAGGACACCCAAGGGTGAGCACAGCCTGGGGTGTATGTGCCACCTGCTCGGCTATTTGGCTGTTTGCCTCTCTGGGGGCTATCAACAGGGCCTCGCCGCTGGCCCGAGGTTTGTCCTTCTGTGGTTTGTCTGTTTTAAAATATTTATGCACACAGAACCGCAGTACAGGCCAGAGGTGCAGGGGTAGTGAGAGGATACACCAGAGACAGAGTGGGGAGCAGCACAGGCAGATTGACGAAGAACACTGCTGAGGGGAGCAGCGGGCAGGCCAGGAGAGGTCTGTGGCACCCTGTGGGTCACCTCCAGGGAGGATGGGGATCAAACTCATGCGGAAGTGATTTTAGCTTCTCGGTGCTGTGCTTTAACCCGCTGCGCCACCAGGGAGGGCCCGGTTTGTCTGTTTTAAAATTGACAAGGCGGATCTGTCTGGAGTCCTCTCTGAGGTGCTTCTACTGAAGAGTGGGAGTATGTTAAGGAGGGAGCTTCTAGTAAGTGGCCAACAGGCTTGATATCTTAGGAAAACATTTTAACAGGCGTATCCTTGGAATGGCCTCATACTCTCTCTCACTCAATGCATCATTGTATTTAGCTCACAGCCTGTGTTGGAGAGCATGAAAACCCGAGTTCACTTTGGAACTGGCTTGTGGTCCTCTGTAGTAAAATGTAGCTTCATCTGCCCACCTCAGTGAGAATGACACTGGGGAAACACGTGGAAATGATGCTGCATGAAGACCCTGGGTCAGTGTTGTGTGCCTGCCTGTGGTAGCAGTGAGTGGAGAGGCTGGCAGCCGTGGAGCTGGGAATGCCCCACGCCCCACGCTCAGGCTAACAAGGTATAGATGGCCTACTCTTGTGTGTGAAAAACAAGTTGAGAATAGAAGGAAAAGCAAGTCTCCACACTGCATGTGACTATCTTTGGAATTCTTCATTAGGTTTTCACAAAATACAAAGTCAAACATAATTGTCTACATCCACCACAAAACAATCAAATAAATGGTTAGCACATAAACAATGATCTTTTTCATTTTTAAAAATATAAATAACAGTGTTCAAGGTTGTACAATTTTCTTCCATTGCTTTTTAAGGCTTCATGTTGCAGACCCTTCATTAATGAGCGCTGTGCCTGTCGTCAGTACTCTGCCCATGAGTGAAGAGCCCCCGTGGTTCCATTCCTGAGGGTGACTGACTCGCACTCATCTGCGTGGCCTTTGCCAGTTAAGAACTAAACCATCAATCAAACCCCCTCTGATCAGTTGTTACAGCTTCATTAATTTTCTTTCTGCTACGAATTAATAATAGAAAGGGATATGTTCTCAGCAGCATACACACTCTCAGAAGATAATCACGAAGTGGAGAAGGAAAGAGCAGGCTTTTTCCTGGACAGAGTTTTTTTCCTTTTATCCAGAAAAAAACCAATAGCCCATACAGTTTAAATGGTGGGTTGCAGTGGTACATTTCTTCCACATTAAATAGTGTTGAGAGAAAGGGTGATCTTTCGGTTGGGTATTTTACAAGAGGTTAGAGTGGAGAGGTTAATGCTGGCAAAACATAGCTGAAACTATAATCCCTCATGGGGGTCATTTCACTCTGGAGGTTTGGGGGCAGATCCAGGGCCCTCGCCTTGGGAACAAAATCCGGGGGCAGGCTCTCCAGCAAGCACTTGACCTGTTCCTGGCCCAGTTTGATCTTATCGTCCAGCTTTCGCTGCTCAATGAGGAGCGTTGACTTCATCTTCACAAAGTGCTGGTAATCCTGGAGCTGCTCTGCGGAGAGGTAATTGGCCAGGATGCCCAGCACGACCCGCTCTCTCCGATCCAGGTTCTCCTTGAGTTCCCGTGCGTCCTCATGCTGCCCCGCCAGGACCTTCCTCTTCTCGTTGAGAGAATTCTGCCAAGAGAGATGGGCACATCAGCAAAGGGTGGGGGAGGAAGAGTCTAGATGCCTGCAAGGAAATCTTTCATAGGATTGCGCCATGGCTGAGTGTCTGAAGCAGACTAAGCTGATGAGAATCTGTGTATTGCCCCTACGTTGCATGTCCAGTGAAACCTCAAACACGGCAGCTAAAAGAACAGAACCCCTGTGCCATCAGAAACCTGTGTGTAACGCCTGACTCCCTCCAAACATAACTACAGTAACTCCTTGTTATCCACTTAAGAGTTGGTTTCAGGACAGCTTCCTCTGTCCCACCCCTGTGCCAAAATGCCCAGAGGCGTAAATTCCTTATACTTGGGCTGCGATATACTTAGGTTTCACATCTGAGATTGACTTAGTGCATGTAGAAATCAATGGATGGTAAAAAAATCTGCTTCTAAGCAGACCAAAGCAGTTGAATTGTCCGTGGTCAATGTGTATATGGCTTGCTAACTTGTAAAATCATTGCAGCTTTAATTTGAGAGTGATTATATTAAATTGGCGGGGGGTGAGGAGGGGAGATATTTTCTTTAGGCTTCTGGACTTAAAAAGACAATGATTCTACCTATGAGATTCTGGAGTAGTCAAAGCAGACAGAAAATGGGCTGGTGGTTGCTGGGGACTCAGAGCAGGAGCGGAGTCACTGTTTACCAGGTAGAGCTTCGGCAAAGAGTTCAGAAAAGGGTGTACAATATGACTGTACTAAATATCCCTGAACTATATCCTTCTACATGGTTAAGATGGCAAATTCTGTGTTGTGCACTTTCCCACACTGAAAGAATTGAAGGGTGGGAGGAAGATGGCCAATTACCAAGGTAGCTTAAGTATATATAAGTATTCACAGTGGTTCTTTAAGTGTGCACTGTCAGCAGCATGCCTGGGAATTTGTTAGAAGTATACATTCTTAGGCCTCATTTCTCCTACTGCATCAAAAGCAAGAGAGGGGAAAGCCCAGAAATGTGTTTTAATGAGCCTTCCAGGCAATGCTCTTGCAGCCAAAGTTTGAAAGCCTCTGCCTTAATCCACAAACACGAGTGAGAGTATCATTAGTTCCACCCCTAAATAATTCATTTTTTTTTGGCCTCTGAATCTAAAAATTAGATATTCTATTTAATAATGATGGTGATTTTATATTCTAAGACCAACAGTAAAGTAGCATGTTATCTTTTAGGGTTATCAAAATCTCTAGCATGGTTTTTATTCAATGTAGTGACATAATGAATGTCATTTAAGACATTCTTAAACTTTTGCATTTAGCCATTCAGACTAAGTCACAGCAATTGAAAAATATTACAATGCAAATGTATAAGAAATTATTTCAATGTACTGCAATACAAATACATTGAGGTGGGATTATTAAAGGGCTCAAATGTCTCTGCCCTAAATTCTTTCAAGAGCCAATTAGATCTTACATAATAAAATGCCTGGGGAAAAGTACAAAGTTACAGGTTTTTCTTAAATAGCTCCATTTTCATAGGCTTCCTTTCCTTAATTAGAAACACACACATACAAAAACCCTGATGGATCACGCTGTCTTTGTACTTTTCCAATCCTCATCTTCCCCTTCCCTCTTGAGTCTGGTGACTATTATCCTCAGTTTGGCATTTATTGAACCACTTATTCCCTTTCCATTTCTATGTGTGCTATTTCTTAACAAAGGCTAATGATTATAGAAACCGAGACTGATGTAGTATTTTGCAGGTAAGCAAAGTACTTACTTGTATTGGAGAGGGTGTGTACATTTAACTATTCAGTTGAGTTCTGAAACACCTCTTCTTCCCCTAACTAAATGTTCTTTTCTTTTATATCTGACATCTGTAGCATCCAAACAGGAAACTGAGAATTACTTTCTAACTTCCCTTCCCCTCATCTAACACACCCTGCCTATTCAACCTGCTGATTCAAACTTCTTCTAACTCATTCCCTATTCTCCATCCCCATGACAACTGCCTAAATCAACAGCCTAACCCTTTTTGCTAGACTATTCAGTAATGTTCCCAATTGTAAGTAGCATTCTCACCCTTCCCTAAACTGATTATGTCATGAAATGACTGTGTAGTTCTTCGCCTACAGGCTTCGTCCAAAGTATGACATGTGGGCCTTTGTGCTTATTTTCTGCAGCAGATTCTAGCTACCCCTCCAGATCTTTCTTTTTTTTAAGCTCTGCTCTGTGCTCAGGTAAGCTGAGGGCTCTATCAGCTGTGCTCCCTTGGCCCTCTGGGGTCAGCTAGTGGGAAGCATGGGAAGGAGACTGGAGGTGGCAGGAGAAAGAACTGGAGCATTTATCCCTGGCTCCCTCCTTGCCAGACAGGGGTGGCTGCATTCCTTCACCAAGGCTTGGTGCTGTAGGGAGCTATGGCTACTGTTCTTATAGGGGTCCCTTCGTCGTGTCCTTCAGGTCCAGAGGTATATTTGCCTCCCCACTGATGCCAGTTCTGGAGGGCGGAAGAGGACTTCATTACCCTTTCTTGCCCTTTCTTGGCTTAACTCTTTCCATACCTTCACTGGACTTGGCTTCACTTATCCCTTTTGAGCAAGTTCTCTATTTCCTGTCAGTTCCCAGACTGACTTTTCTAATATTTCTAAAAACAATTCAGCCAAGCAAACACTGCATGTGCTAGAAATTCCAACCATATGCAAATCAGTTCATAAACATCCCACAGTCTTGTCTTTTTTGGGGTCATGGTCTTTCTTGACATGTCCATGACATTTCTTCTAAATGCTACAGACCTTCCCCTTCTGGTCCACCTAGAATTATAGAAATTCTTCTAGATTCTATTCATGTCCAGTTTATTGATGTCCTGTGGCAAGCACCTTGGATGCAACTGCTTTCTCACTAAGCTACGCCCAGCTTAGAAATAATTGGGAAATCTTTGATAGCTGTGAAGACAACTATAGATAAGAAGCTTACAGAAAAGCAAGGAGCTTCTTGGTGGTTGGCACAATTTTCACTTTCTGGCGAGTGTGGCTGTATAAAGTAAACTGTGACAGCTGTGTGATAAGTTCTGCCAGGGCAGGAGTCTGTCTTTTGTTCACAGATGTATCTCAGTGCCTCAACATCTAACATAGTTGCTGTACAGACAAGTACAGCAGAATGCTTTGGGGCCATCAAATTGTGTCCAATTTAGTAAAACTAACCTGCAGCAGGACTCCTCCTACCCTAGCCCATCCCTTACTGGTCTGCTGCGAGGATTCCAGGAGAAGGCACATACTGACTGAGCAGACGTGCATGCCCTAGAGGAAGAACTTGAACTTCATTTACTATTGCTACCACTGCTGTCACCTGCTCTTTTTTTCCATCAAAGGACAGACCTACCCACTTCATCTCTGCTCACTCACCTGCAGCTTCCCCGGAGCTTCTTCCTCATCCCCCACCAGGATAGAGACAAAGGACAGCAATTCTGTGGCATTGTTTTTACTTGCCTAAGTATTCCCTCAGCCTGAAGTGTCTGCATTACATTGGCATGGAAGATGTCTTCTCTTTTCTGGTTCTGTGTACTGGGCACTATTTCTGTCTTCAAGAGACTGTAATCTAGATCATATCTAATCCTACCTTTCTGTGTATGTGGGCTCAGAGGGAAATTGGTTGAACTTAACCACTAAGCCACCTACCCTTTCTTCATTACTGGTATCTTCACCAAGGCTGCTAAGGGCATTCTCCACACGGGCCAGGCGCCCTGAGAGGGAGAGCAGCAAGTTGACCACCTTGTCTAAGTCACCAATGAACATCTTGTACTTGTCAAACTCATTGGGTTTGCACCGCTCACTGATCAAAGCCTCCACCTCTTCTCCCAAGGCGTTATTGAGCTTGATGTCCATTAACAGGCTTTTCTTTGCTTCCTGAAGGGCCTCTAGTTTGTGGGTGAGGCTTCCAATGAGCTCGGCCTGTAACCATAGAAGAGACACACAGCACAGATTAGCAGCTGCAGCTATCAATGGAAGGAGAACTCACTTCTTCCAGTTACATCATCTTTTCTTCAAGGCTAACTAAGCTCAAGCTCTCCCTACTGAATAGGAACTGACCCCCCCCTTGTGGCACAACATTCTTCCTCTAAATGTCCACAACCGCCTCTGCATGAATCTTTTTGGTCCTCACAGGCTGACATTGAGTTCTTGTTGTCTCTTAGTGTCATCTGTGAATAGCTCTGGGAATAACAACTGCTGTGTTATTTACTTTTAGATGTCTGTTCATTGATTCCCACAATAATAGCACAGGCAGGTAGGGTAAAAGATCTTGGTTTACAAATAGAGAATCATCAATGCAAGGGATGAAGGGACTCTTACAAGGTCCCAGAGCTGAGTTGAACACAGTCATGGACATTAGTAGGTCAATTTGTATGTGCCACATACTGGAAGAAACTCACCACGGGCCATCTCCTTTAGTCTTCCCAACAACCTTGTAGATATCATTTTATCCACACACATTGCTGAGGTGAAACACAGACCATTAAACTGGCTTCCTTGCACCTCTTCTCCAGTTACCAGAGATATATATTTTGGCACAACTACAAAACAAAGTTAACTACACTCCGTGATTTGTGAAATTAGCCTTTCATTTTTTTTCTCTTAGCCTAAGGTAGCCAGATGGAAAAAAGACAATCTTTTTAAATATGTAACTGTACCATAAAAAACTTTCCAGTTCGCTTTTTCTTTCATTTCCCCCACCCCCAAGCTATATGTAGTTTCACCGGAAACTTGGTAAAAAAGGATCTATGTTAGAGTAAATGCTCATTTAAAGGAAGGGGAGGGAAGAAAAAGTAACTTTTCTGACTAACTGAAGTGTATTGGTGCACTTTTGGTATTATTTCTTCAATATCCGTATCCGAGAATACAATAATCAGAATATGGGGGAAATATCTATTTCCCCAAGACCTGTTCCACCTGGGGTTGGCCCCAGAGGCCTTCAGTGTGACTAAGGTTTATACTGTTCTTTATACTGTTCTTGATACCCTCAAGTTCTGGCTTAATGGCAACCTCAAAAAACTCCCATTTCATCATTGGTTAAAAATCTTTTGCTTTTCCTGGCCCTCCCTGGTGGCGCAGCGGGTTAAAGCACAGCACTGAGAATCTAAAGCCGCTTCTGCATGAGTTTGATTCCCGCTTGCCCCGGAGGTGACCACATGGCGTGGCAGACCTCTCCTGACCCGCCCGCTGCTCCCCTCAGCAGTGTACTTCGTCGATCTGCCTGTTCTGCTCCCCACTCTGTCTCTGGTGAAGCCTCTCGCCGCCCCTGAGCCTCTGGCTTGTACCCCAGTTCTGTACGCACAAATGAATAAATCTTTAAAAAAAAAAAATCTTTTGCTTTTCCTCAAGCTGTTTAGTTGACAGTTTCAATGCAAAAGACAATTTTAGAAGTGAAATAAAATGTATAGTGTATTAAATTTTATTCCTTCTCAGCTGAAAAGGACTGAGTCCAAAAGCATGCAGATGAGAGAGAATGTTGCTAATGTTAATAATTAAATTTTCCTGGAAAAAGCATTGTTTGCTAAAAGCATTTCTTTCTGCCAGAATTCTGGCTGGCAGCTGTGGTATTTGCCTGCAAGATAACCTGCTAACTATCTCCAGCAACACACCCAGCGAATAGTAAAGATACTGGAATGAAAAACAGTAGGAAAAATAAACACTGCCTGGTTGTATAGTTGTCCACCATTCCTGTTGGACAGGATTCAGTCAGATGTCATTACTTCAGGTTTTTATATGATAATGAGACCAGCCTCTACATGAAGTCAGTCCTGTACTATTTAACTTCTCAGGTTACATTTCCTAGGATTGACACACTAAATGTCACCAAAGGATATTTCTTACAGAAAGCCAGGCTATTCCAAATCCAAAGAGGTAGTTAACTGATAGTACAATCAGAAAAATACCTTTTGCATATTCAAATGTTTTTTAAGTCTATTTCAATGGCTTTGTGTATAATTTCTAGAAAAGGCTTTTGAAAAATTAAATTATGGAAAGAGAAGGTAACAGTCACATTTTTCATTCTTTTAAGTATGACTTATTTTGAAACTAATATTAAATGACATTTCTGAAAGGAACACCAAGCATTTTTACTAGTAATTTGATATGTTAAAAAAAAAAAAACCCTCATTATGATTCTCAGAAGCTGGCATTTGGAGGGACAGGTGATGAGTTTTAATTTGCAAGTGAGCCAAAACCAGTAATGACAAGTCTGTCCTCACATGAGGGGTGAGGGAAAAGCTCTGAGTTTCTGTTGACATCTGCCCAGCTCTCTCAAGCTCCTCTGTGGCTCTGCAGTGCTGAGAGTCCCCAGCTAAGCTCAGTTTAGTGGGCAGGAAGCTGAGCAGCCATCAGAGTTCAGGCTCCACAGACCGATCCACTCAGTTTTTCCTTTGCTGCCCTTTGTTTGTTGTCAAAGTTATCAGTGCTGGGCAGAACCAGAAGCTCATCTATCTACAAAGGAGTGCTTGTAGATTCTAGGCTTCAAGTAAGAATGGACTTATGAAATGTCTAGGAGCGGCCCTGAGGGGCTTCTTTCTATGGGAAGACCCCAGACATGTTTTCATTTCTGAAGGCCTCTCTGGCAGTGATGCCATCTACCAAAAACTCAGCCATATACGCAAATACGAGTACTACTGAACAGCCACATCAGCCACTCCTGGCCCAGATGTTGTATATTTGGATAGTATTTGAATTTTAAAATTTTGCCAAGCCCTTAAACTATGGAATTTGGACTTAAAAATGCAGTTAAAAGGGAATGTTGGCTGTACTAAGTAGACATTTCTTTGCCAGACAGACCTCTTAAACAGATCTACCAACTTGCAGAATTCATTATGGGGGAGAGAAGAGGTGTTTGGGGCCTTGTTTTTTTTAATAACCTACTAGTCTTCTCTGAGGAGCTACTTAATTTGCAAAATCACTGACATTTATCCACTTAACTTCTCAGCTGATATTAACTCACCCTGTGTGAGATGCTATTTATAAAGGTTCCTTCCCAAAACATAGTTTCTCAGGCCCTTCCTCCCACTTCACCATCCAGCTGAGAAGCCTTACTGGGTCCTTCAATCAGGGAACTGGGCTCTAACAGAAAATTCACCATTTACTTGACCTTTTGTGTCTGTTTTCTCAATCCACAGCAAGAGCACAGTAATACCTGTGCAAAACTAATACTTAATTATTGACCTTTTCTCTGTGCCAGGCAGTACTTGTTTTAGTATCAATTGCTCCTCGCAAGAACATGAGGTGATAGGTACCATTATTATACTTGTTTCACTAATGTGGAAAATGAGGTGGGGAGAAGTTAAGCTGCCCAGCTCATGCCGTTACAAGTGCCGAGGCAGACTGAAACGTCAACACTGTGGCTCCATTTGTAATCACTACATTAAAATAGAACCTTGTACAAGCACTTTGTAAAATATAACAGTATTCTATACATTCGAGCTATTTTCATGTTTGTGTCAACGACATGAACAAAATCACTCAGTTTAGTCAGACTTCCCTCAAAGCAGTACCCAATGTCTTCCCATAACACAACTACCTTCTAGATTATCAATACTTAGTCTGCCTCTGCTACTTCATCTCAAGAAATCACTCAGGGCTGTTGTGTGGCTGGAGTATAAGGACAAAGTGGAATTCAGTCTCCTGCTAATAAAAACAAGGACCAATAGAGACATTTCCACACACTGGCTTTGTTCTTGTTTCGTTTGAAATGGGACGCTCTAGGCTGTTACGCATGACTGTTGTCTTAGTTGAGTTTTATCCAAGAGGGAAGGTGGGGGTAGTTTCTAAACAGAAACTGGCTCAAACTTATATTATATGACCTGAGCAAAGCAAAAACAAACATGGAACTCAACTGCCATTTCAAAGATTCTCTATCTCTGCTTTTTACCATCTCCCCTTGGGAAGGCTCGTGATCAGTGTGTTATCTCAGCTACTTATTATGGTCTGTTGGTTTTGGCTCTCATAAATTTGACATAGAAAAAAATTAAATTCTAGACTCATTTCTTTCCTCTCTCCTCTAAGTACCCCTCTATATTCTGTTTCAGTAATGCTAGGAAACCAGGACTCATCTAACTCTCTCCTTTTTCTTGCTTCGCATCTGATCTGTCAGCAGGGTCTGCGCTCAACAGAATGGATACAGAAGAAATGTGTACTGATGTGGTGAAGGCCACATAGGACAAGCCCACAGCCAACTTCATACTCAATGGTAAAAAGCTTAATAGTATTGGAAGTCCTAGCCAGAACAATTAAAAAAGGAAGACATAAAAGATATCCAATTTGGAAGGAAAATAAAACTATTACTATTTGCAGATGACATGATATACATAGAAAATTCCAAAGACTATTAGAAATAAAAGAATACAGTAAAGTGGCAAACTACAAAATACACAAAAATCACTTGTGTTTCCATATGCAAGTAGTGAACTAAACTAAAAGAAAACTAAAAGAATAATTCACATCAGAAGGAATTAAATGGCTTGGAATAAAGTTAGCCAAGAGGTCAAGGACCTTTTGGACACAAAAAAATTTAAGACTTCACTAAAAGAAACAAGATAAAGCTGAAAAGGTATTCTGCGCTCATGGATTGGAAGAATTAACATCGTTAAAGTGGCTGTGTAACTAAAGCAGTAGACAGATTTAATGTAATCCGTAACAGTCACAGTGGCATTCACAAAAACTGAGAAAAAAGTTATAAAATTTATTTGGAACTATAAATAACCCTGCATGGCAAAATAAAACAATTTTTTTGAGGAAAAAAACCAACAAAATTGGAGGTCTCATACTCCCTGACTTCAAAATATACTAGAAAGTGATAGCAATTAAAATTATATGATATTGGAGTAAAAACAGACACACGTAATGGGGCAGAATTGAGCCCAGAAATAAAGCTACACATGTATGGATACAATGGTACAAGAAAAGCCTCTTCAATAAACGGTACTGGGAAAACTGGGCCACCGTCTAACAACATATACAAAAATTAAAATGGATTGAAGACTTGGAATGTGAGATCTAAAAATATAAAATGTATAGAAGAACACATAGGTGATAGGCTCCTTGATGTGGCCTGTATCATGAGAACAAAAGCAGAAATACATGAGGTTACATTTTAAATGCTGCACAGTGAGAAAAGTGCATTAAAATAAGACATGCTACTAAATGGGAGAAGATAGTTACACTTCATATGTCTGACAAGGGGTTAATATTCAAAATATATAAAGAACTCATGAAAGTGAGTAACAGAAAACAAAGCCTGTTCAAAAAAATGGGCAAAAGATCTCAATAGACACTTTTCCAAAGATGACATATGGGTGATGTCCTTATTAGTGAAATGGAAATTAAGACAATAATGGGAGATCACCTCAAACCTGTTAGAATGGCTATTCTCTAAAAGAAACAAGTGTGGGATGGGCATTGGTACAGTAGAAAGGGATACAGAAATTACTCAAAACATTAAAAACAAATCCCATATGATCCTGTTATTTCACTTCTGGGTATTTGCCTCTAAAATATAAAAACCACTAATCTGATCTCTCCCCCATGTTTATTGCAGCATTTACGATCACCGAGAACTAGAAACATTAGTGCCCACTGCCAGATGAGTGAATAAAGATGTGGTAAACATATAATGCAGTATTGCTCAGCTATTGAAGTCTGAAGAAGGTGGGTATAACGAGAGGGTATCATGCATAGTAAAATAAGTCAGATGGAGAACAGTGTGTATCATTTCACTCATATGATATACAGTGAAAATTAATAAACTGCAAAAATCCCTTTAGACTGTAAGACCAATGAATGGTTGTCACAAGGGGCGGAGTAAGGGGTGTGGATAAATTGGGGGAAAGGGACAATGGTGTAAGAAGGGTTAGTGGTCACTTTATAGCACAGATACATGTAAATTGTTAACTTGTGATAATGTGACGTTACTTCAACTTTGTGAGCAGTTCCCAAGGAAGAACAATCAACAAGTACGAACCCTGTTGGGGTTACCAACGCCTTTACAATAGCTTTTATAAACAACCTCCATGGTAAAGTAAACCTTTTTGAAATGTAGTAGAAAAATAAATGTTCTTTGCAAAGAAATACACATACCAAAAACTAACCAAGTTGAAATTCTAGCACTGAAAAAAAAAAAAAAGCCCCTGGCAAATGGAGACAAGAATTTCAGTGAGCTTGAAGATGAAGATTTTTTTTTTTTTAAAGACAGAGCTCTAAGGATTTGTAAGTTAATAAAGAAGTCTAACATTTGTGTCAATGGAGTCACGAAAAAGGAGGAAGAGATTAGTGCATAAAAATACTGAGAGATGTATTAATAGTTGGAAATGTCCCAAATTTGCTGAAAGACATACATAAAGAGAATTAAAAGGTTTGTCAAACCTCAAATACGATGAGCCACACAGATCAGGTGCGCAGATATCATCAACTGCTGAAAATCAATGATTCAGAGAAAAACATTTATTGCCTATAGAAGGGATCAATACTTGCTCGAAGGCAATTTTAATGTGCCAAAGGGAAAAGAATAATCAACTCAGAATTCCATATCCAGTGAAAATACCATTTAGGAATGACAATGGAAGACATTCTTTGATGAAGAAAAACTAAAGAACTGGCATTACCTGATCTATTCTAAAAGAAATGCTAAATGAAATTTTCAGGCTAAAAGAGAGCTAAGATCACGGGATAACTTGGAACTTTAAGAAGAAGGACGAACAACAAAAATGCAGTGCGGAACCATCTGGGTTGCAATGAACTCTTGGGGAAAACCAATTCTGAGAAATAACTTTCTTCTTCCCTCTGAAATATTCCACTAAGTCTTTAAGCCAAAGCCTTTTGGTCTTCAGAACAGAGAATCATGCAGATTTTTGCCAGTTAGATATGACAGGAGTTAGCCAAAGAATTGAAAGTTATAATTATTTAACTGCCTGTAGTTTTTATGCCTGTAAGAAGTTGACAAAGGGGCCCTCCCTGGTGGCGCAGCAGGTTAAAGCACAGCACTAAGAAGCTAAAGCTACTTCAGCAAGAGTTCGATCCCCGCCTGCCCCGGAGGTGACCACATGGCGTGGCAGACCTCTCCTGACCTGCCCACTGCTCCCCTCAGCAGTGTTCTTCCTCGATCTGCCTGTTCTGCTCCCCACTCTGTTTCTGGTGAAGCCTCTCACCTCCCCTGCACCTCTGACTTGTACTCCAGTTCTGTATGCACAAATAAATAAAGTTCAGACAATGAAAGTGTTTCATATTTTAAGTGATACTGATCATATACTGATAAATATCTTAAGGTAGATGCCAGATTCAATTAAAAAATTCATGAATATATCAGAATTCTAGTTTCTAGGAACTCTTAGTGAGTTTCATGTCTAGAAATACATTGTGGTTTGTTGATATTTAAAAAACATTTAAAAAAGTTATTACTTTGAAAAAGTTGGTTGAAAACTACAACATTCATTTTGCTTCAGAATAATCTTGGAGAATAAAAAGTGAGTCTTGGTCAGTATTCAAAGTCATTGCTGGAAAAGCTGTTGTAGCTCACCAGTGAACATTTTCAACTTAATATTGAGCATACCAATAGATGCTTTCAAACTAGTTAAAGATCACATTTTGTGTTCTAAATCAGATATACAAATGTGACGCTAATGAAATTGTGGATTACATAATAAACTTGTAGTTCCTTAAAATAAGTAAAAAAAAAAAAAAAATCAGGGGTCTCCCCTGCCACATAATCTGACCCTCACACTGAATCCCAATGCTTCAACATTGCACAGAAACTCTTGTGTGACCTTCTGGCCATGTGGATCCTTAACAGCCTCATCTGCCATTTGTAGCTTTCTCTTTTCTAAATCTGGTAATTTTACAATGTAATCATGACTCTTTATAGTCAAAAATATCCCCTTACCTGAAGTGCCTTTCTTCAATACACACTCTACCCAGGTTGATTTACATCTCTAGTCTCCTCCCAGGCTACGCTCTCGAATGCCCTTCTTTCTCCTCGTCCTGACATAGCCCAACACACTGTGATTAGTTCACTGCAAAATGTGCACAATACACACGTCAGAGCCATTTTGGTAAATCGCAAAGATAGTATAGCCCTGTGCAAGAAAAGGTAGTCTATACCTGGAACATACAAGGTGTTCAATAAATGGTACTTACTGTTTGTTTCCTGTGAGGAGGAATCCAACATTCCTCCCTATTCTCAGTCTAAAAATACTTTTGCCACACAGTCCTCAGAGTGACAGGGTGATAATAAAGTGAGGAAAAAGCAGTTAAAATTAAGATGGGGAGGAAAAAGTAACAAGTAATTTGCTGCTCTGCTATTGTAAAGCAGGTTATGTCTATACACATAGAGCCTCCTCCCCCCCAAAACTAAGATGTTCAGTTAAATTTGTCATGGCAACCTGGTACTTGTAGTGGTATTTATATTGCTCTCTCTGGGATAAATCTAGACAGACCAATCTTAAGACCCATGAAATGGGGAGAGAAGAGGACTGCACCACAGAGGCAGGTGGAATATGCCAGGTAGTACGCCATGAAGGAGATGATTAAATGGGAAGACGGTGGGCTGGAAGCGTGCGTTACTACAGCGTGTCAGCCACACACTCAGTACACAGAGCTGGGGTGGGGGCGGTCAGAGGAGAGGACTATGAATGACAGAGGTGCCCGAAAACCCTTAAGTCCTTCTGCTCTATTCTCCCCTGTTCCCATGGTCCTTTATCCTGTGGTCTCATTCTAGCACACAAGAGGGCTGAGGATACATACTACAGGATAAATGACACAGAATTACATAAGAAAGTTTCTCTTGGACTTGATTACCACTGACATTCCAGGCTCAGCACGAGGCAGGATTTAGCACAATCCTTTTGCAGTCCTGAGCTGTAAGCATGGTCACAGGCAGCTGTCTGGGACTGTAGGGAAATAGAATGGCAAGAACTTTCTCTCCTGCTGGCAGAGCAGGGCTAAGAGCTCCATGACATTTAAAAATTTCTACAGGAGTAAATTCTGAGTCTCAAGCTATTCCCTAGGGTACTGCCAAGAGTCAGGGAATCAGAAGGTTAACATAACCTCTCAGAAGTGTCTCCTGATAGTCTCTTTCCTTGAACAAAGTTTCTAGACTGACCATTTTTCTTCTTGACACGAATCATGAAATGAAAATCACACACTGTGGGTATTCGTTGCTCAGCTCTGAGAATAGTGTCAGGTCCCTGTGCTGAGTCAGAGGCAGAGGGCCTAAGTTCTCATTCCATTTATGAGACTTTTAGGAAGTAACTTAATTCCTAACCATCTGTTTATCATCATGTACAGATGGAAACGCCTGGAGAGCATTGATGAAAATGCTCACAATACCACCTCTGTCCAAAGTCCACTGACGGTGTAAGTGAGGTTAGTGACGTGACAGCCCCTTCCCTCCCGCGGCCAGGGACCAGTGACCCCGCCAGAGCCTCATCTCACTGGGCAGGGCAGAGCAAAGGTCCCTCTTCTCCCATTACCTTCTTTTCATTGACATCTGCCTGCTCCTCTTCATCACTCACCACTTCTGGCATATCTTTGATCTTGTTCAGAAGCTCAGCTTTGGGGGCAGACACGCTGTAGTAGGCTGGGCAGTTGACCAGCATGCCCAGTGCTTCCTTGTCTTCATTTCTGGATGTTAAAGAACAAACAGTCATACTGTGCACACATCAGAAGCATCTTTTCATAATCGCCTGTATACAGAAGATGTTTACAAAATTCCATTCCATTTTTTCTTTTTTTAAATATAATAGTTCATTTTTTTACACATTTTGGCCTTTTTTTCCCTCTCAATTGTAATCCCTGTGGGTTTCCCATGCACTGTACACTGGACTCCAGGGAGGGCAGTCATCCTCTCCAGGTCTGCCCCTTTGTGGTATTATGATCCTGTCTCCCTATTTCTCAGAAAAACAATGGGGGTATCATGAGTCAGTCAATGTGAAAGTAGTTTCAAGATGCTGCCCAAATATTACTGCCTTCTCCTCCAAGGTCTGGCATCCTCTTCCTCGGACACTTACCAATTGTCCTACGCATCTAAGTCTGGTACCATGTACGCCTGAGCAATCTGGAGCTGTGGGTCCACATTGAATAAATACAAGGTGTGACATCAACCTGCTGATTACACGGCAGCGGGTTTCAAGGCTGGAGAACACGCTAGGAATGGATATCTTGGGCGTTTTCTATTTTACGACAACTAAGTTGCTATGCACATTATGGGTAGGATCCTAACCCACTGAATAAATGACCTTATGGGGAAAAAGGAGGTTCTAGTGAAGAAATATTTCAACTATTCAATTTTGTGAAATTATTTGATACTTAGATCATCATCTTACAGTATAAAATCCTACAAACAGCCATTTGTACTTAGTTTCCTGCTGGGTCGGATTATTCCCCTAAGCAATCTAACTACATCTAACCCAGTAAATTGAAAAATAAGACTACTTTCTGATATATGACTCCCTCCCTCCCATTCAATTCATTGCAGGCTTTTTACGCATTGAGAACTCAACCTCTCAGGGCTGTTTGGACAGTCTCAGGCACAACAGGCCAATGCTCATTTTCACCAGAAGATGGCACTTGCCATCCTCTGGAAATTTCTGAGGAGGCCCTCAAAGCTCTAAGAGCTTTGTGATCATCTCACCTCTAAATTGACTGAATTATGTTCTGAATGATCTAGAGCTACAAAATGCTCTTATAAGGACGTGCTCATAAGTGACTTTGGTCTGACTACAGTGAGGAAGCAGAACAGAATGAAATGAACGGAGCTGCCTCGTTCTGACCAACCAAACCATGGAGACCTGACCTGACACACCACAGAAACATCTTTTGAGTCCCGCATGGCACCCAGTGGATTGCCTGACAATTGTAGGCACTCAGGAAAAATATTTGCTCAATGCACAATCCTGGATAAGTCCCTTCACTTTGACTAGTCTTTGTTTGCTAAATTGAAAATTCAGGGACAGACAAGGTTCAGACCTGTTAGGAGAGCCTCCGTAACATCAATTCACTTTCAAGTACTATATAGATCTCCTTTTACTTCTCTCTCCCACGAGTCAAAGCATGGTATTCCTGTTAGTAATTAAGTTGGGATCAGCTGGAAATTTCTAAAATGCAAGTCCAAATTTAGATGAAATGTCCTGTTTTTTTTTTGTTTTTATTTAGCCTGGAAGCCACCAATTGCTGAACCTCAGTCTGTAAATCCACAGAGTGTTCATTGAAAACGAAAAAGCAAATAAAAACCACTCTAAATCTTTCCTTTAGTGGTCCATCTTTTTTTTAAAGATTTATTTATTTGTACATACAGAACTGGGGTACAGGCCAGAGGCTCAGGGGCGGCGAGAGGCTTCACCAGAGACAGAGTGGGGAGAACAGGCAGATCGATGAAGTACACTGCTGAGGGGAGCAGCGGGCGGGCCAGGAGAAGTCTGCCGCGCCATGTGGATCACCTCCGGGGCAGGCGGGAATCAAACTCATACGTGAGTGGCTTTAGCTTCTTAGTGCTGTGTTTTAACCCGCTGAGCCACCAGGGAGGGCATAGTGGTCCATCTTTTAAGGGAAGTCAAATATGCAAGAAAATACCACAGTCACTCAGGAGAAGTCATAAGAATGGGGAGTCAGACTGTGGGTGGGCACAGGACACAGGTCCCGGGCCTGTAAACAGTGCAAGGGAAGCATGAGGGGCAGAGGCTCACTGATTGAGCAACACTCGCAAGTGTGGCCCTACGGATCTTGTATTTTCGGGATCTGAGCAGACATCCACCCTAACTCTTCAAAGGTGAATGTTGGGGTGGTGCATCCCAGGGCACAATATAGATCTTATAGCATGTAGGACCATGGCACCCAGTTCAGCAAGATGCCACCCTCTCACGCTTCCCGGTGATGCAACGGGTTAAATTGCAGCACTACAAAGTTATCCGCAACTGCCTCAGCATAAGTTCAATCCCCGGTCAGGCAGGTGACCCACATGGCTCGGCAGACTTCTCCTCTCTCACCTGCTGCTCCCCTCAGCAGTGTGTTTTGGTAGATCTGCGTTTTCTGCTTCCTACTCTGTCTATGGTGAATCCTCTCACCACCCCTGCAACTAGTCTGTACCCCTGTTCTGTATGCATAAATAGAATCTTTAAAAAAAACCTAAAAAACTAATAGCCATTTCAGAAAGTTCTTGTACAGATGAAATAAGATGATTTATAACTTAATACCAGACACAAACAATAGGTATTAATGGCAGTTGCTACTATTAGTACTATTTTTGTGAATCAAGTGCTTGGCAACTTGGGGTCAGTCTAGCCCACACCTACTCCTCAGAACTATTGCCCAAAGCTGAAATGGAACGTCATTCTCTGCTCAGAATCTTTGGAAGCAGGAAAAGAGCAGATAAATAGTGCCCGACATATCATCTCCCCCATGGATAGAGTTCAGCTTTATGTCTCTTAGGGACCATTACCAGGGACTTACCTCTTGCCTTCATACCCCGGGTAGTCCACCGTTCTCTGCACGGCCTTCCCCGTTACACCGTTTTCCTTCAACTTAACATCTCGGGGAAATAATCCTTCCATCAGGTCCATGGTTGTCTTCATTCTGGAGTCTGGATCCAAAATATCTGCCAGAGATTTGTCTTGGTGGACAATTTCCTTGGCCAGAGTCTCTGTTCTGATGTCTTCAGAGGTTTTCTGAGGACCTAAGCTGACATTCTTTTCTGACCCTTGAATCCCATTAACTGGATCATGGCTCAGGCTTTGGGTCTGGATGGGAGGTGACTTCCCTGGGGTTGGCTGCTTGACAAGAGTCCCAGCAAGTTGAGGTGTAGCTTCTGTGGTGGAGGGTGGGTTGGTCTTGTTGACCTCTGGGCCCCTGATAGAAGTCTGTGGTCTGGAAGCCAGTAGCTGATCACCATCCATGTGGGCTGCACCAGCCCCTGGCTTTTCCTTGGCAACTGTCACCTTGGCATATTTGCTGGAGCTGGTAGGGACAAGAAAAGAGAGAGGTTTAAGAGAAGAGTCAACCGAGGATAAAGATGAGAGCGTGAAGAAAGACTAGGGAGGTTTTCCACACTAAGGTTGTACTTTTCTACATTGGGAATGGGGCAAGATAGTCACATTTCTGAGATTACCCCCCTAAATTGCAGGGTTCTTAAGGGCCTTCAACTGAGCCCACTTATTCATCACAGGGAAGTTGTGTCAACTTTTGACGACATATTTGTAGATTCCAGAGCTTTCTGAAAGGTCCTGCTGAATAATGGACAGTGGTAGTAAATCACTCTTGTGGTATTTAAGGAAGTTACCAAAAAGGTGATGTCAGGCAATCCGTCTTTTTTTTTTTTTTTTTTTTTTTGATGTTACCAGCAGTCCCTTGCCCTGGGGACATGCATTGGGAAATGCTTCTTTCCAGTTCTTCTGGCTTCCAACAAGTTCCTCCCTAAACATCACTGACCTTTGGCTCTCCTCCATTCTTCCCATGGACAAGGTTGATTGTGGGAAAGAGAGGCTAACCACATTCTTCAGCATTACAATTCAATACTCCACCAGTAACAGAAGTGGTACTTTCATCCTCCATATGTCTCCTTCTTGTCTCATTTCTTCATTGACTCGATACTCAGGCAGGAAGAAGGATGCTATGTTTTGTGCCCTTTGAACTTATATCCATAGAGGTGCGCTGTGCCTCTTGGGTTGAGGCTTTATCTTCACTTCTGTCTTACCCCATGACTACTAATATCATACCCACACAGCGTAAACAAACGAACCAGTTCCACCTGTCTTCTGAGCTAAGCTTGTATAAGAGCCTCCACTCCAGACCTTTCCTATGGGCCAAAAGGAGGGTCAGAAAAGCCTGGAATGTAAAATCTCATATTAGAGAGGGGAAAGCTTTTGCTCTGCAGATGAAGGCATGGCCCACTCAGAGTCTGTCCACTCACCTGGTATGGGGACTCCTGTAATCCTCGCTGTCCAGCTGAGCCTCATACAAAGCTTGGGGAGGAGGTGGAGGAAAGTCATCCCCGGTATTCACCAGAGTTTCCTCGTTCTGTGGGGGTGGAGGCGGGGG
>NW_004567113.1:17665364-17685832 GCF_000260355.1 Condylura cristata
AGAGCTTCAAATGTAGGGCTGGAAGTGGCATTCGGGTGCAAGTCCTTGAGAAAAACCTCATCATCATAGTCTTCCCTGGGTGGTGGGGAGGTCTGCAGGACCGATTCAGATATTCGGAGAGAGATCCTTCCTGGAGTGCTCAAGGCCCCAAGAGGTGTCTCTGGGTCAGAAGTGCTGCTTGAACTTGGAAGATACTGCTGCTTTATAGAGTGCTTCTGGTTTGCAAAGGCAGGCGTTGGGAATTCCTTGGGGGGGCTGTCCTCTCTGACACTATGCGCCCACTTCACCCAGGTGTGTGCAGGCCGCTGAGGCAGGGAGCCCCTCTTCCTTGCTTCTTCTACGCCATGCTCTGGACTGCTGGGCTCAAGGCCTCTGGGACTGGAAGGCTGGGCCAGGTTATGACTTTTGCTTCTGTGGGTTACTGCAGAGGGGTGGGTTAAAAGAGGTTGTTGTCTCACTTCACCATCCCTTCCAGTCAGTGAGTTGGCAGCAGCCGATGAGCCAGAGGGAAGAGGGGAGGGCATAGCTGAGTTGAGTGGTGTTAGTGGTATAACCCTGGTGTCTGTGAGCTGCCCCTGCATTCCTGTGGGCAGAGGCCGGGGGCAAGGTGTTTTGCTGGCTTGCCTCTGATGGTCCAGGGGTCCAGGACATTCGCTGTGAACTGAGGAACCAACGGCGGCTTTGCAACCTAAACCACCCCAGCGAAGGCTGGGATGGTGCTTGAGCAAAAGCGTTTCTTCTCGGCCTCTTTCTGAGCAACTGAATAACCTGGAGGAGGATGCAAACATGAGGGTTATAGTCTGAAGAAAAGAGCAAACATAAAGCACGAGGATCATTTCATGGAATGAAATGGGAAGTAGGACTCCAGACTCTGCACACTGCCTCCCTCTGCCTGCTCATAGACACAGCAGAATTTAAGGAAAATACCAGACAGGACTCTGAAAACATTAATTCAAAAAGACACCTGTACCCCTAAGTTTATTGCTGCTCTCTTTACAATGGGGAAGATGTGGAATCAACCAAAATGCCTAAAAATAGATGGCTGCATTAAGAAGATGTGATACATATACACACAATAGAATATAATGCAGCAATCATAAAAGATAAACGCATGCCTCTTTCAGCAATATGGGTGGAGCTGGAAGGGATCATACTTAGTGAAGTAAGCCAGAAAGAAAAAGAAAAATACCAGATGGTTTCACTCATAGCAGGAATCTAAGAGATTGGGGGAAAAAGAAAAAGCAACTGTAATAAAGTAAAAACAAAATCAATGAGCAAATATAAACCAGAGACATTCTATGGGGGTGGAGAGAGGACCAGGATCAAAACTGGGGGATCATCACACGGGATTATGGTGATGGCACACGGGTGAACTGGTGGTGGGAAGTCCACAGGGATTACAAGTGAGATGAAACAAATGTACAAAATGAAGAATGATATACATTAAAAAAAAAAACAAAAAAAAACAAAATACCAGACAGGCGTGAACTCCTACAGGAATATACCACATGACAAGTCTGGGGTCGCAAGGCATTTCCTTTTACTAGCCCTCTCTCACGCCTACCTCCCACACAGAATGGCTTCTGAGGGCAGGCTCAGGATATAGGCACAAGTAGGTACTTTCTCCTGCTCTTTAAGACTACTTTGGGAACCAGCCTCTGACTCTGGGGAGAAAGAATGCTGCCTCCTCCTCTCCCAGCACGATCCCCACAGGGGAGGTCTGTTTGGCAAGCATTTGTGTGGGCTGCTGAATTTGAAGTGTTTTCATTTCTTTAAATGGAAAGTGAAAAGTAGAGGGAGAGTGTCACTGATGGAACTAATAAGCAGTCACCTCTGGAGAACTGGCAAACAGGGGGCATTGTGATTTAAACAGGTATCCTTAGGCTCCAAGGACAAATCCAACAGTTTTGAGGCTTTCGTTATTGTGTTTTAAAAGAAGAAAGAAATAAGGAAAACAGAAATCTGTGGCACTGCCTTCCTGCCATGCAGGAGTTAATGTGAGCACAAAAATTCTCTAGCAAACCACCCCCGGTTGTAAACGCCACATTTGTCTCATGTGCAAGTGAATCTGGAGCACAGATGGCAGTTTTCGTTTTACAGACCCCAGTCTCAGGAAGCCGAGGCTCAGTTCCAAGTCAGAGTTTCACACAGACCAGCCACAAAATCCTCCATGTGCCAGGCGAATCCTCCATATCCAGGGAAATCATTCCACACAGCATATGGAAGGAAGGGAGACTGCAAAGAACCAAATTAACTCCCCTCATGTATTTTTTTTCTTTATTATAAATGTGCACAGTTGAGTAACGTCTCATTTTTCTCTTCGATGAAACACTTCTTTCAATCTCCTAGACCCCTTTCATTCAGAGATGGTTTCTTTACCAGAAACCTCTCAGTATCTAAACTTGGCTACTCTATACTTCTTGGTGGGCTCCCAAGTGGGTATTCCCAAAGCCCATAGGCAGGAGATTCACTGGGGGTTCTTTTTACTTCCATGTTTTACTCATTTTGGAATTCCTGGCACAAAGTCATTCCATGTTTTACTTCCATGTTTTACTCCTTTTGGAATTCCTGGCACAAAGTCCTTCCCAGTAATGTCTGTTGAACAGTGTCTCTTCTGCCTAACAGCTCTTTAGAGATGGTAGGGCATGAGCTATTTGTAAACTCCGCATCCTCAAATAGGACCTGGAGTAAACTGGACTTTGATGTTTTAATGTCTGAGTACCTCTAGTTTAATTTTGGGTACCCCTAGTTTACTTTAAGGCTCTGTGTTTAATGAAACATCATTAAAACATCCAACAAATTAGTATAACACTCTTAAAGATCTAGCCCAATAAATGTTGACATGATGTTTTTATCAGTTTGTAAAAATCTTGTACACTCTTAACAGATTATAGAAATTGTATTTTTGAAGGTACTGTTTTAGTTAAATGCTCAGTTTGATTAAGAATGCTTCCCCTTGGTGATTATAGTTTTCCAAGAATAAAGAATAGGGTAATAAATATTTTGTTTGAGTTCCTTTTATAATACAGTGTGAGAAGCATATGCTTGTTGGCTATTTGTCATCTTTGGATAAAGTTGTTTATGTCTTTCTTGGAATCGAGTTATCTGATTTTTGTTGTTGTTGTTCAGTCTCATCTTTGATTTCAAACCAGCTGTCTTTCAGCAGCACTTAATTTATTGTTAAATTTTCTGTGTCTCCAGCTTTTAATTAATGAACCCAAACTAACCAAAGCCTCAGTCTCACCTTGAATACTTTTACTCTGGGCATACCTATAGGAGCAAGAACACAAACTGTGGAAGGATACACAATGGCAGTAATGTATGGAACTTAAAAGCAAATTCCTGGTCACATTGATGGCTTCTAAGGGCCTGTATTAAGTTACTGAGAAGGTGAATGTAGAAAGAGAAACAATGATAGAACAAAATATTTAAACAATAAGGAAAAATTCAAAACTGGTCTGAAAATACATAGAAGGTAAACATGATAATATATAAATTCTAAAGTCTACAACAGAAACCACTGGAATAAATGGAGTCAATAAAGTAGGATACACAACCAATATACAAAAATCATTGCATTTCTATACCCTAATATTAAATGAACAGAAAAAGAAATAAAAAAAAAATACTTCCATGGGCCCTCCCTGGTGGCGCAGCAGGTTAAAGCATCATACTTCAAAATGGCTGAAGCCACTTCAGCACAAGTTTGATTCCCAGCCAGGGAGGTGACCCACATGGCACAGCAGACCTCTCCCAACCTGCCCGCTGCTCCCCTCAGCAGTGTGTTTCAATAGATCCACCTGTTCTGCTCCCCACTCTGTCTCTGGTGAATCTTCTCACCACCCCTGCCCACCTGTACTCCAAGTTCTGTATGCATAAATAAATCTTTTATAAAAATCCTTTTATAATTATATCAAAAAGAATAAAATAGGAATAAGTTTAACTGAGGTGGTGAAAATGCTAAGCCTTTGATGAAAGAAACTGGAAGATAACACATATAAACAGAAAGACATTCTGTGCTCAAGCACTGAAGGATTAACATTTTTAAATATCCATACCCCAAAGCAATTTACAGAATCAGTGTTCTCCCCATCAAAATTCCAATGGATCTTTCACAAAACTACAACATAATTCTAATCTAAAACTTGCATGAAACCACAAAAGACTACGAATGGTCAAAGTTGTCTTGAGAAGAATAAAATTAGAGGCATCATAATTCCTGGTGTGCAACAAAACAAGTATAATGGAATAAAACACTTGGCACTGAATAGAAAGCCCAGAATAAGCCCCAGCATCTACAGTCAATTAACTTAGGACAAAGGAGACAAGAATAAACAATGGGAAATGGCTCTTCCATTAATGGTAGTGAGAAAACTGAATAGCCACATGTGAAAGAATGAAATTTGACTCCTATCTCATACAATGCCCCCAAATCTACTCGAAACGGATTAAAAGACTTAACTCTAAGGCCTGAAACCATAATATTACTAGAAGAAAACAAGTGGTAAGTGCTGGCAAAGCTCCTTGCATGACCTTGACTGGCATCAGGACTTAGATCCTGAAAGGCAAGAGAGCGCACATGCGCATTTGGGAACGCTCTCAAGTGCTGGGCCTGGGCTCCAAGCATGTGAGAAAATACGTCATGCTAGCAAGCAGCCACTTCTGAGAAAGACAGCAAAAGAGCTTATCAGGAGAAGTGTCCGGCTGCGTGCGAGGGCTCGGCCATCTGGAGCTGGACACGGTGTTCCAAGAATTGGAACACCAGATACAGAGTTAGAATAAGTCAGTATGCTGCTGTTACTGCTTGAGACTGCCTAGACAGATTAAGTCAAAATCTATTGTTTCAGCTTGATAATGTGGACTATATAAAGAGCACGCTGCAAAATAAAGATTCACTGCATGCTGGGCATAGCAGTCATCACTCTGGTTCGTCCTTCACAGGTGCCCCAGGTCCCGGACCCACCAGAGGTCCACAGGTAAGCAAATTTTTTTTTTTTTTTGGATATGATACCAAAAACAAAGGAACAAAAGCAAAAATAAATAAGTGGGATTGCATCAAACTAAATGGGTTTGCAAAGTGAAGGAAATCATCAACAAGTTGAAAGTGTAACCTAATGAGTGGCAGAAAATGTTTGCAAATTATGTATCTTATAAGGTCTTAATATTCAAGATATATCAAGAATTCATACAACTCAACAGCAAAGAAAAGTAATCCAATTTAAAATTGGGCAGATCTGAAGAGACATTTTTCCAAAGATATACAGAACGAAAAGTGGGTACAGAAAAAGGTGCTCAACATCACAAGTCAGGGTAATGCAAGTCAAAAGTATGAGACAGTACTTCACATCTGTTAGAAGGGCTACTCAAAAAGGCAAGACTAACAAATGTTTGTGAAGATGTGGAGAAGAAATGAACCTTTGCCCACAGCTGGTGGGAATATACGTGGGTGCAGTGACTATGGGAAGCAGAATATGAAAGTTCATCAAAACATTAAATTACATGATCACTGTTTCACGATTGGGTATTTACCTGAATAAAACAAAAACACTAACTTGAAAAAAATATATGCACTATTATGTTCACTGCAGAGTTATTTACATAGCAGACATATGGATGTCCATTAATGGATGAGGAGTCAGCGGGGAAATGTCACACACACGCATAATGAATGTTCATTCATAAAAAATAATGAAATCTTGCCATTCTGACAGCATGATGGACACTGAGGGCATGATGCTATGTGAAATAAGTCAGACAAAGAAAGGCAAATACTATATGACCTCATATATGCTTAAAAAAAAAAAAAAGCCACCACCGAGATCATAAATAGAGACAATTTAGTGATTATCAGAGGCAGAGTGAAGGGGTGAAGGCAGTGTTTGAAACAGGCCCTGGGTATGTAATATGCAGCATAGTGACCATAATTTATAATACTGTATTGCATATTTGAAATTTCTTTCAGAATAAATTTTAAAGATAATGAGAAAAAGCATTACAACTATAAACTATATAGGGTGAGGGATGCTAACAAGATCACTTTGCAATATCACAAATACTGATGAGATTCAAATCATGTTGTACACCTGAAAGTAATATAATGTTGTAGATATTTTTTGCTCAATAAAAAAAAATGGATGGTAGAAGGGAGGGCATAAATATATTACCATAAGCAATAGATTACAGCAAATAGCCCTATCATCTGCTTTAAAATTTATTACCATAAGCAACAGATTACAGCAAATAGCCTTATCATCTGCTTTAAAATTTCATACAGAGGAAAACTCTCTTTGAAATATCTAATTAAGCTCCATGCAAATAATTTAAAAATTGAAATTCTATAAGACCATCTATTACATTGTTCTATTTAAGAAAAATTATTTTGATGATAATTTCTAAAAAGTGACTATCCTGAAGTGCCTAGAAAAGATGACTCTGGAGCTTTAGTTTTCACGTGGGTGCTGTCTGTGGTGTATCTTGCTTTGTGAGGTGTTCATGAAAGGCTTCTTCCTCGAGTGCTGAAGTCACCACAGCCGATTCCCTGGCACAGAACACGCCTCAGAAGACCATGGACATTAGCTGTGTCCGTGCTAAAGCATCTCACATTCAAAACCTATCTGAAGTATTCTTAGAGCAAGTCATCAATGGATAAACAAAAATTTCCCCACAACCTAGACAAACTGAAAAGGCAGCACACAATAATATGAAATATCACAACAGCACATTTCAATCTCTTGTAGAAGGCACAAAAACAACTAAGTCCTGCTGCATTCCTGAGGGAGAGGCACCATAAATACACATACCTGGGTCCCTGGTCGGCCAAACAACGTGGATCCTTCAGGAAACCAAAGCCACTGTCTTCTCCCAAAAGCACATCCTTGAAACATAAGAAAGGCGGAGCATTAATACCAACAAATAGGCATTCCAGTTTGCCAAGGGGGGGCGGAGATATTACTGGAGGGCTACTCCTGGCTGTCAGGCACCGCATGGTAGGCACTCTTCCATAGGGTCCCACTTCATTCTCAGTCTCAGATGTTAACCCGTCTGCACTGATGAGACAGACCCAGAGAGGCTGCTTTGGGCACTAGCACAGAGCTACTCAGTCTCACCGTGTGTCTCATCTAAAAGGACATCTCCCAAGCAAAAAGACTGATTAACAATTATCTCCATGGTTCAAAACAATTCTATACTTAAAGATGAAAACTGACTCAAAAGACTAAGCTTCTAAAACAGCAATAGGGGAATTTGGGAGATGATGGGAAAAGCACAGATTATTGAATATAGCAAAACTACAAATGTTCTGAGTTATAATGAATGAAAGAAGAATTGTAATCTGGTAGAAATATAGTCCCTCTGGGGGGAAAAAAATCCCTCACATATAATAGTAATAATTGGGGACTCCACAGGGTAACCATTACTTTTTAAAATCAGGTGTGTGTGTGAGCACGCATGCACGTTTTTCCTGAAAGGGTGCTAGATCAGTTTTTGATGTGAAATTTGGGCCATGTGAACAGATTCCTAGTGAAGACAATGATGTTGTTAGTGACAATATTACATCTCAATTACTTATACTAGGAGACAGAAAAAATACATACATAGCTATACATAAACTCTATACTTAATTTCAGCAACTTGTTTCACTCCTTCCACCTCCCCGGCCCCTCAGTACCCACACTCAGCCAGCAGTTTAGGTACTAGCAAGCAATACAAAGACCCAAAGAGGGCAGTACGGGCCAAGAAGAAACAAATACATGATTATTAGTAATCACAGCTGTCCCCTTTTGGGTGTTTACTACGTATCTATCAGGCACTCTGAGAAGTACCGCACAATCCTCAAATTATGTGCAGTAGGCAGCTCACATTTCTTCCATACTTTAGTATCTACAACAATGCAGGCAGGGAGAGTGATTATAGCTCAGAGAAGTATCTTACCCATAGTTCAACAGATGGAGGAGCTAGAGTTCAACCATGATCTCTTCAAAGCCCAAGATCTTTCTTTGGAATTTTAACAGGTAAGTGGTGGCTGGATTGGACGCAATCAGACTCCACTGGTTTGAGAAAAAGGAATCCCATGCGTCCCTGATTTGCTCAAATATCACTACACAGAAGGAGACTTCTCTCTGGGAAACCTCATGGTCCTTTGAAAGTCTTTCCTCATTCTGCCCCTTCTGTTAACATAAACGTGCCATTTGCCAATAGTTAATTGGAAAGTGTCTAGGTCCCCATTAAACTCCTAACCCAGCAATGTTTACATTTTCTCATTCTATTATTTTCTTTGGATTCCATTATGAACTTAAGTTGGTATTTATGTGTGTGTAAAATAAGGAAATTAGACCCGAAATTAGACCCAGTAATAGACTATTGAGAAAATTCTCTAAAATCTCCTGTCGGTTGAAATACTACTTAGACACGTGGAAAAATGCCTTCCCAACCTATTGAAAACGCCTGAGCATATATTCACTGTCAAAGGTGACCTTATTTTCTGTAAACTGGTAAGAAGTATGAAGTACTTAGGGCAATTCTGAAAAAGGAGCATCTGGGAGAAATACCAGGTTTACAGTTGTACCAACAGATGCTTAAATGTCCATTTGTTTTTGTTAACAGCCTCTGCCTTGACACGTGACTTCAAGCCTATCAGCTTTTATTCTTCGTTAGACACACACTGAAAACCATAACCCTGAAGTCTACTGAATCCCAGCCCTCACTCTTGCTTTGGGTTCTCAGTTATCCTAACAGCTCTGTGACCACTGAAATATGAGACAGCAAAATAGCTATCTACTTTGGAATAGGAAAGGCCTAGCTTAAAATATTTCTATACCAGTAACAGTAATCAATAAATGGTAAGATGAAGTTAATTCACTGGATAAAGTTCTCATATATAAGATATTTAACTCTTGCCTCCCTCCCTTTACCCTAGTCTTTCTTAATTCAAGGAGGGATTTGAGGACTCAGTTAGGGGGTCAAAACCTTGCTCCCACTGCCTTGGTAAATTTCTCATCCTTTCTGTGTCTTAGATTTCTCCTCTAATACAGAGAAAAGCAGTATTGACCTCTTTACACAGCTTTAAGGATTACTTTTACATCTCTACAGCTGCACAATGACTGGTGTATAGGACATATTTGATTATTATTTGTAATTTTACATTTTGTGGGAAGTTGATTCTGTACTTATGTGTCTCTCCCGCCCCCGCCCCCGCCCCCAAGGATTTACAAGCTGCATCCAACAGAAGCAAGCCTGTATCTCCAACGTTGTGGGATTTCTATGCATCACACAATTTCCTCAGCAATTTAATAACCTTTGTCACACCGCCACTTAGTGAATGTGTTATCTATCAGAAAATAAGGTCTCTGAAAATACAGTGAGAAGCAGAGAAACCTCTTAACTCAGTACCTGGGGGAAAAATTCCCAACTAGAATTCTTACTTCCAGGATTTCTCTTTATCACCCTGCTGGATTCTAGATCTGTGGAATGAGTAGGTGCAGATTTCTGTCTCCAAGGCAGAAACATCTGGTATTTTTCTGCAGCTTGTAAGGCCCACCTACTTAAAAACGGTTGCTTTCCAGGGTCTCACTGAGACCAGAAACAGACCAGAATTTGATGTACCCTTCAGCTCCATCACTGACATCCAGTTGTTTGCAACTTCATTTGCCTTCAAATAAAGACAAAGCAGTGGGAAGCTATATGTATCAGAGAGGACAATAAGCCTGTCTGCTAAAGACAAGCCCGGGTCTGCTGAGAATCTGAGCAGTCTCAGGCCCCAGGTGGAGGCAGCTTTCTGGAGTCATTACTTAGTCCCCAAAATGATCAACTTTTATAAGCCAAGGAATTGATTTCCATGTTGACTTGTTTTTAGAAGCAGAAAACTGTCCTCACTATGGACTTCTGAAAAGGAGTTTTGAAGGACTTTTGAAAAGGGTTTTACAACCCTTATCATAGGGTTGTAAAATCCTGCTCTGATAGCATCTGGCTGGCAGGAACAAGTAGCATTTGTTTGGGATGCCACCAGAAACAGACTCTATATTTTGGGTTTACCGCAGGCAGAAGATCACTAAGTGGTCATTGAACTTCTCAGAGCTCTTTCTCTAGAGTGAAGATGGAAAAAAATCTTATTCAATACTTTCACCCTAATTTATTATAAGTTCCTTATATTCAAGTAAAAACCACAAATATATTGAAATAATAATCACAATAGCTATGTGGAGACTAGTTTTACTTTGTTTTTAACTAGTGCTAAATAAAGCAAATGAAGGATGTAGGAATTAGTTGCACAGAGCAGACCTTGCCATGGACCAGGTCCCAGGGCAGACAAGACTTAAGCTCGGGAACATGACCTTAGCTTAACTGGGGGTGGGGGTGAGGGAGTAATGACTCGTTTTCAAAATCTGTAAGAGCAAAGCAGCACATAAAGTACTTCATTTTGAAGTATTTTCTCCCTCTAGTGTCATATTCCCAAATTAACTGATATCAGATATGGTACCCTTTTATTGACATGAGTACCTAAATACTGTTCTGCAAATTGTCTTTCTGAAAAGCTTTTCAAATACATTTAACCGGGACTTAAAAGGCTCTTCTCTACCACCTATTGTTTAAGCTCTATTTCCCAGTTTATCAGGATGAAGAAATCTTTTATAGGGAAGGTAAGATAACACTATACCAATTCCTGGGGAGAATAATGACATCTAGTGGGGAATAAACATCAGAAAATGACTTGTTTTCAACTGAACACTTCTATTTTCTTTAGAACATGAGGAGAGAAATAAAATGCTTGCCTTCCTATTCTGTAAGTTACTGAAACCCATCAGACACGTGTAATTGTATGTACATTCATGGACCTTAAAAGTGTTTCAGTGGTAGAGTAAGGGGTAGAAATTATCTCTGTTCTTCGTTCTGAAAAGCGGAAAATGTCTATTGAGTGCTCATGAAGAACTACCTCTATAGATTTTCTTGTGGGCTTGTACTCAGGAGGAAACATTGCTGGACAGAAATACTGTCTCTCAGAAAGCTGTGTGTATGTGTTTCAGGAGCAAGCGAATTTCTCGGGCAGCAACAGCTGAATGTCTTTGTCTTTTTGTCTGAGGCCGTTTCCTCTAACACACACCTGCCATATATGACTCCCACCCTTTGTCAACATTCCGCCCATGCTCTACAGCCTGGCTCAAACCACATCTCCTTCAAGAGAAACTTTCTCAGATCCTGAGTTAAAAGCAGAATTTCACTTTGACGGCATATTATCTATCACTTCTCACAGCACCAGTTAATTTGATACGTGCGCAAGGGGGTGCCTCCCCTGTGCTAATTTCTCTATGAATTCCCAGTACTGCCTCTGTGGGAAGGGAAGCAAGAGCCAGGCCGCTGATGGGCAGCAGAAGAGAAGCTAAGAGGTGGGCTAAGAATTAGGGAATTAGGGCTAAGGATTAACACTCCTGGGAGTCTGTGCTCAGGTTCTATTTGTGTCTCTACCTGACATTTCTAGGGGAAAGCACTTCACAGTTTGCACAGTAAGGTTATCAGAAAATTCCTTCATGTGAGAATTTGAAAGGTGGATCCTACTGCCACACCTGGATAGTCTACAGAATTGGCTCAGGTGGGAGTCATGAAGACATGGGTTTGATACAGAAAATATACCACATAGGATTACTGTGAAGATTAATTCGATAATAAAGGTAAAGCATACTTAGCTGAAGATCTGAAACTCAACAATCAACTAGGATCAAAGGGAGTGATTACCTATTTTGTAAATGCAGAAGTCTAAACAAAAAAAATAGAGGTGCAAAACTAAGTCTTTAATTAAACTATGACTGACTTAGAGCTTTTACTCAATGAGTTAAAATATATATATATATACACACACCCATATAGATATCTGTAAGTAAATGTAAATGTCTCTACCCATACAACTATCTACCCACACATAGATAGGGAGAAATATAGGTAATGGATGTAGCCATATCTGTTAGGACAATGTGACAGAGGCACTGAGAAATATACTCATAAAAACAAATTCTGGGCCCTCCCTGGTGGCGCAGCGGGTTAAAGCACAGCACAAAGAAACTTAAACCACTTCCGCATGAGTTCGATTCCCGCCTGCCCCGGAGGTGACCACATGGCGAGGCAGACCTCTCCCGGCCCGCCCGCTGCTCCCCTAAGCAGTGTATTTTGTTGATCTGCCTGTTCTGCTCCCCACTCTCTCTCTGTTGAATCCTCTCACCCTCTGCATCTCTGACCTGTACCCCAATTCTGTACAAATAAATAAATAAATCTTTAAAAAAACAAAAAACAAATTCTGCTTTATATGTAAAAAGGAAAACTGATGACGTGAGGCGATGTTAGGAGTGTGCCACTAAAGCTTCCAGGCCCCAGTGGGATAGTATCAAGACCTGCCTGCTACACTTACCGGTCGTTTCTTGTCCACAATCGGAGATGACCGTGACCGCACATGGACGGGAGCAGCCAGGACATCTGAACGCTCCAACAGGTCCTCTGCAGACATGGACTTCATGGTCTTTCCGTCTGCAGCCCCCCATGAGGAAGACTCCGCAGGGGTTCTGTCCACCCTCAGGGTGCCTTTTGGTCCACCACCGTTGGCCCTACTGTACAGCTCCCGCTGAGCTTGGTCCCCACGTCGCCATTCCCCTAGGCGACCACCAGCAAAAGAGCTGCTGCGATCTCGAGGGGTCTGTGGGAGAGTCTGTGGGAGATCCCCCCCACTCCCCACTGCAGCCAGCATTAGGGCAGCCTCCCTGCGGGGCTGCAGGCTTGGCTCTCTCAGAGAGCAGAGGCTGGAGGCAGGGGCGAGGCCAGAGTCCTCTGGCACCACCGGGCCAGGCTGGAAGTAGGTGCTCTGGGCGCGCTCACGCAGGGGCCCGGGCTCCTGGAGGCCACTGCCTGCGGCGGAAGAGGGCCGCTTGCCAGTCTTGCGCTGAATGTAGTCAGCCAGGGCACTCTGCTGGAACTGCTTCAGCTCTGGCCCTGAGAGGCTGAGTGTGGAGCAGGCCTTGCTTTCGTGTTCGAAGATGCGTCGCCGGTCAGCTACTGTGTTCTCCAGGAAACGCAGCCCCTTCTTCTGCGAGCCCCCGAGGGCCGGCTCGGCCTCCTCTGAGACGCCCACTTCATTCATCTTCTCCGGTTCCGAGTAGGAGCGTTTCTTCTGTTCTGCGGTCAGACGCCGGCGCGGCCCCCTTCGAGCTGTGGAAAGCACAGGCTGGCCTCCGGGGTCTGCCTCGGTCGGGGTCACACTGTGGCGCTCACGGGGCGTGTGTGGGGAGGCGGTGGCTGGTGCCTCCAAGCTCCGCAGCCCCACATGGGCTGAGGCGGGCCGTGGGCGCCAGGGCTTGGAAGCCGAGGATGCTCCCAGCTCCAGGTCCCGGCGTCGAAAGGAGGTGGCCCCCAGGACGCGGGACTGCGCGTCCTTAATGCTGTTCCGGTAGGCTCGGCTGAAGGGGGCCTCCTGCACTGGTGACTCGGGTATGCAGAGCCTGTCGTCCTGCCACAGGGCCTCCCTGTCCACCTGGCTGAAAAGCTGAAAGGTGCTCTGGCTGCGGAGCAGGCGAGTGTCCTGCCTCTGGGGCTCACCGCCTTGGAGTGGGGGGTGCCGGCCTCCCTCCACTTCTCTCTTCAGCTGTTGACCACATGGCTGCCAGGAAACCTCTTCCAACTTTGGCTCACCGTTTTTGAAGTGCTGCTCCCCACTGCCTACAGCTTCAGTGGATTCGGATAAATGGATATTGGCTTTTGTCTCCTCAAAATCACTTCCGGAAGTAGAAGCTGGGAGCGTCCTGTTGGGCCTGTAGTGATGACCATAGCTGGAGCTGCCCACGCTTGGGGGTCTCTGGCTCCCTTGCTCTCGCTGTTCGATCTTGGACACCTTCTCCAGCACAGAGCAGTGGGCCTTCCCGTACTGAAAGCCCTGTAGAACTGAAGTCCCGCCTGAACTGAGCCTCCTTCGACCCAGACTGGATGTCTGCTGGTGGGGTGGGGAATGTGGTTCTTCAAATCTTGGATCTGAACTCTGGAAAGAGGCCAAAGCACTGGCTCTCCCCTCGGGCCTTGGATAGGAAACCAGCCTGTCCAGATGGCTCCTGTGATTAGGCACAACTTTCCTTCCAGCTTCCTCTCCCTTCAAATTGACTGCGCAGGTGGAAGGGTTATCTGTGTAGTTCTCCTGGGCTCCCTCTCCTGACTCCAGGCAGCTTTGCCTTTTTAGGCTTTCAGGTATGTTCTGGAGAGAGGAGAAGGTGGACTTGGTCCTGCCAAAGTTGCTGGACTGGCCCTGGCCTAGGTCTTCTCTCTCCAGCCTCTGCCGGAGGTTGGCATTGTGGTCTTCCTGGAAATCACCCTCCCAAGGTTCTGACGGTCTAAAAGATCTCTTCTCTTCATCCACTTGCCAAGCCTGTGCCTGAGGAGAACTGTGGTGATTAGAATATAGTTTGTTGCTGTGGGTGCTCTTTCTTTCAGTGGGATGTAGGCTGTTGCCTTGTAGGGGTAAGACATGTCTCTTCAAGGTGATATCTTCCTCACTTTCAGGCACTGAAGGGAAATTACTTTTGTAGGGGACACATTTGGCTGAAGTTTCAAGTTTCCTCTCTACTGGAGACACCGAGTCATGTTCTAATGGCTGGTAGAAGGCAAACCCAGATCTGCTGGATCCATTTTGGTTCCCATTCTCATCCAAGGTAGCGATCTTCTCGAAAGCTTCCTGAGGGGCTGCGTATCCACTCTCCTTGGCTAGAGCGGGATAGAGTGAACCATTACTAGTCACAGAGGGCTGGGGCACCTGGGCAAAGTGTGGCTCCAGGGAAGGTACTGGGTAGATGCCAGTTGGCAGCAGAAGTTGGCCAGGCTGGGCCTTCTGTGTATAATTATGTTTGGGCTTCACTGGAGGGCTATTCTCTGGACTCTTCTCGAGTACTGTATGCAGCTGTTCCTCCACGAAGGAAGATTTCAGGGAGCCTGAAGAGTGCACCTGAGGCCGGCAGTACCGTTTCTGATCAAGGCTAGACCAAGAGCTTGGTCGCTCTCGGTGCCGAAAGGCTGCGTAACTGTCACTCCGAGCTGGGGGCGGGGGTGCACCCACTTTAGGAGGCAGGTTGTCACTGGCTGTTTCCAAGGAATTGGAGCACTGTTGGTTCCAGGATGGTGGTGGTGCTCCCTTGCCCCGGGGACAGTTATGCCATTTGTCATAGTCTTCACCGTCGGCGGATGCCTGGGCCTCCCTATTTTGGAGAAGCAGGGCTGAAGAGTTCACTTCATATTCTGCTGAGACTCCCCTTCGGGGGTCATAGACTGTTTTGACATAGCGAATATCTGCCTGCCTCATCCCTTCTAGGAGGCTGCCACGAGCAGAAGGGGCATCCACTGAGCCTGAATGTTCCCGGCTAGAGATGCCAGGGGGTGGATACTCTACAATGCTAGAGCTGGTGGAGAAGGAACTGTACGCCGAGTCTCTCTTGTTATGGAGGTGGCCGAGCTGGTCGATGCTGCTGGTAGACTTGGCAGGAGAAAGCAGATGGCAGGGTGGGTATCCCCCACTGGGCTCCAGGCTCTCCATGCTCCCCTGGGAACTGTAGTGGTCAGGGCTCTGCCTCAGATAAGCATGGTCATAGTTGGAGAGGTCACTTGTAGAGGAGCTGGAAGACAGGGGGAGAAGGCAGTTAGCCTTGGTGGGCTGTTGTCATTGAGTGGACTTCCAGGCACAGGACCCAGCTTATAAATGAATTCTTGTGCAAGATGTTTGGGTTTAGGAAGGGTGGGTGAGAAGGCCATATTTGGGACTTGCTCAGCAGTGTGTCATCATTAGGAGTAATTGCCCAACACAGTAACCTATGTGCCTCCAATAAATCACCCAGGCTTGTGAGGGGAGGGATGGGGAGCAGAGAGGAAGCCATGTGGCCTCCGCACTGACAGCACATTTATGTGATTTGCTATGTGCTGGAAAAGAGGAGGGTGGGGGAGGAGGAGTGACTGAGACAAATTTTGTGTCTCTTGGGGCTGTTTGTAGGAAGAAGGGGGAAAGCTTAGTAAGAGACTAGGCATGTGAAAGGGTGAGGGAGACTGTGTGCACATGTATATGTTTTTAGTTAGTATCTTTCCTTTTTATGGAATTGAAGGCTACACCCTGGCAATCTTCCTGGAATCTCAACTGTACTAGAGACAATTTGTTTGTGGTGAAAAAGCTGAACACAAAGTTGAATGAGAGGAGAGAGGGAGAAGGGGAGAAAGAAAGGGGAAGAGGGGAGAGGGAGGGAGAGAGGGAGAGGGAGGGAAAGAGGGAGGGGGAGAGGGAGGGAGATTGACTGTAAAGTCAGAAGCAGCTGATGAAAGAGGGTGGGAAGCTTTATCAAAAATTTGACTCATAGGAATCCTTCAACTATGGATGACTTCTCAAGCAAAGTCTGCTTGAGGTATGGCCTTCTCATCTACAAGCTCCTCTGGTGGTTTCCAGAACTTTGCCTGGAGGAGAGGGAATGACTCACTACTTGTACTGGCACTCCAGACAGTTGCCTTGAAACAAAATTACTTATTATTTTTAATTATAAACTTGAAATATACTTAACCCAGCATAGTGGGGGAGGGAGACCATGAATAAAAGCATAAATGACTTAAAAATCAAGCTGTAGTCTCTATATTTCAAACATTTGTGATTCACAATTTTCTAAAAAAGATTCTCTTTTTTTAACAAATAGGCATTTAAACACGATTAAAATACATGGAGATAGTATATATCTGGATCTCATGTAAGTAGGTGTGGTATCTTACAGGCTGAGTATGTAATAATGCTTTATGGCTAGATGACACTAATGTATATAGCAAGAGACTTGGAAGGACCACATTCTGAGTCAAAATTAGTGCTGGAAGTCTAGGAACAGAAGACTGCATTTCAGTAATTCAGTAATTCACCTCAAAAAGATAATTCTCCTGGGCTCTCCCTGGTGGCACAATGGGTTAAAGCACAGCACCATGAAGCTACACCCCCCCCCTCAGGAAGGTGACCACATAGCATAGCAGATCTCTCCTGACCCGCCCACTGCTCCCCTCAGCAGTGTGTTTCAGTGGATTTGCCTGTTATGCTTCCTATTCTATTTCTAGTGGACCTCCTTACCCCACCCCACCTCATACCTCTGGCCTGTACCCCAGTTCTTGTATGAAAAAAAAAAATCCTTATTTTTTTTTTTTTTAAAGATAATTCCCGGGCCCTCCCTCATGGCACATAGCAGGTTAAAGCCAGCACTGCAAGCTAGCCTCAGCCATGTCAGTGCAAGTTCAATCCCTGCCCCAGAGATGATCCACATGGTATAGCAGACCTCTCCTGACCCGCCTGCTGCTCTCCTCAGCAGTGTACTTCATCAGTCGGCCTGTTCTGCTTCCCATTCTGTCTCAGGTGAATCCTCTCACCACCCGCACCTCTGGCCTGCACCCCAGTTCTGTATGCATAAATAAATAAATCTTTAAAAAAAAATTCTTTATCAGAGAAAGTCAACTTACTGATTGGAAGATCCTGCTCTGGAGGATTAAGTATAAATGCTAGTAGAGAAAGGAAAGGGAGATCACCTTCACCAAGCAGATGAGGGCACTCTGCCCCGGGCAAACAAAGCACGGCACATGTCCCTCCCTGTCCAGTTTACCCTGCTCACCTCTCTGCAGTCCTCTCTAAATGAAGAGCTTGTGTTCCAAAATGCACAAGACACAGCACATGTTAAGCTAACTCTGTCTGACACTCTTACACTTCCTTTTATCTTCGCTAACAGATTAAAATTAATATTTCCTGGGGAAATGGAAGAAGCAGATCTATTTTTCCTTGAGTAGATTTTGCTCACCAATTGTATGTATGTGGCAGACACTACTTAACCTTCTTCCCAATTGCTGACAATTTCATTAGTCTCACACTGAAAGGACATACAAATCTAATAGAGGAACACACATAAAAAAAAATAAAAATGACTGACCTTATGGTTAACGGAATCATACACTACCGAGTAGGAGGAAACGTTATCACGACACATCTCAAAATACAGATGGTGCCTAGCTACACAATCGCCGGTATCTGTATCTGTACAATCAATATCTGTAACCAACAGCATATTGTAATCATCTTGCTTTATTTTCTTTGAAGCACTTACCATTGCTTGACATGACATCATATTCCCTTAGTTATATGAAAAGGACTAACTGTATCTATAATGTTAAGATCCTGAAAGAAGTATGACAAAATGTTTGTTCATTTGGTAGTAGATTCATGTACTCTTGAAAGTATTTTTTAAAATACTTAAAACACGGGCCCTTCCTGGTGGTGCAGCGGGTTAAAGCACTACACTAAAAAGCTTAAGCCACTTCCACATAAGTTTGATCCCCACCTTCCCCAGAGGAGATCCACATGGCGAGGCAGACCTCTCCTGGCCCGCCCGCTGCTCCCCTCAGCAGTGTACTTCATCGATCTGCCTTTTCTGTACCCCGCTCTGTCTCTTGTGAAGCCTCTCACCCTCCGCATCTCTAGTCTGTACCCCAGTTCTGTACGAATAAATAAATCTTTAAAAAAAAAAAAGATTTATTTGTGCATACAGAACTGGGGTACAGGCCAGAGGCTCAGGGGCGGCGAGAGGCCTCACCAGAGACAGAGTAGGGAGCAGAACAGGCAGATCGACGAAGTACACTGCTGAGGGGAGCAGCGGGCAGGTCAGGAGAGGTCTGCCGTGCCGTGTGGTTACCTCCCGGGCAGGTGGGAATCGAACTCATGTGGAAGTGGCTTTAGCTTCCCAGTGCAGTGCTTTAACCTGCTGCGCCACCAGGGAGGGCCTGAATAAATAAATCTTAAAAAAAAAAAAACACACAGCAAAGAACACAAAACAAGTGTATGCAAACATTTCTCTAAAGTATACTCCCCGAACATCCTTGGATGATCAAATGTGTCTGGGAAACACTGGACTAAATAAATCAAGCTATTTTATTTTAGACTTGGCGTCTTTAATAAACTCTTGTTCATGTGATGTTCTAGAAGAAAACATACTGAGCAATGTTTTCTAAACTTACTGGACACCAAAAAATTTTTTCCCTAGGAGTATCTAATGGATTATTGGAACATTCTTTGAGAAACAAATATAGAGTAGGGGATTTTTATTCAGCATTGTATCCTTCACTATGAGAAATCACCTGAGACAAATGAGTAGTGAATACATATTTATAAGATAAATGAATCAATGAATAAGTACTGGTGCTTTCTATTTTGATACTGTCATTTCAGCTTCTCATGAGGAAGCTTTTCAAGATGTCCTTTAATACTTTAGGATCACCGTGACAGATTTCTGTAGGACAGCAAAAAGATAATGGCAAGGGTCTAGGAGGAAGGAAAATTTCAGTGGCAATCCATAGGCCATCCAGCTTGCAGACTGTTAAAAGTTCTATGCCTTCAGTCTCTCGCTACTTCTTTCTCCACACTCTTCCACCTACCCATCCCTCAACTCCCATCATCATCTGCTTCTTAGTGAGAAACAGACCCACAAACTTAGGACTGAGGACTGGAACTAAGGAAGGGCTGTAGATCAACCGATGGGGCATACACCAGACCACTAGATGCCACTGTGTTCCTCAGAAATGCCCAGAGTGCATCTCTAGCTCCGGCTGCCACACTGAACCCTCTGAGCAGATCCTGGCATTGGAATGAACCCCTTTGCCAGAGCTGTCAAGTCCAAGACATGGAAGAAACAGACCCCAGGATGATTTGTGTCAGGCTAGAAGAGGATCCTCGGGTCTGTAGCACTTGGTTAGCTGAGTGCTTTCTTCCTTTGTACCCACACACAGTGCTTTTGTCTGGACAGCCATTGTGTCGGGGGGAGCTGTTGTGAAACTTGAATCATGGGGTGGTAGGTACAGTGCAGATGCAGATCCGCTGACCTAAACTCCTCTGGAGGCTGGGGTGGGGAGGAGAAAGCAGGAGGCAAAAAGCGTAGCCTTCAGAATATTCCACTGCTGATGCCAACTCCACATTCTCTCGAGTCTCTCAGGCCCACCATAGCTACTGGAAGGAGTTATTCTGAGCACTAATTGCAGAAGACTTATTTCTGCCCGAGAACCAGCTTATCATCTAGGTCACAGTATGACTTCAGCTGTAAGCCCTCCTAAGAAGGTCAAGGATTAGGAGGTCCCAAAGGGCCCCCAATGCTGAGGGCATCCTGATAATGCACACTTGCATTGCACAGCCACACTGCTTGATGCTATTAACCCTGAAGTTCCTTACTAATTTCACTGTGGCTCTGGTAAGTCTTCAGACTAATGCTTATAATTAGTTGTCAGAATTGTTGAGTGTTTCCTATGTACCAGGAGCTGCATGAAATGTTTAACCTGTGTTATTTAATCCTATGGTCCCATGAGATAGGTATTATTTATCTAATTTTACAGATAAGCAAATTAAGTTCAAAGAATAAAAGATCTGCTTCAGTTCAGTAGGGAGTGAAGGTGAGATTTAAAGCTTGGTGTGATTT
>NW_004567113.1:17686327-17689053 GCF_000260355.1 Condylura cristata
GTATGTCTTTAAGGGATGTGATCTTTTCTGTATGCCTTCTAAAGAAAATTCCAATATGTTAGAAGAGACTTATAATGCCCAATTCCATGAGCCTGTTCGCTAAGGACAGTCTATGATATGGCCGTTGATTTGATGAGTCATTAGTGTTAAGGACTCTGAGTGAGCCTCAGCAGACTTGCCAAAGGTATGACCACTATCTGTTAGTTAAGCTTCCTTTCAGAAGCTTCCCTCACCTGCACCAGCCCTCACCTCTTATCAGCACTTGTATCTTATTTGTGTATCTTATCTTGACCCTCCCAACAGTAACCTTACCATTACCCTTACCCAAGCACTCTTAGTGGTGATAAGGGGTAGGTTTAACACCCTGGGGACAGATCCCGATTTGTGTGGGTTTCAATTCTATAGTGTAGGGGAATGTCTCGGTTGTTTGGTTGTTTAATATGTCTGGGTGGTCGTGTCTGGCTCCCTCTCCCTTGACTTTTTCTGTTGTGTAAGGTCTGATTATTACAACAAATCTCATCTTCTATAAGATTTGTAATCTCTGCTCTGCTCTCTTCTGATTGAAGAAGAGACATGTCTTTTGACAGACAGAATCACTAGAAATGCAGAGGAAGTATAATGAGTAGTTACAAGCAGCAGCTTTGATCCTGGCTTGGATTTGAGTCTTGACTCAGCTACCTCTGTTATCTCATCTTGGATGAGAGAGTCTCTGTAAGCTACGATTTGCTGTTATTTAAAATAGGGTAAGAAGGCACACAGAAAAGATCACAGGAGCTAGTGTATGTACTGAGCAGTCCTCATGTTAGTTTCTGGCGCTCAGTTGGATAATCGGCCTTTACAGAGGGAGAAACACCATGTGGGGAATTCATATACATAAGTACATAATTAAAACACTTAATACATACATAAACCATTCAGATAAAAAAAGATAAATATTTGACTAAAGCAGAAAAGACATTAAGCACGAGGGCCCTCCCTGGGGGCACAGTGGGTTAAAGCTCAGCACTATGAAGCTATTCCCCAGCCACTGCAGAACAAGTTCAATTCCTGGCCAGGGAGGTGACCCACACAGAGTGGCAGACCTCTCCTGGCCCACCCACTGCTTCCCTCAGCAATGTGGTGCTCAGGGAATCTACCTGTTCTGCTCCTAACTCTGTCTCTGGTGGATCCTCTTACCACCACCACCCCCCCATCTCTGGCCTGTACCCCAGTTCTTGTATGCATAAATAAATAAATCTTAAAAAAAAATAAAAAGACATTAAGCATGAGGGAAGAAGCTTGTTAATTTTTCTAATGTAATGTTATTTTTTAAAATTTTTATTGATTTTTGCATTAGCAGAACTGGGATGTAGGCCAGAGGTGCAGGGGCAGTGAGAAGATTCACCAGAGACAGAGTGGGGAGCAGAACAGGCAGAGGTACAGAAATACACTGCTGAGGGGTACAGTGGGCGAGACAGGAGAGGTCTGCTGTGCCATGTGAGTCACCTCCCTGGCCAGGGATCCAACTCAGGCCATAGCATTGATAGTGCTGAGACTTAACCCTTAGGCAGCAGGATCCCCTCGTGTTGTTATGTTTAATTGTGAAATGTCTGACTGAGAATTGCCAAACCCAGTAAATATCTCAAATGACCAGGTGAAGGTCAAAATAATTCTGACTTCTCTTCATGCCAACCTAGCCTAGGATAGGAAGCTAACTTGCACACATGTTAGTTCTAAGAGAATGCAGAAAGAAGTAAGGTAGAGGAATTCAACACTCAGTGTAAGAAAAACATTCTCAAAACAAGGAAACTGTGTGTGTGTGTGTGTGTGTGTGTGTGTGTGTGGTAACAGCACATTTGAAAGAAAAACCTTTGGGGTTCAGTTATGGCCACTTACCTAGAATGGTAGCTCTGGGACCAGGGAGTGCCAATCGTGCCCTGAGATATTTGCATCATGCTGGCATCAGGTTGGTTCTCCCCAAATTTTGTTGAATGCCAAGAGTGAGGTCGGCCTGTAGGGTCACTGCGCCTGGGGACACACAGGAGAGGAAGACCCCAACACCATTAGCAGCATTCTCGGCTGAGTCTCTGCACTGACATGATTTGTGAATTTGGAAGCTGAGCGTGCTAACTTCCCTCAAGACTGAAAACAAAACACTAGGTAGTAGGATTGTAATGCATGTTAAGTCTTAGTAGCCACTGACGTTCCGTGTCATTAATATTTTCATTCTAACAATTTCAAATTTACATAATATTCCCACATACAGAAGTCCTATATAAACCCTAGTGTTGGTAAGAACACAAACTGGTATAGCCACTATGGAAAACAACATAGTTTCCTCAAAAATTAATAGAACCACCACAGGATCCAGCACTCCCACTTCTCAGTTAATACCCAAAGGAAATGAAACTGGATCTTAAAGTGATAGCCTCTGCTTACTACAGCACTGTTGCCAACAGCCACGATATGGAAATGAACTACGTGCCCATCACGTAAAGGAGCGTGGCATGTATACATACAATGGAGAATTACTCAGCCGTAAGAAAGAAAGAAATCTCACCTTTTGCAATACCTTGGAGGGACCTTGACCATATTAAGTCAGACAAAAATAAAAACTGTATGATGTCAGCAATAAAAAAAAGATAAAGTCGGGCTCTCCCTGATGGCACAAAAGGATAAGCAACCACATTATGAAGCTCTCCAAAGCCACTGCGACACAAGTTTGAACCCTGGCCACAGAGCTGACC
>NW_004567113.1:17689159-17716988 GCF_000260355.1 Condylura cristata
CCTGTACCCTAGTTCTGTATGCATAAATAAATAAATCTTAAAAAAAAAAAAGATAAACTCATGGCAACATGTGGAATTAGAATGGATTATGCTCAGTGAAATAAGTCAGAAAGAAAAGAAAAATATTGGATGGTCTCACTTATGGGGGGATTATAGGGGAACCAAATAAGGGATCAGGAGAAAAAAAATAATAATACAACAACAAAAGTAACCAGGCAACTATAAACCAGAGACACTCTGCAGGGGAGGGGTGAGGGAGAGGGTAAAAAATGAGGGTAGGAAGAGCACAGGGGACTGAGATGATGGTGCACAAGTGAACTGGTGGTGGGAATTCTATGGGGACTGCACCTGATGTAAAATACATCCAAATAAAGAAATTAAATATTTAAAAAACAAACCTGTATGGTGTCACTTGTGTCAGCAATCTCAAGGACAACCTCTAAAAGAGAGTAGAGTTGTGGCTGTCAGGGGCTGGGGGTGTTGACACTGGTCAAAGGGTACAAAGTTACAGCTTATGTACATATTATGAAGTTTAGGGGACTAATGTACACCATGGTGATCACAGCAAATAATCATCATACTTTTGAATGTTGCTAAGAGAGTAAATCTTAAATGTTCTCAGCATAAAAAAAAAAACGGTGTAATAATGTGGTATCAAACATATCTTAATGAAATGTGGGGAAAAATAATTCCCACATCATCCACATTAAGATTTCCTACATACTAACATTTTATACTTTCTTAATTTAAAGCATACTGAGTTGCATTGTCTTTCCTCTGCTCCCATTTAAAAACAGCGGTAATCCCTTCCCATCTCCCAAGGACCTTTGTGTGAATACACGATGGAAAGCTCTCTGGGGACTTTGAAATCCTCTATTACAACCTGAAGCTGGAATCATAACGGTTTTAATTTCTTGGTAAGAACTGCATAAAAGTTAGCCACTACCAGGGTGTTAACATTGCTCTACCTACAGTTAGTTTCAAAACTCAATGCTCTCCAAAATACTTTCTCATTTTTCAAGTCAATGACTTCAACTTTTAAACATCCTGCCCTTTGTAACACAAAGAACAGGCAAAGCCAAAGGGGGAAAGAGCGAGTCCTTCAGACTGCAGTTCTGAGGGATGAATTGGGAAGGCAGATTACACTACTATAGAAGGTCAGAATCAAGAGACAGTTGCTGTGCTTTATTTTTGGCACAAACGTGCGCTAAGCTATCAGGCATTTCATGCCAAAAATCTTTAAACTATTCAGACTATAGTGTATTTTTTTTCCACTTGAAAATTCTTTTAGGGGATCCAGGGATCTGCTTTGATACGCATAAGAGAGAGACGTAAGAACACCCTCTTATTCCCTTTTTCTGAAAAAACAAATAGGCATTCGTAATATAAATGAAAATTCACTCTCCGGATGCCAGTGAAATTTCAAGTGTCGAGTGCACCAGGATAATACCAGCATAGCTGTCATGAGACCAGGTGCTCACTGGGACTGTGTTATTAACTACGGGATAGCCCAGTGTACGTCACTTCCCCAACCTAAGCCTGTAGCAGGGTGGTGTCCAGGAAAGGTTCCTGGTTCCCTGCCCTACCCAAGGGAGGCTGGAGCTGAACAGGGAGAGAGGAGACTGGGAAGGAGGGAAGCAGGATGGAGAGCCAGAAGGAGCCCTAAAGGAGCCACATGGAGCAGAGAGACGTGAAGAAACTGCACTTGCTTTTGGCCCTGGACTGGTTGAAGCAAGATGTGGGTGAGCGACCCATGGGGAGGTGACTATGGCAGCATTTATCTTGGTTTTGATTTTGCTCTTTTCCTCCCAGACTTGTCTGGCCATTTCTGACTCTTTTCTATGGTCCCCATCAGAAGGTGCTTTAGTCTTGCGGTAGGTTTTTAGGCCTTGCTTTGGGCCAATCCTGTCTGGGTGGATTTTTACCCACAAGGGGATGGGAACTTTGAGTGCTTGATTTAGAAACTATATTCTTTGTCTTTTCTGTGTTGCTCACTCATGTATTAAAGTTCCTTTCCATTAAAGATCTATATGCTTTTTCTTGATGCAGTGGATGGCAGAACCTATTTACAGCAGGTGAGTTTGGGGTTTCTGGGGTGTCCTCCCCCTGCCCTGTGACAAGCCTTTGTTCATCTAAAAAAAAAAAAAAACTCACCATCAAAAAAGCTAGATTTAATATGATTTAACTTCTAAAATATACAACAGAGGCCATGAAGAACTTGCCAAGCAAGATAATGATTTTGTTACAGGTCAATGACGGATCAACACCAGGAAAGGTACTTCGGGCTGGCCAACCATAGTGGGTGCCAGACTGTCACAGGGCAACCCCAGCATGAAATGGGTTGGCCTGACTGTGGGTCCTCACCACCCACTTAAAAGGGATTTATGAGACTCAACCACAAGTACCCACAAAAAGGGCAATAAAGGGCTTATTTACAAAAAAGGGGAAATGAAGAAATAAGTAACTCAGGGACAAAGAGAATTGGTGAGTGTATCCTACCAGTGTCGCTGAGCTGGAAACCCAATAGCACACTGACAGCTGGTGAGAAACCAAGGACCCCCAGGGTCCACATGTCTGGTTATCTACCAAACCTAGGTGCTTACACTACTCTCAGTTCCCAGAAGTCCTCCTTTCAGTGATGATGAATTATGGGATTTGTAGTCCTTGGTGTCTTGGATCTCTTTGGTCTAGGGTCCAAAAAACCTGTTGGTGGAGTTTTGCTCAGGACATCCTTTCCCACCAACAATTTCTGAAAAAATACACATACTGCAAGTCCCAGAAGAGAGATTATGGTAATAACAAATAGTCGTCTGTGAAACAAGGGAAACAGGCCAACAAGATTTCTAGCAGCCAGTCAGTAAATATTTGAGGTGAAGGAGCACCTTAGGTGGCCCTATACCTGGACTGCTAGAGAGGCCAGGGCAAGTGAAAAGAATTGAAACCTCTTGATAAAATGCTTTCTATGGAGAGCAGCTGGGATGTGGCTATAACTATCAGGTCTAAGGTCAGACAAACCTGGTTCTAGTCCTGATACCACTAGTTTTACCTTTTGGTTAGGTAAGGTTCTTTTTTTTTTATTATTATTTATTAAAGCTTTATTTATGCATGCAGAATTGGGGTATAGGCTAGCAGTGTAGGGGCAGTGAGAGAGTTCAAAAGAGACAGAGTGGGGAGCAGAACAGACAGATCAACAAAGTGCACTGCTCAGGGGAGCAGTGGACGAGACGTGTGGGATCTCCCTGACCGGGGATCAAACTTACAGTGAAACAGCTGTGGCTGGCTAGCTAGCTTCTCAGTGCTTTGCTTTAACCTACTGCACCACCAGGGAGGCCCCTGGTTAGGTAAGGTTCTTAACCACCTTGAGCTTCTTCATCTATAAAAAGCATTTTTTGAATGGAACAGAACATAGGTTTTGTGAGACAAAAAATGAGACAATGTTCCTAGAACACAGTAGGAGCTCGATAAATGTTGATTGGCATCACTAATTTTATTAAGGAACAGACAGAGTAGAGAGGCCAGAGAGGCCAGCCCATGAGGATACTTACAAGGATGAAAAGAAAGCGGAGAAAGGATGAATGACAAGCAGAGAGGGGAATGTGTGGGCACCATCAGTGGCTGTGAGTCACCCAGCTCCCAGCTCCCCAGTGAGGTACTCACAGTAGGCAACTGTGGCAAAGGCTGATCTTCTGAGACTCACACATGGAGTAACCGGTAGGCTATGCTGGTGAGGCAGGAAGCTGCCAGCACCACGAGGTAAACACAGGCCAAGAGAAAATAGACCCTGGCTGCCCGGAAACTAGCAAAGAACTAAAAGAAGCAGTGGCTGAAGAGATGAATTAGGAAGCAAAACTGAGGCCAGCATCAGAAGCCAATATATTACAATTGGGTGGGCTCATGTGTGTATACCTCCTTCATCCTTTGTAACACGTCCCATACAGACCTGAACGTTTGGGGTGAACACTGGCCCAGAATGAATCAACACTTTTCTCAGAGGTAACGAGAGAGCCCTGGGCTTCTGAGTCAGTCTCTTAGTGGGTGAGCAGTCATGCTGCTAGTCCCATTCTAACCTGGCCACTTAGGTCCCCAGGACCTGGCCTAATGCCCTTGAGCACTAGTCAGATTAGAAATTCTCCCCAGTATCCCAAGTTCAGGAAGGGCTGGCCTAAATCACACGGCCTGCAATCTGTGGTTCAGACCCATTACACAGGACTTCAGGTGTTCAATAAATGTTATCGTTTAATCATATGACAAAAGTCCAGACATTAATGGGAAAAAAAAAGGCTTTTTTTGCATAAGGCTTTGGAGACATTTTACATATGCATCCCAAACACAAATGTGTCCCAAACACAAAGGGAAAGAACACTGCCAACACCCTGCCCTGTGTTCTGGCCACCAGTGAAAAGAGTTGGCAGGCCCCCTCACAGAGCTGGGATATGGACCTGCCACAAGGCACTCACCTTGCAAAGGATATGGATGCCTGTGAAGAGTGAACTCAGCCCAGCTCCCAGGACAGTAACACTGAGGATGCCTCATTAACAGCTCATCCCTCCACGGCATCTGTCCACGCCTGGCTAAAAGGACGGTGCTGAGAAGCTTCTCCCACCCGAGGTAAATGGGCTGGCTCTCATAAGTTCTACAGGCCCTACAGAAAGAAGACCCCTCTTTCAGTCAAGGAGGTAAATAAAGTGTGATATGTCTGCCAATAAATCAGGGTGCCAGAGGGGTTATTCATGTGAATTCTCGAAGGAGAGAAGGAGGTGTCCCGAAGTAACAGTTACTTAATATCAGTTGGTAGGTCTTTCCTCAAGGACCAGAAACCTTGCTGAAAGCTCTCCATGACTCTTAGAAGTATAAAAGGAGGCTGTGGACAGGTTAATGAAGACAAGTGGAGAGTGATTAAGGGGAGAAAATGTCTCTTGTGCTTTGAAGACACCAGCAAGCTTTTCTTTTAAATATAAACTATTCAGCTCTTTCCTTGGTTCAGGGGAAAACATGATTCAGGGGAAAACATGTTCACTCTCTACACAGAGAACACAAAGAATGAAGCATCATTAGATCCCTCCAAATTCAAAGGACAGGAAGACACAGCTAAGTAAGTCACTGTAATGCAATATAAAGGATTTTCATAATACAGACTTGTAAGATGCTTGGTGAATACAGAGGGAAGGATTAATATGTAGTGTTAAGTGAGGAAGGCTTCATTAAACTATGAAAAATTTCTCTGGCTGGAAGGGAGTGGAAAAGAAGGTTACATAGGTAGAAGACATATCTAATGAATGCAAGGAAATACACATGAACATGATACAAGAAATTCAAAGGAGCTAGAGAGGAGACGACGAATAAGGGACAGAGCAGGAGATGGAGGGGAGAGGGAGATACCGGTCTTTAGATGCCTCACTAAAGGGTTTGGACAGTATCCTGTGGAACTGGAACCTACCAAAGAACTTAGCCAGTGAGGGGAATTTTCTTTTTTTAAATATTTATTTATTTATGCATACAGAACTGGGGTACAGGCCAGAGGTGCAGGGGCGGCGAGAGGCTTCACCAGAGACAGAGTGGGAAGCAGAACAGGCAGATCGATGAAGTAAACTGCTGAGGGGAGCAGCGGCAGGTCAGGAGAGGTCTGCCACACCATGTGGTCTCCTCCGGGGCAGGCGGGAATCGAACTCATGCGGAAGTGGCTTCAGCCTCTCAGTGCTGTGCCCTAACCCGCTGCACCACCAGGGAGGGCCAGTGAGGGGAATTTTCAAATTTAAGTTTCAGGAACTTACTACCAATAACAGAGTAATCTGAAAGACAGGGCTGAAGGCTATTGCACAGGGTAAGGGGTAACGAAGGTCTATACTAAGACAGTCAACCTGGAGAGCTGACAGATCTCAGGACCTCTGAGGAAGTCAAAACTCCAGTCCAGTGGCCAGATGGATATAGGTGGCACAGACATGATTATTGTCAAGGAGGAAGGATGGTCATTATGTCTCTAAGAGACCTAGAATGGTAGTATTTATTAACCTATCTAGAGAACTATTAGATGGAGGGACAGGAGGAAGGAATTGAGAGAGGAAGATGTGACTCCCTCTAGGATATGCAAATGTGAGATGCAGATGGAATTTTCAAAAGAGTACTAGAGTGAGCAGTAATCTACAGGGTTCCATATGCCCAAGTCTGGGATCCATATGGAAATGTAGGTCTCAAACACATCGCTGTTGAAAAAAGATGAAGTCATTTGGGAAGAATGCATGGGGAGACAAAGGAAGTAGCTAAATGATATGTGTCTGAGACACATCATTTATGGGTGAGGGAGGGAGGTGCAAGAAGCTCAAGAAGGAGCTTCCAGAGAAGTAGGAGGAAAACAGGGATATCTGGGAGTTCCACAGAATTCTAAGGGGAGAATGAGGAGGAGGGACTGTCAGCCATTCCAAGTACTAGAGAGGTCAGTCCTTTGAGGGTAGATGCGTAACCACTAGATTTGCCAACTAGTGATTCTCTACATTGGAATGGCCGGGGGCAGAAGCTTGATTGTGGCAGTGTTAGAAGTGAATGAGGGAGCAAAAAGAGAGGGCAAGGACAGATAATTCAAAAGTTTGACCTTAAAGGGGAGAAAGAGGGTGGTGATGATAAAACTAGAGGAGGCCAGAGAGAGAAAGTTTTGGTTGTTTATTTATGCATAAAGAACTGGGTACAGGCCAGAGGTGCAGGGGTGGTGAGAGGATTCACCAGAGACAGAGTGAGGAGCAGAACATGCAGATCGATTAAGTGCACTGCTGAGGGGAACAGCGGGCGGGTCAGGAGAGGTCTGCCGCGCCATGTGGGTCACCTCCAGGGCTGACGGGGATCGAACTCATGCTGAAGTGGCTTTAGATTCTTAGTGCTGTGTTTTAACCCACTGCGCTACCAGGGAGAGCCCTGTTTGTTTTGTTTTTAATGATGAGACATTTTAATCATGAGGCAAGTTTATACAAGACAGCACCTGTACATGCAGCTGGAAGATAGAGGATGGAGAGAGGCTGATACTTCCGAACATTCCTGCTTCCCACTGGACCTACAGAGAAGTGGGTCTAGAGCTCATACTAAAGGGTAGCCTTACGTAACAGGACAGCCAGTTCCTTGAGGTAAGAGAAAAGAAGCTGTAAGATGCTGATGCATGTACGTATGAAAGGGAGCGAATGGAGGAAAGTTGGAAGAGACTCACCACTGTCTTTCATTCTTATTATGAAGCCCAGAAGAGGGATAACTGAGGAGGTTGATATGGTGAGCTGGGATTCAAGGTACATGATATATGAGGACTAGAAAAGTTGATACTGATTAGAGATATTATCAGATTTAATGACTAAGATATTGGTGGGGAGACTAAATGAAGTAATTCCTAAAATAATAACTCATAATGAATTCTTATAATAAAGAAAAAATAACTGCCCAGATAGGAAACCCAAGTTGGAGAATGTTTTCTATAGAAGATATTGGAGAGGTTGCTGCCTGTGGGGCAGGGGAGATGTACCAGGTTTTACCAGTGGTCTAATATTATATTAAGAACAGGGTGATTTCTGAAACAAACAAACAAAATAGATGCTTAGAAAGAAACCCTCTTCTCTTGAACATATGTTAGAAGGCTTCAGAGATAAGCTTTGTTTTCTAAGCTCCTTCCATACTGTCCAGTTAAATGATGAAGAAAAAGAACAATGAAAGAGATGTCCAAATACAGCCATCCTTGTTGAGGGGAATATAAATCAGCTACCAACTAAATGAAAAGCACCTTGGCAACATTTTGCAAACCATTTTATTTTTTCAAATAATTTGTCTATCCAAAGATTAAAAAACAATCTAAATGTACACCATAGCAGACTAGTTATGTCAGCGTCATACATCCTTGGAATACTTATGTGGCTATTAAAAAAATGGAACAGCTTTATACATATTGATATGGAACTATCTCCAAAACATCTGGTTAAATGACAACAGTAAGATATGCAGCCATGTAGGTGGTATCCTACACTGTGTGGGTGAAAACATACACTTGCATGTTTATTAAAGTCAAGAATATTTCTGGAAGGATACTTCAAGAAATTGGCAACTGTCTCCCTCGGAGGAGGAAAGCTTATTTACACAGTATTTCCTTTTGTAACTTTCAAATTGTGTATTATGTCCTTGTATTACCTATTGAAAAGGCAAAGTGTTTGAAAAATAGCCTTCCATTTGGAAAATATACATCATTGCATCTTGAGATGACCAAAAAAAGTCTTATGGCTTTGACTTTTTCAATGATGCAAATAATTTAATAAAAAGCATTCCTAAAGAGCACAGCATGCTTTTATATTTTGGGATCACTTTGATCGTTAAGAAGATAAAGAAATACTTTCTTAAAGTACATTACATCATGAGCATATCAATACGAGTCAGAAGATGATTAATTTTAAAGTTGAGCAAACTAGGTTTGGTGTGTGGGTGTGATTCAAACAAAGTCCTTTTGTTGCATTCCTAACCACAAACAAGGAAGTTTAACTGTGTGGGATGTGTAGGCTGATGAAACTGGAACTAACGAGTGACACTATGTCCTTCTAACATGATCTTGCCCTAGCACAGTGACTCAGGAAGGCAAAGCATACTTCTAAGCAATCTATAACAATGTGGTTAGGTATCTCAAGCAATGGTCACTGATCACCTATGTGCCTTCACCTTGCTGAATAGAGCTGCAGCTCTGGGGGGCTATAGATGGCCTCAGGAGTTTATAATCTTGCTGGGGAGCCTGAGATCCAAGAAAAGGTATTAAATAAAAGCAAAGTATTTGTTCATTCACTCACAAAAAAAAAAAAATAATAAGTATCTACTGAGTGTCAAGCACCATTCATTCTAGGCATTCACCATGTGTTTTCTTACTTAACTTTTATACTATTTTTATGATACCAGACTACTGAAGAAACATGATTAAAAAAGGAGACGAAGCAACTCATCTGCAGCCACAAAGGTAGTGAGCTGCAGTGTTGACATTCAAACTCAGGTAGCCAGTCCCAGAGTTCATGTTTTTGACTTGTAAGCAATCCGTACTTTATAGTGAGGTGGAGTGGACAGAGTAGGCAACAGCAGCTTAGCAAACAGATGAGATATGTCCATACAGTTGTAAGGACTATGAAGGCATTACAACTGGGAAACTTAGGTGAGGGTCTGCCTATTGAGACTGACACGCCGACAAAGATCTCATGAAGAGAAAAACTCAACACGAAAATAGCCGAGGGGAGAGCACTTGGCACAGAAGGAACAATGAATTGAAAGGGAGGAATGAATCTGGGGGTTTTCACGAAGCAGAACAGAGTCTAGCTGAAGTTTTATGAGTGAAAGCAGATGGTAGAAATCATCTAGTCATATTGGACCATGAAAGTCTTGGGGGCGACTTCAGATAGAAGCACTAAAAAGCTCGTGTGGTGCTGTCAGTGATCAAGATGGGATCTGAAGTTAGTCAACGGCATGTGTGGAGGGGGACTTTAGATGACCCTGGAGGGCTGGCATGCTGTGGATAAGTGGAGAAGGTGACACCCATGGCTTGGAAAACAAGAAATTCAGAGAGCTAGAGTTCCTGTTTTTGTTCATGTTATTCTTTGATAAACTTTTATGACTGAGACTTTGAGTAGGTTCTTCCTGATCCACTAAAATTATAAAATCATGTTAGTTAGCAACTGAAATAAGATGAAAAGATAAGACAAAATATCCTCAGACAGCACTATCAAAAAAAACACTGTTCTGGGCCCTCCCTGGTGGCACAACAGGTTAAAGCACAGCACTATGAAGCTACCGCAGCCAATGCAGCATGAGTTTGATCCCCGACCAGGGAGCTGACCCACATGGTGTAGTAGACCTCTCCTGACCCGCCCGCTGCTTCCCTCAGCAGTGCATTCCAGTAGACCTGCCTGTTCTGCTCCCCACTCTGTCTCTGGTGAATCCTCTCACCTTACCACTTTTGGCCTATACCCCAGTTCTTTAAAAAAACAACAACACTGTTCTTCTTTATCTATTTATAATCAACTGACCTGCCTATCCATCATGTTTGGGGTATCATAGAAGGTCCACTATAAGGAGGCTCTACTCCAAGACCTTCACCTCCACCTCCCCACAAAAAGAAAGAAAATACATACCAATGTTTTCTGTACATTGTATCAATTAGAATTGATATGTCTAGCATGGGGGTTGAAGGTCGTCTTCATGATAAACTTACTGAACACCATCTGCTTAGCTGGGCATAAAGAGTGTTTCTTAAGGTTCTTTTTTGTGTGTCAATGCTGTTTTCTCCCCATCTATCTTTAAAATTACTAAACAACTGCAAATGTATTCAAATGAATACAAAGGATATCCATGCACTCATTACCAAAACTGATCCAATTTTGTTAACTTACCCATATTTATTTCAATTGTTCTTTGAGTAGATAATTTACACAATTAAGGGGAAAAAGAGATCAAAGCCACTGAGAAGTCTCAGCCTCCAAGTTTTCCAGCCACCTCCCCGACTTTTCCACATTTTGCTCTGCTAATCACTGTGGTACATCACTTTGTATCTTTTCCAGTGTTTCATTATACAAATATAAGTAAATATTTGCTATTTCATAAAAGGAACTAAATGTTACACCCTACTCCTCTCTTTTTTTTGTACTTAACAATACAAACTGAAGGTCATCCTGAATTAGTACTAGCAAAGCTTCCTCATTCCTATTCTTCCTTTTAGTTGCCTAATATTTTCCACTGTGTACAAGTATCATATTTAGCCAGATCTCGGCTGTAGACATGTTTTGATTTCTCAGCTTTTGCTATTACAATGAATGGTTCAATAATTAAGCATGTCCATATATTGTTTTCAACATGACTTCAGAAATTCCTAGAAAAAGAATTGTTGGATGGTTCAAGGGAAAGCAATACATTTGCAAGTTTGATAGTTATTGCTAAATTGCCTTGTTTTACACGTGAAAGAGGAAAACAGCAAGAACAATTAAATTACACTGTACAAAAAAAAACTGGTGGGGGGCTATAATTCTATCTTGTTTAGGACAAAATAGGTCATTTCAACAATGATTTTCTAAGCGCTTTTTGCTTACAAAAAAAAAAAAATACAGACCTCCAAATACTGGGGAGCAACTGAAAACTATAATCAAGTCAGACTACCTGGTTCATTCAGGCTTCTGTACAGAATAGTCAAACACTGGTTCATTCAGGCTTCTGTACAGAATAGTCAAAATTGCTAATATGGAGATGTGCTTCATACATGGTCATAGGAAAGATACTCTCAAGAATATTTAAAGAGTTGAAAACATCTGTTATCTTCCTTCTAAAATGCAAAAATGTTTTCCTTTTGAATCATTATTTTGAAGAATCATTTTCTTGATGAACACACAAAATTACTACTATAAAAGAGTAATTGCTGTTTTTCCTGATGACAAAAACACTGTGTTTAAGAAATCCTTTAGCTTCTTACAGAATCTCTAGCTTTTAGTTTCTGTGACTGCCGGCCTCCTCAAGGCTGTACCTCAGACTTTCTGGGTTCACAGAAAAATCCAACAAGCAAATCTTTCCAAGCCTTTTATAACTGCCTCACTAATACCTGGATCTTAAAAGGTGGTGCAGTGGGTAGAAAGGCATGTATTACATAACCCCACAGCAACACACAGTCCTTTCTGGGAAGAAAGTTCTTTTTAAATGTCATCCTGATAGCATGCCTGGGGATTTTTGGCTTTGACAACTGAATCACAAGAGCAAACTCTGTTCACAGACAGACATGACTCTAAAATTTAGAATTTGCATTTGTAAACTTTCACCCCATCCTCTACATTTGGCTTTCCATCCGTTTACTATTAGTTTATGTCCCTTCCAGTTTTCCTTTTGAATCATTATTTTGAAGAATCATTTTCTTGATGAACACACAAAATTACTACTATAAAAGAGTAATGGGCTTATTAGCAATAGGGAGGACATTCTTAGTCTTCAGTGGGGGCTGATGTTGAGATGTTCCTTTTCTCAATTTCCCCCTCTTCTAGCTTTCTCAGATTTATCACACTGACATATCAGGTAGAATCAGAATAAAGCTGTGTCTTAAGGTTCTTTTGGTGTGTCAATGCTGTTTTCAAAATTATTAAGCAATTGCTAATTGCTTAATGACTCGTTCTTTTATGCATCACTTTATTATAGAATGTATAAATGCAAAATATTTATAAAAGTAATCCTCCTCATCCATCCTCTTTTTATGTCTGCATATATAGAAATCATGGCAGAAGCTGACACAAAACACTGTTACTATCTTTGCCTTTCATTGACATTCTAATTAACTATAATAGAAAGCATAGCATAAACAGAATAGCATAAATTCTATCAATTTCTTCTCAACTCTCAATCTGGAACTAGACATTGTATTTGCTGGGGAAGGAAGGAGGACATTTACTAGTGTCTTTAGGTATCAGATATGACTTTAGCATTTCTTTTCTACCCCTTTAATGTCACAGAATCTGTTGCTAGAGCTGAGAAAAATCACTTTCTTACCAGTGAGTTTTCATGTCTACAAACAGATAAATGCAGTTCCACGCAAACATTCTCACGGATCTCGGGGCAGGTCAGAGAATCGTAAACAAATAAAAATATTGTGTGTGTGTGTCCCTGAATTCTGTTTTTTTTCTTGGGGGGGGAGCAGGAGAAATTAAGAGCAGCAAAGCAGGGCACAAGAGATGGGGGGAGGAAACCCCATCACTGCAGATGGAAACCCACCTTCTTAATGCATAATTCCCCAGAAGACTGTCCCTTGAGGGTTTATAAGAGTCCAAATAGCAATCAGGGTTATTTCCAAAATAGGGTCTCCCTGGTGGCCTAGGAGTGAAATCTCACCACTATCACTGCAAAGGTCCATTGTGGTGGCCTGAGTTCTATCCTGGCCAGGGAGCTGACCCACATGGCACTGCAGACCTCTCCTGCCTCACCTGCTGCTCCCCTCAGCAGTATATTTCAGTGGACCTACCTGTTCTGCTCCCCTCTGTCTCTGGTGAATCTTCACATGCACCCTATCTCTGACCTACACTCCAGCTATTCTGCACAAAAATAAAATCTTTTTAAAAAAGATATTTATGGGCCCTCCCTGGTGGCACAGCAGGTTAAAGCACAGCACTAAGAAGCTAAAGCCACTTCAGCATGAGTTTAATCCCTACCCCAGTGGTGACCCATATGGTCTCCTGACCCGCCCACTGCTCCCCTCAGCAGTGTACTTTATCAGTTACCCTGTTCTGCTCCCCACTCTGTCTCTGGTGAATCCTCTCACGGCCCCTGCACCTGTAGCCTGTACGCCAGTTCTGTATGTATAAATAAATCTTTTAAAAATATATTTCTAAATCAAGCAAATTCGTTTTTATATGATGCCCAAGTACACATTAAATTTTATTAGGCAAAATAAGTAAAAAAGGAAATTTTATATTCATGAGGCAGAAACCTTACTTTTGGTAATTTTTTTCCCCTAACCATTATTTTGCATTAAGTCCAAACAAACAAATGTCTTGTCCAACCTTCAACACTAACTCCTCTTTAGGAGGAGGTTTGAGCCAGCAGTTTGTTTTTCTGCTCCGGTATTTCATTTTCTTTTCATTTAAAGCAAAGGTCATAAATGAGAAACCAAAGGCCCAACAGGACCGAGGAAGGGACAGAGAATGCTAAGTTCAGATAAAAAGCTTAATGGTCAAATGAGAATCTATAGTTTAAAAATCATACTGGACAAACACTGTTCATTAAAAACAAGTTTTAAATTTTTACTTAAACCTTAATGACCAAAAGAGTGAAGATTTCAAGGTAAGAGACTCAGGCTTTAAGAACAGTTGCTCCACACACCTCAGTTTCTGGCTACGAATCATTTCCATTATACATTTTACAAGGAGTTTAACCACTAGCACCACTCACACATAATCTGACACTGTTGGGGAGAAAATAATCAAATTCAGAAGAATGCTGTCTTATTCATTTCATATGAAAGAGTGCCAAATAAAACTTGAAAAACCAGCCTGTGATCCCTCTATGTATGTGTTTTACAATATTAGCAATTCATATTTTGTTTGCCTTTTACTCTTAATGATACGATAACAATAAGATAGTCAAATCACCTTAATATTTATCCTGGTATTCTTTATCATGTCCTATTTTCTTTTAAGTAAAAGCATTTCCAGAAACAAGTAGTGCCATGAAGCATAACTCTGAACAATAATTTTGAATCAAGATCATGTAAGGATAAAAGCCTCCGATTTTGGTGAAGAAGAGAAATGATAATTAAGTATTTAAACCTTCAACTGTCAAGGTCTCATTGGCTATCTCGATCAATACTTCTTTTCATGTCAACTTTAAACACTCAAAGTTGGATGGGAAGACTGCATCTTTGCTTTAAAAAGATGACTATAATTACGGTTCCTTTTTTTTACACAAATGGCCAAACGGAGAAGAAATGGACTACCAGATATAGGTAAGGAGCAATTCCTTGTGAGAAAAAGTTACTCTGAAATTCCCCCAAGGAATTGGCGAAGTAAAACCACAAAGTACATAGCACCAAGTTTTGCTATGAGATAGAATGCTACTTTACATATGCACATTAATATGGTTACTAAATTTATATTAAGGACAATAACTCAGTATTCCTACACAAATATTAAACATACACCAAGTTACATGAGGTGCTCAAATTATAAGAATTTTCATGGCTACTCAGAGAAACAAGGTTAAACTTAGCATGTGATTAGCTATTTTTCTTTATAAACAGAGCGCAGTGTTAAAAGATATTTGTGAATATTGCTGCTTGAGAATCCTACAATGGTTCTAGATTTCATTCTCACATTGTAGTGGGCTTACCTTGTAGCAAACAGGTACATCCTAGACAAGCTTCTGGCCAAATGAATGTCACACTCAGGAGTGGAATAAGGAGCATTTCACTGCCATGGTTGTTTCTGTTCCTCCAGGGCTGGGGAGCTTCCCAGCAGTCCCACCCACCTGTAGCCCGACAGCCTAAACCGCCCAGAACTCACATGCTAAGCTGGTGCCTGGGGGTGGGACTCCATTTAATTGGCCAATTAAAACCCAATGTCTGCTCTATAACAGAGAATTAGAGAAGGTCGGGACCTCAGTAAGTTTTCCTGAGAAGAACTTGCATCTTGAACAATGGCTAGAAATGAGGGAACTCTGTTTTGTGGACAAGAGGAGGAGGGGAGCAAGGAAAACTATTTGCTGGTAAATGCATGCAACTGAATTGTTTCCTTAGATGATCTTTGCTAAACCTACACCCTCCCACGTTTGAAAAAATGCAACTGTGTGCAAAAGTTTGTTAATGGCTTTAAGCGTCCCACAGTCAGGGAGGCTACTGCAGGAGGGTCTCTGTCAACATCCACTGTCCTAAGAACACTAAGTCAGCAGCATGAGGACAGAACTCATTGCCAAGGCAAGTTAAAGGGCAGCTGAACTAACCTTCCTGCCCAACTGGGAACAAGTTAGAAGTCCATCCCTGGACGTCTATTAGCCATTCCTCTTGATTTTCTTTACAGAACACATATTACCACATATGGGTAAATGGTTAATAATCAAATCAGATGGTTATTACAGTGATGACGACAGAAGAAGAGGAAGGGATGAGGAATTGCTGGAGCAAAGCACTGGTTTAAAAAAAAATCTTGGGATTTAAGGTAGAATATTTTGCTACCTTTGTGAATTCACTGCACTATCCTAGCCTGGGGCTTTGACAGATTTTAAGAAGCTGTGTCAGCAAAGATAAATTAGATCAGTAAGAATTCTGATTGACAAATTAGATATGAGAGAATTCAGGAATCAACAATAAAGGGAGGGCAGAATTTGATCTGGGAGACCACTAGGTCCTAGGTTACTGGGAGCGTCTTTCTTTAACTGGTGATTGGGCTGGCCCCTGTATAACATGGCGGACAAAGTTTCTTTCCTTTTTCTTATAAATGAGTGAAAAAGTACCTCTGGCTACTTTCTTCATGAAAAAAGGCTACTCACGCAGCACGTACACTATTGGGCTTGGAATTGGCTCATAAGGTATCCTAGCACTTTTTATTTCCCAAATAGGTGTTGGTAGATGGGTTTCTGGGACTTGTCACAAATTAAGACTAGCACAATGCCCACTACTAAGAGGATGAGCACATCAGGACTGCCCTGTCTGATGGAAAAATGAGATGGCACCATTCCTTTTTCCATATTTCAAGACAGGATATAGACCCCAGCCAGCTCAAGTGAGCTCCCAGTAACAAAGCTAGAATAATTTAAGCAATAAAATAAGTGTGTTAACTCATAATCATAATTCTTGCTGTTATAGTGAATGGATAAATAGAGAAAAGAGACAACTCTTCCTTTCAGAAGTCCAATTGACAAATATAAAAGGAATGAAATCTAAGATTAATCATCTTGAGAATACTGGAGCAATAACTGTCTCATGTAACATCCACCAGTCGATGCTAAAATCAGTGGGGGGAAGTTGGCGGAGAAACAGGATAATTTGCACTGCCTCAAAGTTATCTCCCTCAAGGTATTTATTAATCACCACAAAGTTAACTCCCTCAAGGTATTTATTAATCACCAGTAAATTTACAGTAGAGACCTAATACATTTCACCTTAACTAATTTCACTTAACATTAACACCAATAAAACATATCAATATCATATAATTTTGACAAGACACACTGTTTTTTTGGTTTCTTGCCAAAAAATGCAAAACTTAATATAATCTTGAGTCAACAACAAGCAAAAACCTAAAAAAAGGCATCCACAACACAACTGGTCCATGTTCTTTAAAAGTGTCAAAGTCGGCCCTCCCTGGTGGGTTAAAGCACTACACTGAGAAGCTAAAGCTACTTCCGCATGAGTTCGATTCCCGCCTGCCCCGGAGGAGACCACATGGCGCGGCAGACCCCCCCTGACCCGCCCGCTGCTCCCCTCAGCAGTGTACTTAGTTGATCTGCCTGTTCTGCTCCCCATTCTGTCTCTGGTGAAGCCTCTCACCGCCCCTGAGCCTCTGGCCTGTACCCCAGTTCTGTATGTACAAATAAATATATCTTTCAAAAAAAACAAAGTGTCAAAGTCATGGGTCCTCCCTGGTGGTATATGGGAACCTAGCTGCAACCACTTCAGCAGAGTTCGATCCCTGACCAGGGAGGTGACCCGCATGGCACCGCAGACCTCTCTTGTCCTGCCCGCTGCTCCCTTCAGCAATGTTCTTCAGTAAATCTGCCTGTTCTGCTCCCGACTGTCTCTGGTGAATCATCTCACCACTCCTGCACTTCTGGTCTATACTCCAGTTCTGTATGCATAAATAAATAAACGTTTAAAAAAAAAGTGTCAAGATCACAAAAGACTGAGGAAAGATCACAATTAGACCAGTCTGAGGAAACACGCCATTTGACACAATGTAGGAGACAGGAGTGGAAAAATGGACTTACATAGGGGGAATTGGTGAAACGTCTATAAAGTCTTAGTGTCCGTTTCTGGTAGTTTTATACTAATGCTAATATCTTGGTTTTGATGGTTACAAAGTTGTCAACATTAGAGAAAATTGGATGGTGGATGTATGATGAATCTCCAAAAAGTCTTTGTACATTGATGACTCTACAATTATTTCAGGGACCCTCCCTGATGGCGCAACAGGTTGAACCATTGCACTACAAAGCTAGCTGTAGCTACCTCAGCATGAGTTCAATCCCAGCCAGAAAGGTGACCCACATGGCCTGGCAGACCTCTCCTGACATGCCTGCTGCTCCCCTCAGCAGTGTACTTTGTCCATCTGCCTGTTCTGCTCCCCACTCTGTCTCCGGTGAAGCCTCTCACCACCCTGCACCTCCGGCTTGTACCCCAATTCTGTATGAATAAATATTTTTTTAAAAATAAAAAAAAAAAACACATGGTGGGGCGGTACATTTTTAATGATATTTGTTTACTTGCTGGGACTTACCCATTTGACAAAAATTGCTCCAATCCCTAAATTTCTTTCCTTCTTCAGGCATTCATTCATTTAATTGCAAGGGACAATCCTATGTCCACAAAATTTCATTCTAAATTATACTGATTTAGGTTTTAAGTTATATGTGCTTTTTCTTAATGGACCTGTGAGTCAATCTGAACAACTAATCTGCTAAGGATAGGCTTCAGGGGGAAAAATCCCCACCCTTTACAATTTTAATCTAATCTGTGTAGAAACGTATCATAAAGCACAAAAGTCTTCTAAAAAAAAAAAAAAGTTGTGAATTTATGCTTAAAAAGATACTGAGATCTGGGCCCTCCCTGGTGGCACAAGGGGTTAAAGTACAGCACTTATGAAACTATTTGCAACTGTAGCACAAGTTCGATCCCAGACCAGGGAGGTGACCCGCATGACGAGGCAGACCTCTCCTGTGTCGCTTGCTGTAGTGTACTTCAGTCAATCTGCCTGTTCTGTTTCTCAGTCTTTGGTGAATCCTCTCACGCCCTGTCCCCTCAACCTGCCCCTGCCCCACACACACCTCTGGCCTGTACCCCAGTTCTCATATGCATGAATAAATAAATCTTTAAAAAAAAAAAAAAAGATACTGAGATTAAATGATTAAGGTACCCTCCGATTGCCTTCTAGAAACTCAGTGCTCTTCGGAACCTAGTTTGAAAGCTGCCATTAAGCAAGCTGCCCTTAAGCTGGTTATCCTGCTGAACTCAGCTTCCACCTGACCCACTGATACCTGTCAGAACCCCCCTACCTCTCCCAACCAGCCTATGCCTGGAACTATTCTGGCCCCAATTACCTCTTCCAGCATCTCAGTCCTTTTCTATGCCTCTTACCTGTGTTTCAGCCGAAGCTTAACTCCTGGCCATGCTGCTTTCCTGTGCTGGGGGTCAGAGGTGAGGGGCTCTGGGCTGGAATCAAAGGCGCCAATATCTGCACACACATCTCTGGCAAAAACAGGAAAACAAGAAACTGAGATGATTGTGGCAGAAGGGACAAATAAGCCAACAAAGGAAAATGTGTGAAAATGGACCCTCCTCTAGAGCAGAGCAGCACAGCTAATGCTACAGATACCCCGAGCAGGCAGGTCTGTAAGGACGTGTCCACCACCCATTAGCAAATCCACAACAGGGGGGTCATTATCCTTCCCTATTTTTCTGGGAAGCAGTAAGTATAGTTGCCAATCTGAGATGATCAGACTTTCGCGGGGGGGGGGGGGGGTGTGAGGAGGGAAGAAAGATGCATTAGCTATTATAAAGAGGAACTGCCCCCAAACTGAGCGTCTGCCAGTAAATAAATGAAAACTGGACTCATGGGAGCAAGCTGCAGATGAGGTGGTTCCCTGAAAGCAGCCTGTGTGGCCCAGTTTCAGCATGGAGAGCCATCTCCTGGTGGAGCGGGCCTCTGTGCAAGGGGTGGCAGGTCGGAAGCACAGGCCAAGTCTTGAGCCCGAGCGATTTCAGACTGTTTGGATTCCACTACGCTGGAGGCCTTTCGTGTGTCCACTTCAATCCGCCCTCCAACCCCTTGGCCCCCAGTACCATTCCCATAGCTCTTTCCTCTATACTCCCAGGGAGGCAGAGAAAAATGTTAAGCCCTGCATGACCAATGTGCTCGCCATGGGAAAAGGCACAGTTCTCCTTAGGACAATCCTGGCTCCCAAACTTCCAAATGCCCCAGGCATACCCTGCGGGTGTCCCTGTGACCATCCCTTGCATCAGGTTCTGAAGTGGATTTGTACCACCCTGCTCTTGTGGCATCACAGTGAGTCTTCAGGATCTTTCTAAGTCTCTGAAAACCAAAGGAAGGCCTTATAAGCTGGACTCTGGAGACATGGAAACTGCAGTTATTGAACTGCATCAGCCCCGGTTGAGAGGGGATGGCGTTAGCAAATAGCTGTTGGCTTCTTTCAAGACAGGCTAGAGACATGTCCTGAGTCAACAGGGAGCTTCCAGTTCTAAACCACCATTTTCCTCTTTTCCTTATTTATTATCTAAGCTCCATCTCTTCCTTTCGTGACCACTTTTTCCACCACACTTAAGTTTCCTTGCTTTGAATATATTCAGTCTAACTCCAGACTTGATGTCTGGAAGGTCTGGTTGAGGTGGCCACACATCAACTGAGTGCCATTGGGCAAGAAGGCGCTCAGTCTCAGGCCTCTCAGCTGTAAAGTAGAAAAAGGGGGCAGGTGCTGCAGGGTTAGGAGCGTGGCTCTGGGGTTACCCTCTCCTGAGCTGGACCCTGGCTCTACCCACCCATCAGCTCTGTGACTGTCCTTTTTGCGCCTTGGTCGTCATCCCTGAAATGGGTGTGAAAGAACAAACACTTTCCTAGGGTTGTTGAGTCACTTACAGTGATTCAGGTCAAACATTTACAATAGAGCCCGGTACACAGTCACATAGCAGAGAGGAAACCAACCATCATTACATTTGCAAAGATGCAATGAAGTACCTAGATAATGTGTATTTACTGTCTAGCATATTTGGCATGTGCTTAAAAAAATACTTTCATATTTTTTACCATAACATCTTTTTTATTTATTTTTTTATTTCTTAAACAAAACAGCCACCACCATCCACTAGATTCCCTCTATCCTTGCTCTCACCCCAGATCATTTCCCCTCTGATCATGTTTGGCCGCCAGCCAGTGTCCACTGGTTGACTTTTGTTTGTTCATCTGTTTTGTTTCCTTATGTTAAAGGTGAATATAGGTGAAATAATTTAGTATTTGTCTTTCTCCTTCTAATTTTGTGGTGCATAGTCCCCTTGCTGCAAATGGCAACTTTCCACCTTTTTTATAGCTGAATAGTATTCCATTGTGTATGTATCACACCTTCTTTTTTCAATCTATCCACAGACACTTAGGTTGCTACGACAGCCTAGCTATTGTAAATGAAGTTGCAATAAAAAGTGGAGTGCACATAACTTTGTAAGTTAATGGTTTTCTGTTGTTTGGATAGCTATTGAGAAGATTGCTGGATCATATGATGGCTCTACCCTTACTTTTTTGAAGAAAGTTCTCGCTATAACATCTTTCTTTTTTCAATTTTACATTTTTATTGAAGCAATATAGCATTGCATTATATAAGCTTCAGGTGTCCATCACAGAAAACCAGCCAAGTGGCTTTATATAAAGTTCACCACATAAAGTCCAAGTCTACCATTCACCATATAAAAATCCCCTTTGTCCCATTTTACCCATCTCTATTCCCTCTTTCTGTAATCACTGATTCATTTTATAGTCCAAAAGTTTATTTTTTGTTTCACTGCATTCTGCATGTCACTTATCATATCTTCAAGAGTTCCTTTCAAATGAGATGTTATGCAAAACAGACATAGCTAAAAAGACCTAATTTATGCTGGGAATAGTAGCAAGAAGAGCCCTAGCCAGGAAATTAACATGTCAAAGCCTTTGCAGAATTCATCATGTGGTCCTCAGTTTCTCACACAGCCACCAAAGCCCCAAGCACATTGCCCATCTGACTTACACAGAGGGGGCAAGTAAATTCAGAGGTATCTCACTGTAGAATGCATGGGCGTAAGCACACCCAAGACCACTCCCTGGTATAACCCACCTGACAGCAAGCTTTCCTTTCCAAGGCTCCTCCAGACCCAACTGTGAAAGAACTCCTTTATGGAGTTCCTTTGCTCTTCTCCCCTGGTGCTGTCTTGCCTACACCATGTAAACAGCTGTCTGCAGAATGCACACTTCCACCCACCTGAGATGGCAACGCAGCCTGCCTCCCTCCAGACCCCCCCGAGTCAGCCCTGCACTGCTACCCCACCGGGACACAGCCCCAGTGATGCCACAAGACTGTGCTGGTCACTCCAGGTCTTTCCAATAGGACACGTGGTTTTCCTTAGGTCAGGAGTTATTCTAACAATTTCTAAACTAGGAAGGCAAGAACTGTTTTTTTGGTTTTTTTTTTAAGATTAGTTTATATATGCATACACAACTTGGGTACAGGAGCCGTGAGAGGATTCACCAGAGACAGAGTGGGGAGCAGAACAGGCCAACTGACAAAGTACACTGCTGAGGGGAATAGCGGGTGGGTCAGGAGAGGTCTGCTGCGCCATGTGGGTCACCTCAGGGGTGGTGATCGAACTCATGAAGTGGCTTTCAACTCTTAGTGCAATGCTTTAACCTGCTGCACCACCAAGGAGGGCCCAGAGCTGGTACTTTTAAAGTCTATTTTTCAGATGAACTACCTGCGACACAGAGGCTGCATATCTCAGCTAAAACCACACGTGGAATCAGGCTCACTTGGCACTAAAGTCATTGACAGCTACTCACTCACTCGCTCAGTCAGTCAGTCACTCACTCTTCTCCCTTTGTTTGAATTGTTTTTTGGTCATAAATTCTGTAGACCTTAGAATAATGAACGCAGATTTAGTCAAAACGGGTGGGAAACAATGCTGATGAGGCCATTCATTAGATATGTTGTCAGTATATTTATTTTCATTTAAAAATACCCAAGATGCTTTGGAATCAATGCAACAGCTTCAAGAGGAGTGAAGCAGATGGTTCTGCAGCCTTCCCTGGAGGCTCCAGAGAGAGGCACCACCCTCTCCTGGCTTCTCCATACTTGTGGGAGGTTTCACTTTGGCTTGTTTCCTCTGTGTGCAGGTGGGGTGAAGTGCCCACTCTGTGCTGGCTGAGAGGCAGGCACGCTGCTACCTGTGTGCATTTCAAAGTGCGGTTCACCCTGGCTTCTGACAGCCTGTTTGCTGGTCCCTCCGCAAAGGCCAGCAGGCCAGCGTGGTGCCTGGCCCAGAGGGCTGCTCAATAAATATTTGTTGAATGAAGTACTGCTCTGTGTTCAACAGATCAGTAACCTTTCTTCCCTCCTATCTCCTTTTAATTCACAAGTTGACTTCCTGGCTAAACTAATGGGACATTTGGGTGGACATTTTGTTGTTTGTTGCTGTTCCCCAATCTGAGTCATGGGGTAGGAAGCTGACCAAAGAAGTAAACTTTAGCAGGATCTAAAAAGTTTCTAGGAGCAAACAATCCCAGTATTGTCTTTCTTCTGCAAATAGTTAAGAAACAAGAAATCCAGGTCAACTATGTCTACTTTCTCCTTCCTCTGACAAGTACATCCAACCTATGTCCATCCTCTCCCCCAATATCTTAACTCCCGAAGTACTATTTACTACTTGGTATTCCACGAGAGCTGGGAACTGCTTTCTGAACTGAGAGTCACCTGCTACATAAAGAACAAGTTCTAGATCGCTCTGTTGCTGTTCTTTAGAGCACCATGGTCTGTGGGAAAGGATGGGGAGAGGGAGACAAGGGTACAAGTGGCTGGGCTCGGTCTGTTTGAGTGTCGCTTCAAGTCCTTTTCAATACTGGTTTCTGCTGAGTTTAAAGTTTTCTTTTGTCCTTTAAGGGGGAGGGGGCAAAAGTCACATCTCCTTGGCATGGACTATTACAATCTCATCTGGTTTATTTGTCAGATCACCATTTCCCTCTTCGTTGTGTTTCCTCCAGCAGGGAGGGGCTTTCTTACTGGGCATTCATGTCTGTCCCCCTCAAATTCAGCATCTACCCAGCAGCCAGCACAACCTTCGAAAAATCTAAACGGAGTATATAATTTTCTAATAAAACTCTTGCATAACTTCCTGCTGAACGTTTGGGTAAAATTCCAATTCCTTATAACTTGGCCTGCGAGATGTCCACCAAGCTGGCCCCTGCTCTCCTTGAGGTCTCCAAGACCACCTTGTTGTTCATTTTCTCACTGACTGTTCCTTCCTCTTAGAATAGTCTTCCTACAAATTCTTTACTCTCCTGACTACACAGACTCTGGTCCCAGGTCAACTATCACCTCCTCTAAAACCACTTTGTCTACTACAATTTCTTTCCAGGTACCTGGTCTTTCATTATTATTTTTAAAAAGATGTATTTATTTTATACATACAAAAACTGGGGTACAGGCCAGAGAGAGGTATGGGGGGCAGAGGGGTGAGGGATTTACCAGAGACAGAGTGGGGAGAACAGGCAGATCCACCAAAATACACTGCTGAGGGGAGCAGTGGACAACACAGGAGAGGCTGTGCCATGTGGGTCACCTCCCTGGCCAGGGATCGAACTCATGCTGCAGTGGCTGCAGATAGTTTCATACTACTGTGCTTCACCCCATTATGCCACCAGGGAGGGCCCTGGTCTTTGCCTTTATTTTACTAAAGGCCACACATCACTGTTCCCTCGCACTCTGTCGCCCTCCTATCCCAGGGGCAAGCTCAGTGAGGTCAGGGGCCATGGCTGGCTTTTCTTCAGTTTTACAGACCCAGACTCGAGGTAGACACACAAGTGGTTCACAAAAGGAACCATAGGAGATTGTAAATAAATGACTGTGTGATGCATCCCAAAGAGATCTAGGCCTTTAAACTCTTAATGGCATTAAAATATTTAAAATACATGACTCAGGGAAGATGGGCTCTATTTTCTTTTAGTCACTTTCTAAATGAGGTTGTGGGCCATTTTTTTTTGTGAAAGCAGAATCTGGCCCTAATTTCTGGTGCACGTCATTAGCAGCCAGCTTGCATGGAGGAGCAGACTGGGTTGGGGGCCTGTGGCTGAGGAGTGGGTACAGACCAAGCTGATACAGTTCTGCAGTTTCTGCTGCCTTTTGTTTCAAAGCAGTCAGAAGGCTTTTTGAGATTAAGCTGACAGAAGTACTTTATTCAGAGCTAAATTGTACTTAGAGCCCTTTGGAGAAATTCCTTTGGATTTATGCTGGGTGCCCCTGTGAACTTGTTTTCCTAGTTTGCCTTATTAAAGGTTGTGTCCAGGGTTTTTTTAATTCTGCTCCAGTCCATCTGCAGGAGTCTAGGCCAATGATCACCTCTACCCCATTAGCAGGTCTCCGGTGGCTGTGGGGGCCACAGGCCCCCTGGTTCTGTCCCCATCAGATGCCTGGAGGCAGGAAGGCCTGGATCCTAGGCTTGTGCAGGATCTGGAGGGAGATTGTAAGAACTGATATCTTTGGGTACAGGTTTCTGTTCCAAGCCTAACAGGGCTGCCTTCCTTTTCCGATGACTGAGCATTTATCAAAGGTCTCATAGACATTCCCAAACACTTACCCTTTCCTTAAAGGCCCCTTGTTCTTGTTACTGACCTCTTGGGACCTACATATTTAGACCTAACCCTCTGGGTCATCATCCCTTTATTACTATCCTTTTTTGGCTTTTAGAGTCATTATTTACCATCTAGGAAGCCCCTCTGCATTGCCTCCGGCCTGTATCCTATCTGGTGCTCTCCATTACAGCAGGCCCACTTACGCACACTTAAAGACCTCTCCTGTTTGTGCTCAGCCACCTGGGCTGGCAGCTGGGTTGTGAGGGGAGGGCGGGCCTGCCTTCACCATGCGTAGGCTGTGCTTTGTCTCACTCTGTGCCCATCTGTACTTCCAGCTCTTGTTTTTTCTCACTTGGTTTCCCTTGAAAACCTCTCGAGTGGATCCACTTCTAGTTTACACAACTGGCATTCAGCATATTTCTGATTCTTCCTGAAACCATAAGCTTAATTATCTCCAGATCTTGGCCCATGACCTCTACATCAACCTTACTTAGAGCCTAGAGAAGGGTGGGCGTAGAGGAAAAGCCAAATGACTGGCCAAATCGCCTGACCTACCTAATAATATTTAATCTGCTTCAGATTTACTTTTGACTCCAATTCCTCCACCCACTGAGCCCTAGGGCAGAGATAGCCCAGTGCAAGCATGTAAGAAAAACAAGGGCCTGCCTGCAGGGAAAGACTTTCAGTTAAACTGAGGATATCTTTGCCACTGGACAAAGAACCTGGCTATATTCAGTCTGACCTGAAAACAACTCAGATCATGGTCAAGCTGTCTAAAGTCCTAGCAACAACAAAGTCTGGAGCCAGCTGCTTGGGTTCAGGCTCTATCACCTACTGGTCTGCTTAACTCGGTAGGCCTGGGGTTCCTCCTCTAAAATAAGGATAAGTCCTGCCACAAGGGACAGCTGTGAAGCTTGAGTTAATACACATAAGGCTCTTAGAATAGTGTCTGGCAAATAACGTAACTTCTTACCAACAGAATGGAGACTTAATTGAGCCCGTGGAGTGTAGCTACTGTGGTTATCAAGCCATTCAGTTCCCATTTCTTATCACTTGAGAGACTGATGATTCTTACTTTATAGGGTAAAGAAAGTAAAACAAGACAAGTAGAAAGAGGTTTTGCTAAGAGACAGAATGAGGGGCACCCCAAGACACCCAAGCCTGCCTGTTCTAAATGAGTTCTGCTACCTGCCGCATGAAGACAAAACGTACTCTTGGTGTGTCTAACCTTCAACAGAAGAGAACTTTAATCCAATCCGCGGGCAATAGAGAGATATTTAAAATATGGTTAAAAAAGTTTCCAATTAAACACCCAAAGTTACCCCTCCCCTCAGGGGTAAATGCCAAACAGGGTTGGCCTAAAACGGGGCCACTAAGACCCAAAAGCCTGCCACAAGCCCAAGGCACCTTAGGACAGGGGCAGAAGGAGCCACACAAGCCTGAAAGGAAAAGGAGAAAATCAACACCCAAGTCAAAATAAAGAGGTTGACAGACCCTCCCTGGGGCATACTGAGTTAGGGCGCTGCACTGCAAGCTGGCCACAGTGGCTCCAGTGAGTTCAATCCCCAGCCTGGGAGGTGACCACAGGGCACGGCAGACCTCTCCTGACCTGCCCGCTGCTCCCCTCAGCAATGCACTTCATTGATCTGCCTGCTCTGCTTCCCGCTCTGCCTCTGGTGAAGCCTCTCACAGCCCCTGCCCCTCTGGCCTGTACCCTAGTTCTGTGTGCTAAATAAGTAAATAATAAAAAAAATAAAGAGGTTGCCATTGTCAACCTCTCCATGGGTCTCACTGCGTCTCTTTCAAAGGTCTCGTTCCACATCCCCAAGTCCCTGGTGACAAGTCTGTGAAGTAAATGTGGCTTCTCCCATGTGCCTCCTCCAAGTCTTCTCAGACTCTCCTACTCTCCCTCCTCCCTCTTCTTCCAAGTCCCTCCCCAGACTTTTCTAGCTTCTCCTTGCTGCTCAGATCACCTTCCTTCCAAGGGGCAGGGAACCTGTAACCTCCCCCCATGTTCTATAAGGATTTCACTGTTCCCAAAGTGACCACATCCTCTTCAGTCCACCCTTCCTTAGACTTGGCCTTTTTTCTTAAACATCAACCACATGTCAAGCCATGTGTGTCTGGCATTCCCCCCATTTCACCTTTTTACTGGTCTTTGGAAACAAAAAAGGCAAGCATGAAAACAAAAGACCAGCAAATGTACCAAAAGTGTATTACTGGGTGACAGAGGCGTGACTTTTTTTTTCTGTGCCTTGAAAATGGTTTACAATGAACATTTGACATCGTTCGCTTTGGCTCTCCCACTAACCACACAGCAGCTATTATTTACCCCCACTGACTAGGGAGACAGTTATTTGCTTGAAGTCAAAACTTGCTTGTAGACTGTGCAACTGGCAAGTGGGAGCAGGATCCCTAACTCACACCTTCACCCTCTTTCATTTCAAACTACCTTTGGATTCTACAATCCTAAAAGTCCACAGACACATGTGGCAAGAATTTAATACCAAAAGTTTCTTTCAAGGGAAAGCGTCTTCAGAATAAGATGAAAGTTGGTGAAATGCACATGGGAGTCCTCTCATTCCCTCAGTTGTGTTTAGATGGAAAGAGATGATGAGGCCAGCTTCTGAAGAAAACCCACCCGCGTTACCACTACTACCCAAACTGTGTACCTGGTCTTGACCTGGAATTTCTTTCTAGATGAACAGGAATTTGAGTCCAGTTCTGGCTGATGGTGAAGCCTGTGTGCCTAATCACTGCCATAGTCTTAACCTTCCGGCGGGGGTGGGAGG
>NW_004567113.1:17717088-17728493 GCF_000260355.1 Condylura cristata
GGTATGATGCTCTTCCAAGAGATGATACCCAATAAATATTCAATTTTTGCTTTGAGCAGACAGTCTTGGTTGGGCACTCTTCAGTTGCCTACTCTATCTCCTCTGGGTGGGGATTACTGTCTTTCCAGAGTGAAGTTCTGTTGCTGGTTTTCTGCCTGGACCAGGTAAGAATGTTGGTGGTCTTCTGGGGCCCATAAAGAGGGTGCACAGAAAGTACCACAACCAATGCCTAGATTCCTAGATTCTCAAGCAAAGTGCATTTGAAACAACCGTGACAACATGCATCACGGGAGCTTCATGGAAGGCTAAGGTTTGTTAAAACAGAACATAAGCTGCATGGCAGTTGTGAAAAGCATTCTGGACAGAATCTACCAGTGCTACAAGGAGCAGAGAGATGAGAGAATAAGAACAACACGGTGGAAGTTACACCAGAAAATAGATCTGATACTACTTCTTTATTTGTACAAACCATTAGGAAAAAGGAGTTTGGATGCTTAAGTAGACACTAAAAAATGGCCATATACGCATGTACTTTAATGAGGGAAATAGTACTAGACCAGCCAGGCAAGTCACACATATCTCTGGGCTCCAATTCACAAAAAAGAGAAACTGCAAATACCCAAAAATTTGGGGAAGGATACAATACATAACTCCAAAGGGGATTGCCTGCATACAGGACACCATCTGGGCCCCTTCAGAGAGAAGGCACAGAAGACCCAGAGAACGGTGTGAAACAAATGGCTCTTTAGGCTTCAAGAGTGACAGAATTAGCCTGAGTTTTTCTAAAAGACTTTCTTAACCAGAAAGAGGCTCAGGCTATGGGCACAGATGGCACGTTAGTCAATCTATCTGCTTGGCTGTTATAAAAACATGAGGGCCCTCCCTGGTGGCACAATGGGTTAGGGTACAGCACTGCAAGCTAGCTGCAGCTGCCCCGGAGGTGACCACACGGCACGGCTGACCTCTCCTGTCTCCCGTTGCTCCCCTCAGCAGTGTACTTCATCCATCTGCCTGTTCTGCTTCCCACTCTGTGTCTGGTGAATCCTCTCACCTCCTGCACCTCTGGCCTGTACCCCAGTTCTGTATGCATAAATAAGTAAATCTTTAAAAAAATGTGTTTGTGTTCAGCTTTTTCTGGGCTCCTGGAGTCCTCCCACCTTAGGCTCTTGGGTGAGATTCCTCCTGTTCTGCAGAGATGAAGAGGTGGTAGGGTACTGGCTGGCTCTGGAAGGTCCCTGGAGCCCTAGGTCTGTGGGATTCAGGATTTCTGCCCCACATCTACATGTAAATAAGTTACTCCAGTCCCAGACCTGCCTAAAGAAGGCAGACATTAAAAATATCAATGAAGGGCCCTCCCTGGTGGCGCAGCGGGTTAAAGCACCTCACTGAGAATCTAAAGCCGCTTCCGCATGAGTTCGATTCCCGCCTGCCCCGGAGGTGACCACATGGCGTGGCAGACCTCTCCTGACCCGCCCGCTGCTCCCTTCAGCAGTGTACTTCATCGATCTGCCTGTTCTGCACCCCACTCTGTCTCTGGTGAAGCCTCTCACCACCCCTGAGTCTCTGGCCTGCACCCCAGTTCTGTATGCACAAATAAGTAAATCTTAAAAAAAAAAAAATATCAATGAAGATTGTCATTCATCAGAAGAAAATAGGTCCCTGGCTAAATTTGGCATCAGCTGAGGAATGAATCTTAGCTAAGAGGAACTCACATCCTTGTTTGTGAGGGAGGCCTAATCCTTACTTTGCCCAAGAGGATTATTGGTCTTAGAAAGAAGCTCATGCACTTTTTTTAAGCTCATGCCCACTGCATTTGTGTCCACAATATCCCAGATCCGTTCTGCTTTTAACAAACATTTCATGCTATCTAAATGCCTCCCCAAACCTGAATGTTTTCAACCTTTGCTGTCACCCGAAGTGGGGCCGTCTTTCTCCTCCCTACACCTACTCTTTGGAAGCACAACGTAAGTGGAAGGCAAGGTACCAAAATGCAACCAATGCATGGAAAATTAATGTTTGAGGCATATAACACACCTTCCAAGGTGCTGGCACTACAGCTTGATGGGCTGTTTTCCTCTTAATCCAATCACTTCCCCTTTTCTTTGATTACTACAGGATTAATGTAGCACAGCCCAGAACGCGTTCTTTAGTTCTGCATGACCCTTCTCGCCCCATCACCATCCACCCTCTCTGCAAGAATTCTGGACCCACTGACTTTATCACATCCTGATAAAAACTATCTACACATTTTAATAAATTGTCCAGTGTGACTTCATTAAATCAGCGTTTTCCAGAATCTGAGAATTGAGGGAAATGGTTAAAAATACCATAAGTCGGGCTCTCCCTGGTGGTGCAGTGGGTTAAAGCACCGCATTATGAAGCTCTCTGAAGCCACTGCAGCACCAGTTCAATCCCCGACCAGGGAGCTGACCCACATGACCTGGCAGACCTCTCCTGACCTGCCCGCTACTCCCCTCAGCAGTGTACTTTGTCAATCTGCCTATTCTGCTCCCCACTCTGTCTCTGGTGACTCCTCTCACTCATCATACATCTGGCCTGTACCCCAGTTCAGTAAATAAATCTTAAAAAAAAAAACCTTAAAAAAATGTAAATCAAAAATGTATTCAATACATCTAAACTACTGAGTGAACATCACAGCATCACAGCTTAGCCTCACCCACCTTGAACACTCTCAGAACACTTACAGCAGCCTACAGTTGGCTCAGCTCAGATGACACAGCTCTATAATGAAGTGGTGAACAACTCACACAATCTATTGCATGCTATACTGAATATGTAAAACAGACAATGGATGCAAAACACAATATCCAAAAACTGCTGCCATCTAACCCATTGTCAAGCACAAACTGTCACAATGGCTGACGTGACGATGACAGCCCTACGTGATGGATGACAGTGCTGGCTGGGAACTGTGGCCCGCTGGGGCTGCTGAGCATCAGGAGTGTCCTAACCCCTATCCCTATTCTCAAAACACCATGTAAAGTATTACAAATTAGGCCCTCCCTGGTGGCGCAGCGGGTTAAAGCACAGCTCTAAGAAGCTTAAGCCACTTCAGCATGAGTTCGATCCCCACCTGCCCAGGAGGAGACCACATGGCGTGGCAGACCTCTCCTGACCCGCCTGCTGCTCCCCTCAGCAGTGTACTTTGTCGATCTGCCTGCTCTGCTCCCCACTCAGTCTCTGGTGAATCCTCTCAATGTCCCTGCAACTCTGGCCTGTACCCCAGTTCTGTATGCAAAAATAAATCTTAAAAAAAAAAGTATTACAAATTAGCCCATGTTGGCCTTTTCAACGTACAAAGTATTTTTGTGTAAATTTTATCCTTGCAACAACCTCAGAAGTGTTTTCTGCCTTTCACAGAAAAGGAAGTGGAGACAGGCAACTTCAATAAGCTGTTCAAGGTGAAAAAGGGGTACAGCACACTCCAGGCACCATGTGCCAATTCCTGTCTTAACTGGGGCCAGTGGCATCCCAAGTGAGACAGATTGAACATCACACACATTAGCTCAGGAGCTAGTTTCAAGATAAACTCTTAGCTAGTTGTCTTCTTACCCTAAGCCTCAAGTTTAGGGTAAACCCTAAAAACCCTACTATCCCCCAATATCCAGGGTATCTTCCAGGCTGAATGATACCATTTCCCATGGATACCAATGCCTTCAAGACTGGAGCCTCACCTTGGCAATGTCCACTAGCCCGCAATAGATGGTCTGGGCAACAAAGCCTCGAGAAAAGTAGGAAGGGAAGTGGGTGATCACGTTCATCTGTTAGGGCAGACAGGCCCTTCCCTGTCCCCTGGGCACCAGGTCTAGAAGGAGCCACATAGCAGGAGTTCAGCAGGTCATAGGGCAGCCAGATCAGGGAGTAAATACCCTGTAGATACATCACTCCATATCTCCTCCCAGGCACCCCCAGCACACCTAACCTGGGTGTCAGAAAGTCAGAGAACCCTGGACAAAGAGGAGGTGTGGAGCTGTGACCTCGGGTTCCAAACCCATGGAAGAAATCCAGAGGAGCAGAGGCCCCGCTCCAGCCAGACCTGGCTCAGTAGGGAGGCAGCCTCTTCACACAGGGGCATTCCAGCTGCTAATGGTGAAGAGGTAACCATGGGAACTGACACAAAGGGCTTTCCCACAAAGTTGAGGAAAAGACTTTGGAGGCAATGGTGAAGAGGCCAAGAAGGACTTCAGTGACACAGTCCTACAACTGTCATTGCCATGCACGGCTATTGTCAATCAGAACGAGAGTGAGGCTTGCACACAGCAAAGCAGCCTCAAGGGACAAGCAGAGAGCTAAGATTCTTGTAGATTCTTTGTCCAGACCGTTTTCTCCCCTTCAGAGAGCAGGGCCCTACAGTCAGGGCGTTTTTCCCTAAGATGACATGGTTCACTTGGATGGACAGGACCGGACAAGGCAACCCTTCCTCAGATACAGGGCTCCGAGAACACTTGGTGACTGGGGTGCCTCCTCACACCCTCTGGCTTCAGCCACTGTCTCCAGAGGCACGTCTGGGTGCTTCTCTGGTAGGTCTGGAAATTGGCCTATTTGGGGTTGAGGAAATGGTTCTGCAGTTCTGGCTGCCCGAGTGCAGAGCAAAGGAGAGGCCTGGATATGGGGACACTCACATACAGCACCATGCACAACCAGCAGAACTTGAGAGATGGGGGTGGCAGGTGAGAGATTAAGTGTAAAGGCTCACAACGTCACAGGAAATAGTGTCTGCTGTCTAATAATCAACTCCCCACCCCCACCCCAGGTCATTATCTACGTATTTAATCACTTGGCCAGTGTGACTTCACTGAATCAGTTTTCCAGGATCTGGGAACTGTTAATGGCAATAGGGGAAACAAACTGTCCCTGGTAAATGGTTTACTCTTCTTTCAACAGCAGGGATCTGGAGCACACTTCTCACTTTGGCTCCATTTGGAGAGCAAGCTAGTATCAGATCCATGTGAACCCCTGGATAAATTTTACAAAGTCTAGGTCAATTCCAGACAGGCAGCCTGGTTCTCCACAAACTGACTTCGTAATAGGAGTCACTGCAGAAGCGGGTGGAGGGCAGTCAGAGCCAGCCACTGACAGGTAACTCTGAGGACTGGAGAAAAAACCAGACATGCTCATTAGCGTTTCTCCAGTAAGAGCCTCCACCACAGCAACAAGGTAGTTAAGAGACCCATTAACCAACCTGTGAACACACACGAGAGGTAGCCAAGCCTACCTCTCCACCAGTGTTCCTTCCCCTACAAGCACCATTCAGTGCCACTTTTTGGTCTGATGTTCTCCTTCATTTTACCTAAATCTTAATTTTAGTAAAATCTTAATCTTAGGGCACCCCTGGTGGTACAGGGATTAAAGTCTCAGCACTATTAAGCTATTGGCAGCCACTGCAGCACGAGTTCGATCACTGGCCAGGGAACTGACCCACACAGCACGGCATACCTCCCCTGTCTTGCCTGCTACTCCCCTCAGCAGTGTATTTCTATACATCTGCCTGTTCTGCTCCCCACTCTGCCTCTGGTGAATCCTCTCACTGCCCCTGCACCTGTGGCCTGTGCTCCAGTTCTGTATGCATAAATAAATAAATCTTTTTTAAAAAAGATTTAATCATACCTAAAAGGTAACAGTAACTGACATCTATTATGAACTTCATCAGGTGAGAGACAGGATCTTTCTGAGTGCTAATCCTGGCACCCACACGTCCTCAGCAAGTTATTTAATTTCTTCTGCGTTTTGGGTTTCTTCACCCTTAAAAGGGAATTAATAATGGTATTTCCCTCATAGGAGTGTGAGGAAGATACCAGAAGAGTTTTAAACAGTGTTCAGCTCTTAGCAAGTCACACTCAACAAATTTTAGAAGTAAACACCCTTCAGGTGTCAAATTATGTAGGATAATTACATAGTTATCCTTCCGTGCGTTTTGTCATTTATTCCTTGTACCAGCCTGAATCTGATAAATATTAATACTTCTTTCAAGGTGATACCAAACTTTCACAGATGAGAAAACTTAGGCTTAAAGAATTTCTAAACATGTTATTGCTGCTTTACTTACAATAGGAAAGATATGGAATCAACCCAAATGCCCAAAAGTAGATGATTGGATTAAAAAAGTGTGGTACCTATACACAATACTACTCAGCAATCAAAAAAAATGACAAATACATGCCTTTTGCAGCAACATGGATGGAGCTGGAAGGGATCATGTTTACTGAAATAAGCCAGAAAGAAAAATACTGGATGGTTTCATTCATAGCAAGAGCATAAAGTGTGTGTGTGGGGTGGGGGGGGGCAATTGTAATAAAGAAAAAACAACAAATAACTCTATACTAGAGACATTTTACAAGGGTGGAATAGGGAATGGAATCAAAAATTGTGGGGGAGAGCAGTGCACAGGACTATGGTGATGGCACACAGGTGAATTGGTGATGGGAAGACCACGTGAATTATAACTAAGATGAAAAAGGCACAAAATGTAAAAATAAACTAATAATAATATAAAAAAAAATGAATTTCTAAACATGCCCTAAATTGGCAGAGCTCAAATCTATACCTGTTATTCTGTCTCCACAGTAAAAAGCTCTTTCCACTACACTACACTGCCTTCATAGAAGAACACCGTGCTGCTATTTTTAGAAAGGAATAACTAGAGACAACCTTAATCGGAACCCCTGATGTTAAGAAAATGGCACTAAAAAAGAAGCAGTATTTTAATTCTTCACCATAAGGAGAAGGTTTAAAAAAAACAAAACACCAAGACTTGCCTAAGACAGAACTCTCCACTATGAAAAAAATTGACACAAGAAACAGACACACATTCACATTCATGGTCATGGTGTCTAAGAACACTTGAGTGTAAACTAGCTCACTATTCAACACTGCACTCTCAGAGGCTAACATTTGATGAATGTCTACTGAGTGAATAAAACCAACTTGACAACAAAATGCCTGTGCAAAAGTTGGAAAAGTATATAATGTCTTTCCCAAACACGCTGCTAAATACAAATACTGAAGCTTAATAAACTGTTCTAATATTTACCAGTCTGCCAAGATATTTTACTGAAAAATCAAGTTATATGTGTTCCTATAAGAAAGTACAGTATTAACTTGATGCAGAGCTCACCTGTTGTGTTGGCAAGAGGATGCTGTGTATAAACCTTTCACCTGGATTCCCAGAGGATCCTGCAAGCAGAGTCTGTGAATTCAGCTTCAACTATCATTAAATGAGTTCTCAAAAAAAAAAAAAAAAAAAAGAGGGGTTTTCCTAATGGGTATTTCTTCTTTTGGGGAGGTCTACCTCTGTTGGCAAAACAAACCCCCCAGTGGTATTTTGATCAAACAGGCAAGAACTTTAAGTTCCCCATAATCTCAAAAAAGAACCCACTAAAACAAAGATATAGAACACTAAAGATATCAGTTAATATGTTCTAAGGTCCTTGATAACCTTAAATAACTGAGACAGCTTTCACAGAGAGTTAATGATTCTATCATCAAAACCAAAACCACATATTTGCCACAATCCATGGAATTATTAACCAACCTCTATTGAGCTCTTACTAAATATTTTGATTATCTAACTTAGTCCTCAATCTCCATGAAGGAGATGTTTTATTATTGTCCAAGATTCTGAGGCTCATTGGTATTTAATGACTCACCTAAGGTAATATACCTCTAGAGGCAGAGACAGGAAATGTACCCTTATCTATTTCTAGAACCTAGTTATTCTAATTGAGCTAATGCTTTGCATACAATAAAATATATATGATCTAAATGTTCAGTTCCATGCAGTTTGCTAATTATGTATACCCATGTAACTATCACTCAAACAAGATAACATTTCCACTGCAGCAGAAAAATCTCCTTTCCTCTTTCCAGTCATCCCCCCACTCCCCAGAGGCAACCACTAACTCCTGCCATCATATATTGGTTTTGCCTGTTCTTGTATTTAATAAGTAGAAGTGCCCATCACTCCTTTATGACTGGCATTTTCAGTTTAACACAATGGTCCTGAGATTCATCCAGGTGGTTGTATACATAACAAGTTCACTCCTTTTGCTAACCAAGTACTATGTCATTATACAGATGTACCGTAGTTTATCCAGTAGTTTATCCACTTTCCTGTTGATTGTCGTAGACTGTTTTTAGTTGTTGGCAATTATGAATAAGGTTGCAAATGAACGCTCTATACAAGTCTTTTCTGTGCACATTTGTTTTTATCTTCCTTAGGTAGTTAGACATAGAAACTGTGGGTCATAGGGTTGGTGTGTGTTTAACTTTACAATAAACCCAAGTTCTTATCCCCTGTATGCTATTCCCTCACAATGTTATTAGCTGATTAACATGTTTGACTGCTCTTAAATGACACATTCTCTGAGGGCACAGAACCCATCTCCAGTTCCTGGGCTGTCTCCCACATAGTAAACGTTTGCTGAACAAATGAATGACCATTGTTCATACCCCCATGCCTTCTGTGAGTGTTACTATAGCATAAGAAAATATGTTTGGCATGCGTGGAGAAATATGACAAGCCAGAGGGTGGGAGGTGAAGTGCTGCTCATTCAAGCAAGGTGAGAAACTGCCACTGTAGGGCACTCTTGACTTCCCCATTTTCTTTCTGACATGACCTTTCTTAGATGGGAATCTCCCTCAGTGATCTTGCTGGGAGAAAGAAGGATGGCTGCTTCTGATCAAGGGATACTACGGAAAGGGAGGAAGGTGTCACTGCAGTTGAGGCCTACAGTGGCTAGAGTTACAGATACTTTGTCAAATTGGAGGACAGAGGAAACAGCAAGCCAGGAAAGCCTGACCTCCTGGAAGTAACCAACCAAAAAACCCACTAGAGCCCAGAGGCCCAGCCTCCAACACAAGCTACTGGAGTATTTGGTTTTGGTAAAAGTGCTATATATTTTTTTATGCTGAAAATCGAGTAAAGAATACATTTTGAGGAGAAAGTAAAATGTGTATGTCAAAATGTAAGCAGTCTTAAAACACAAGATAGGTTCCTGAAAACATTGGGTCCACAGTGTTTTACACTTACACACACACACACCCTTGGGTCCACAGTGTTTTACACACACACACACACACACACACACACCCTTGGGTCCACAGTGTTTTACACACACACACACACACACACACACACACCCTTGGGTCCACAGTGTTTTACACTTACGCACACACTCACCCTTGGGTCCACAGTGTTTTACACTTACACACACACACTTCCCATCATCATTGAGGCAGAAATTTGATTTCCATGAATCCATTCATTCATTTACCTCAAACCACCAAAATATATATGGTGAGCTCAACCTCTAACTTCCTAGAAAGTGATTAAATTGTTGCTGACTTTCTAGCTATTCAATCTAGGTTGGGGAAATATGGCAAGTTCAACAATTTAAGAACTTTCTCATTGGAGGAGGATTTGTATTTTACATAAGCCAAACAGGGCTTCACCTCATACTGGTCTCAGGTGACATGGGCAGCCCTTAATTTCCTCTGGTCCCAGGTTACTGAGGACTGAAATTGTTTAGAATTCCTCAATTCTGGGATTTTGAGAGCTGACTTAAGTCCTCCTTCATCTAGATAGTACCACACTGAAGTCATCCTAGGCAGATGGATGTTTATCCTATTCTTAAAATCTCCAGGGAAGTAAATTCTCCACAACATCCCTTGGTAACCTTCTCCAGGGTTTTATCAAGCATACGGTGAGGAAGTTCTGATGTAGAAACCAATAAAAATATTAACTCTATGAGCCTAGCTACAGGCACTGGGAAAGGGTATGTGTTTGGGCACTTTGCCTTAATGGTAGAGCGATGTATTTACAAAACAGGCTGTCCAAACAGAAGCCATTTGCCAGGAGCAGATGTGGGACGTTGATGCAAGAGAAATTGCCACAATAAATTCTGTTCCATGAACCGTGTAAGATATTGTTGCATATAGCATTTTTAAAAGTACAAATTGATATCCTTGCTAGTCCTTGTTTTAATTCCTAAGCCAGGTTTGTAAGTCATTTAAAAATATCCATAGCTGCAAAGTTTGCAAATGACTAGGCCTTAGCAAACAGCACATTAGAGTTGTTATGAACTAGTTTGCTTCTCTCTAAGTTCTATATATTCCACCTTTTCTGCCGTGAACATACAATGCTTTTATAATCAGAGTAAAGATATTTTAAGACAAAATTAACCATCAAAATTAAAATGTAGGCCCAATTCTGGTGTATTTATTGCAGGAAGTTTTAATCATACGTCAGACCAAAGTGCATTTTTTAATTGAAAATGATCATTTAGCTAGCCTTTAAATGTTAACAGTTCCCATATAGAAAATGCCCTAAGATGGTCTTTAGAAGCTTGTGTGCCAAAATTTCCTGTCGCACTCAGTTATCTCACAGCAATCTCTCTCCCTGGGGGTTACAGCCTCCCCACACACAAGCACCACCACAACATAAGAATAACAATTTTTTTCAACAAGGAATGCCCAAATGCATCAGAGAAAGAAACAGATATGCCCCACCCCCAGAGAAAGCGCTACACATTGTATTTCAATCATATAAACTCCCCCAGCTTTACTCGACCCTCACAACTCAGAATATAAAATAAAGCACGTGTTATCTATAATTTCGTTTTCAAGAATTAATTTTGCTACCTGAGAGTGGAATACACATTTTTTAAAAACTTGCCTTAAGATCTGGGGGGGGTGGGGGGTAGGGCGGCGAAGGGGAGCCCCTCAAACACATTTGGAACCTTTCCTACAGAAACAAATCCAAATAAAGTTAAGAAAAGCCAAGTCGTCCTGCACTCCATAGGGGCCTCCAGGGAAGCAATTTATCAAAATTAAAGTGTTTCACAGATCATTTCTTCTGAAAAGTTTGCATGCTGTCAATAATCTGCAAGTCTTTTCCTCTCAGAGTGGCAGTTTCTGCCTTCCTAATAAAATAAGAAAAGCCGAGGCCCGGGAGTGTCAGAGACCCTCGGGGCGCACCATCTACTACCTCCCCAAAGCCCCCCATCAGGCCGGCTGCTGGCAGTGAGAAACAGCCCGCAACCCCAGACACAAACTGCGTCGCCGCAGGGACCGAAACAGACATTCTTTAGAAAGCAGACGGCGGGGAAAACCCGCCCCCGCGGCTTCAAAGGTACCGGTGCGCCCCGCCGCCGGGCCCCGCCAGCTGCTGCCCGAGAGAAGCCGCCGCAACTCCAGCACTCACCATCTCTGTTCGCGGGGCCGCCACAGCTCCCGGCAGACGCCAAGTTCAAACTTCGCAGCTGCAACGAGAAGGCGGCGCGGGCATCGCCGGCGGGACTCGCCCGCGCTCAACAATGGGCGGCTCGGCCGCGCCCTGCCCCACTGCGCCCGGCGACTCTGCTGCAGAGCAGCGGGGCGGCGGCTTG
>NW_004567113.1:17728593-17767112 GCF_000260355.1 Condylura cristata
CGGCCACGCCTCCCCCGCCGCTGCGGCCGCGCCGGCTCCGCGCTCGCCACCAGGTAATCCCACAGGAAGCCTGCGCGATTGGCCAGCGCGCCCGGGACGGGATTTGCATTTCAATAGCAGGGAAGGCTCCCTAAGGTTTGAAAACCGTTCTGGGTGGGAAGAGTCGGGCTCCCGTAGCCCCTGTGCAATCTGCGTTCTCTGGACCCCGTGGAAGTAAGGGGGCAACGCACGCAATCTCGGGCTCTGCTTTCTCAGCTCGAGGTCTGGAAGGTGTCTGCCCTTGCCCCGTCCATTTTGAAATGAAAAGGGACCCGAAAGGAAAATATCGACTCTTAAGTCGAGAACAACCCGTGATCGCTTTTCTGGGGTTAGTTGTTGGTAGTGATTGATCAGATGGAGCAAAAAGCTCACCTTTAAAAAAAAAAATGTGCTCACAGTATAAGAAAAATATCCTTTTTTCCCCCCTCACAGTTCCTCTTTGTAGCATAAGGCATAAGGCAAACGGAGATTCAAGTGGTTGTTGATAGGCTATGGCTGTGGAAACCTCGTCCGCTGCTGCCTTTTGTTTTCATGAGCACCATCCCTGGATAAGGGGCAGGTGTGTATTCTAGCGGTTGTGACTGCGTTTGCTTGGGAGATTGTGAACTCAGCTTTGTCCAATTTCGGTTCTTAAACAATATATGTATTTGCATGTATGATACGATACAGGTCCAGTTGCTATTCTTAAGGCAGGAGGGGTGCTAATATTCTCATCTGCATCTTTCTTCAAAGCTCACCCAGCCTCTTTCAATGGAGGTAAGGCTTTTCTTTTTTTTTCCTTAGAGAGTAGCTTGCTTAATTGCTTTCACATGTCATCTCCAGAGATTAAAGTAACAGTAAGATTTGGAACTGGCTTTACTTCTTCTCAAGCAGAATCCCTTTTGTTAGATTTCAGGTTCTGTATTTTAGGTGATAACTACACTTACAGGCACAAAGAAGAGAATGCCTACTTAGGTGGAAACTAGACGCCTCCTTTCCAAAGAGCCGATGCCATTTGCCTTGATTTGATTGTGCTTTTTTTTTTTTTAATAAGGTGAGTTTAGAAGCATTAGGGGCCATAGAAACCCTTGAACCCTTGAATACACCTCTTTACTGAGATCTTCATGGACAGGCTGCCCCACCCTCAAGATATTATACCTCTTTAAAGTGTACATGGTATTAAAAAAAAAAGGCAATCATAAAGTAGAAACGAAAGTCGACTAGGGACATTCTCTGAGGGTCGGAAGGAGGATAGTATCAAAACTGGGGCAGGAAGAGCACACAGGACTATTGTGATGGCACACGGGTGAATGGGTGGTGGGAAGTCCATGAGGATTACGACCGAGGTGAAAAAATGTACAAAGTGAAGAATGATGTTGAAATACACACACACACACACACACACACACAATTGTATGTGGTTTTCAATACGGTATCACCTGCATGTGCAAACACATACCCCTTTACTGTCCAATGGGTAGGCACATTGTTTCTGCTAAGTGCTAGAAACAGAGTCTTGATGCTGCCTAATCTGTATCCACACATCTTGTGAGGATCTAGTACTGGGGAGAGGGAGGCAGGTGATGTTGGGAACTTAAGCCAGCCCTTAGAACTTAGAAAAGCACATGACATGACCCTGGACTCATGTTGAGGAAGTAAGTATTAGCTGGAGGACACCACCAGGAACTCTCTGGATAAAAGAGATAAGACCTTCTCTCGTAGGGCTGCTTTATCTTGTTTTGAAAGTGTTCCAGATCAGTTGAAATCTCATAAGGGTAGAGAGAGCAGATCCCACTATTCCTGTGTGAACATCACTTTGAATTGGTGATTAGAAATACTTCGAATCCAAGTCTTACCTCCCACACAGACTATATCATACCAGCTAAACCTATCACTATGACAAAGGTCCCTGCACTTCTGCTGTACCACAGATTCTGAAAAAAAAAAAAAAAAAATGTTTTACTTATCTTGTAATTTAGAGATATCATCAGTGATTTGTAGAGAAAAGAAAAACAACCTATCCCATCGCATCAAAGGTGAAACTTGAATGGCGAAAGCATCTGCAGTAGTACATACATTGCTAGTGTCTCTGCATCAGGTAGGGGAGGTTCCCTCGCCGGATGTCTCAGCTCTCCTGCAAAATGGCCCTTTACAAAGCATAACTGGTAAATGACCATGTGTGTATTGGGATAAATTCCAGGCCAATTATTAAAGCCAGGGTCTTTGAACTCTCTGCAAAGTGTCTTCATTATTAGATGAAAACAAAGCTTAAAAATGTTAATGTCTTTTATGAGGAAGTAACAAATAGAAAAAAGTGTTCAACCTGCTGCAGGAAACAAGGACATTCATTGGTGGCCAGTCTGGAGCCTGCTGTTTATGTTCTTTTACTTTTATTTGAGGCCATGATTCCTTTTAAAATATATCCATATGGAGATATAATTAACAGACCATAAACTTTACACTTTGAAAAAGGCATATTGTTGCTCTCACACCCCCTTCCTCTGATGCTGGGGTGGGGAATAAAGAATAGGCAAGATAATCAGATACAAGATAATCTTATCTCATAAGTCTCAATATGAGAGAAATGTCTGTTTATAATAGACTTAAAAGCAGTTTGTACATTGTATAACTTCTCACAATCTAAATGACCTATAATAAACGTTGAGAATTAATTTCTTCACAGTTGAATTCAGACTCTTATAATAATTTGGTATTAGAAGAAAACATAAATCAGGCTACAATGTGAAGGAAGCATTTTGATTAATCAGGTTTTTCTACCGTTTTTCAAAAATATTAACTACAGTTAACAAAAAATTGACAGGTATGATAAAAGAAAGTAACTTCTTGGGGAAAAAAAGGACCAGAGAGACTGGAATAAGTCTCCTGGGGAGTGGTCTGGCCTGTATACCAGTTCTGTATGCACAAATAAATCTTAAAAAAAAAAAAAAAAGCTTAAGAAATATGGGGTTACTTCCTTGTATCTCTAAATTATAGACTCAGCAATTATTTTTTGAATCATTTAGAATCTCAGCATAAATTGCTTAAGGAAACTGTATCTAGAATTCATATGCATAATTGAGTTTATTTTTTCAGTAACTTACCTTCTTTTCTATGATAGTATAGTTTAATAATATGTTATATGTTAAAGTATTAAATTAAACTTAGAATTAGCCATTATTTGTTTTTAATTTCTATATCAAAACTTTCAAAGAAAGTTTTGATATAGAAATTAACTATTCAAAGTATAAGAGTATAATAATAATAATAATGGCAAATCACTTTTCCCACAGCCGTGTAATAAAATGTGATTCATCTGTACTTTTCTTTAGAGGTAAAAACAATGTCAATTTATTTTGAATGCTGAAAATCAATTCTAGGCACCGGTCATTGGTCACCATAAACAACACACAATCAAGAAGGAGCACACTAGAAACACGGATTGTTTGCTTTGGAGAAAGACATCAGGAAGGACATATGGTGAGCTTCTCAAGGGGGTACTTGGGGTTAGTGTGAACATGGTATAACTTCTAACATAATGTTCACTTTAATAAATATATTTTTTCTAACTTTTGAATCACTTACAGCAAAATATGAAAAACAAGTGACCAACTGTCCTCGTGGAATAAAATGTTATAAACTGGAAATTTAAAGTAGGAAAATGCATTCAAGACTCCAAGCTCAAGAAATAATTTATCTCACCAAGTGATACTGTAATACGAATGGGGACAGCCCTCTCATTTCAGCTTCTTGAGAGAGTCTTTTAAACTACTTTTCTTCTTTTTTTTTTAAACTACTTTTGCCCTTCTATCGTCATCTTTTCCCATAGCGAACCCAGCGTTTTCACCCTTACTCCTGAGTTAAGGCATCATCAGTTGCTGGCTGACTCACATAGACAAGGCAACCTCTATATTTGTTTTTCTATGTAGCCCCAGGTTGAGGGTCCCAAGTCAAGGTCTTATATAACCTGGCTGTCACCTAGAAAGCTACATAAAGTTTGGAAAATGTCAGAAAACTCAAGGAAAAGAGGACCGAACTAGGTGGACACAAGGTCACTCACTATTTGTGCGGTTGTATGTGAGAGCACAGCTGCATTTGGGATTTTGCATCCAGCCTGGGGAGGTCTAAACAGAAACAAGAAGGAAGAGCAGAATAACAACAAAAACTAGCAGAAGAGTTAAAGAGAATGTCAGGAGGTGAGGGCAGTTAACAAGTTTCTGTTCTCACAGAAATGTGAGAATGTTTTATGTTTTATGTGAGAATGTTACACGGTGTCATTGATCAAGTAAGAGTTACTCAGGTCAGCAAGTCCTCTGTCATTAAGGAGACAAGGACTGACCATATTTTCTCTGTAAAGTTTTGGTCAAAAGATTAGAAATGCATCCTGGAAACTGGAAGCAACCTAAATGTTCATACAGAAATGGTTAATTGAGAAGCCTATGCATTGTTTAAAAGGAAAGGAAGAGACCTATAGATTAGTGACATGGAGAGATGACAATATTTTTAGCTGAAAAAGCCTCCCACTAGTGTCTACATACATATGACATGTAATTTGTAGTTTATGTATTTTATAAATGTCCACAAAGACATCTGAGATGAAATACTAAACTTTTCCTGGGAGATAGGATTGCAGAGAGGACTTCTGGGGCATAACTATAAATTTATATTTTGCTTTTTAAAAGATATCTATAGAGTTTAGGCATTTAGATAAATCAAGCATAATTTATTTTTTGAATTATATGTGTACTAAATAATTTAATAATTACAAAAGCAGCAGAGTTCTGAAATATGTCAACTAAATAAGTTTCTTTTGATTAGCTGAATATTTTACTACTTATAATTGAATGTTTTACTTTCTCCCCACCCTTTCCTCCCACTTTTTCATCCTGAGATTTTGTAAGATAGGAAGACAACACAGAAAGGAAGCTGTAACAACTTAAAGGAATTCAATTCCTTAAGAGCCTGGGTGTCCCAAGGTTATTTTAGAAAGAAAAAAGAAGAAATGGGAAATAAAAAATAAAGGGAAGAAAGAGGAGAGAGAGAAGACAGAGAAGAAAAAGGGGGAAAGAACAAGAAAGGGCGGAGATGGGGGTGAGAGAGAAAAGTCAAGGGAGGGTCAGGAGACAAAATAAAACTCAAACTTTTACAAATGTGAAGATGTGCTTGAACACTTATGTTAAACACAAAAGGTGGAACACATAGGAGGCTGATAGCAGAAGTTACCTGGAGAAAGGCTAACTCTCTTTACTTGCATTGTGTTGTAGTTTTTGCTGCAAGATCAAATAAAAAAATTTTTTAAATGAGTTTGAGGATTGATGATTGTGAAGGAAGAAAAAACTGTTCCAAACCTGTCTTTGATTATAACTTGGGTATGTCATAGCCTAAAACCTTTACCCTTATTTTAATAAATATGATATTTTTATCAGAAGTGTATATGTAATGTGGGATAACAAGAGCTTTCAGACAAAGTCTTAATAAAAAGGTGTGAAATTCCAGAATCATCAGATTTATATATCACCGCAGTCTTGAGTGGGAAAGTCCTAGAAAACAAAAATAGACTAGGGCTATGCTGACTGATGACATCTGTCATAATGTCACTCCTCATCTATGTATGTGATACCCAGTTGTTATTTCTGGACACAAGGAATTAATTTACATGCCTGAAGTAATCTGATAGTATAATGTAAGGAGAGTCCAATTCTGGACATGATTTAGACCATCAAAACCTTTAATTCCATTGATATTTCAGTTGACAGAATATCATTCAGGAAGTTTCAGAATAACTTAGGGAATTTTTCCCACTCACCTTTTCCCCCTCCTTAGCTTCCCCTCTCTCTTTGACCCATTAAGTTTCTGTTATCACCAAACGAATGCCTGTTAAGTGCAAGACATTGGGGTTATGAGATGGATGAGGTCCAAGCCCTTCACTGAGCTTTCAGTTTAGTGGGAAACTCACATATCTAAGGAAATTCTTTCAGGACGATGTCATAAGGATAGTATAGTATCACACCCAGAACATGGAGTTGGTTTCATGCTTTCTAGCTGTAAGCAAACTTGATTCATTAAAACTCTGTTTTCTCCTGTAAAATGAGAATGATTACTTCTCATGGGTTTTGTGACAATTATATGAGCTTAATCATTGAGTGTGTGTGTTAGGGCCAGAAGTAATAGGGAGGTATTAACTGTTCTTATTCACTGTCACTGAACTTTCCTGTACCCTGACTTTCTTCCAAGTTGGTGCCATTTATTGACCAAGGAAGGATGACTCAGCAGAACTCATAAATGAATCTAGGCATAAGACTTAAGTAAGCTTTGAAACAATACTCTATGAGTCAGATCCTGTTTTCCCTTACTAACAGATATTATAGTTTTCTAGGCCTAAACAAAGGAGGGTAAGCAGAGTCAGAGGGGAATCCAAGGGACATTAGTTCACAGTACTGAATAAAATAAGATGGAAGCTCCAGTGACGATTACGGATTTGAAAGCAGAAATTATGTGGGACCTGACTCTGAGCAAGTCTGGAGAATGGCTTAGTCCCTCACCTATTGGGAATCCAGCAGGGAGGGTGTGGATGCTTGGAGGCAGGAGAGAGCCTGCAACTCCCACATACCCCGCTAGCTGGACTCTGCCTGAGCCCCTCACAACTTAGCTGCGACCCCAGCAGCAGAAAGAGAACCTGAAATGACTGATCGTAAGTCAACATCTCCATGAATGAATTCTCAAAATAGAAATTATATTCAGTTTTTTTAAAAGAAAGTTACATTTCTTCCATAATTATGACTATGACTCAAGATTTATACCCACCAAGCACACAATGCTCAGCACTTTGCCAACATGTGAGCATTCAAAAATGGTAGCTTTAATTTTGACTAACAGTTTCGTGTAGTAATATAATAGCACACAGAGGTAGTAAGGAAGGGCATAGAGATGTCTGGGAGAAGTCTGGAAAGATGTGTGTGAGCTTCCAGGGTAAGAGGGAGAGGAAAGTTGGGGCAGAGAGTTTGAAGGTCCAGTAGCATTAACTAGCATAGGCTAACTGGGAGATGTACGTAACGTGGCTGGGATGTGGGAAGCAAGTTCTTGGGCCATCGGTAGGATTTAGACTCTAGCTTGTAGGCAACGAGAAGTCACTAACAGTCTTACAATACTGTCATGATCAGATCGGCACCTTCAAGAAGTCACATGACAGGTGGGTGAATGGGAGGTGCTGGTCTTTGTGAGCATGATTCTGAAGGAATCCCACTTGGATGGTGCAGCATTGCATCAGGATTAAGACTGCTGGGGGGGTGGAGGGAGTAGAGGGAAGACCAAGGGGGTGCCTCAATACATAGCTTTGAATCCTGGTTCAGCACTTACTGTTGAACTTAACTGGTTACTTGCCTGTTCTATGGCACAGCTTCCTTCTCTAAGATGAGAGCTGACCATTGAATCTGAGTCATAGGGTTGCTAGAGTTTTAACACTTCATCTGAAATACTTGGAATGGTACTTGCTAATGGCAAGTGAGTGCCAACTGAATTTTAGCTCTAATTAGGCTGTACTTAACTACCACAATAGCTTTGTATGGAGGGGAGCTTTGTATGATTATGTGAGAGAATTTTGGTAAAGTCTTCAGATCAAGAGTTTCATTTACATTTTCGTCACCAAGCACGATTCAGGAAAGAAAAATCCACTTTGTAAGTCTAGTCGTAAAAGATACAGGTTGAATTCAGACAACTAAACCTCACAATTTAAAAGTACTAGCCACTCTGGGCTACCCTGTAACAATCATCAATTTAAAAGTGCTAGCAGTTATGTGTGCTAGAGAAAGTTTTCCCTTTGCAATCGTTTAGTGCTGAATGTTGACTTGGGACTAATAATAGCTATCACCTCCCATTCGTGGCAGCGACCTTCTGGAAGAAGGTGAAGTGTGCTTGGTATTTCGAAGGGCATTTGACTCTTTGAAAAGGACATGTGATTTGGGTGACAGTGAGTACTGACTGCCAGAAGGTAAAAGGTAAAACTCCACAAATGACAGGTCCTTCACGGCACAGGTTCAACCAGAGTGCATTCAAATACCTGGATGTGGGGACAGGGACACACAGAGTGAAGGAGGCGGTGTGTGCAGGGTAGACAGGGTTCAGCCAGCGCCTTCTCAGCCACTATGCGTCTGAGCAAAAGCGTGAGCATAATTTTTTGTGAAGGGAAGTGAGTATTTTAATTGATGGTGTCCAAGAACCAAGGGCTGAAATCTTTTCTGGGTCATAAGCTGATACATTCTGGTAAAAGCTATATAACTTTCCAGAAAAATATTTATGTTTCTAAAGATATAGATGTAGATAAATAAGGATTGGAGAGAGAGGTATGAGGAAAGGGATGCCTAACGATTTAGAAATGGAATTCAGTGCAATTCCTGTCATGGATTTACTAAACCACTTGCATTTTAACAAAACTGCTTCCCTGTCTGAGCGACAGCAGGATGAGTTATGTTCGAGGAGTGCTGAGATAGTACAAGAGATAAGTTAAAAGGAGGAAATTTGGGCAAGGAGTAGATAGACCTGGGATGAAAAACAGCTGCATGCCTTGGGGCAGTAGGTAGAGGGTTTTAAGGTCAAGTTGAGGTATTTAAATTAAATCATAAAGAGATAATAGAAGTGGAAATAAAGGTAGGCAATACTGATATAAATTGGTCTACAAATTGAACAAATGATTTCAAGAAACCTGTTTTAATGACAAAAAGTATGCTAATTCTACTACTGACAAATCTAAGACATTTATTGTAAGGAGCTGCTTTCCAGACCAAGAGAATTCATCAAAAGCATCAGCCATGATTTCTTCATAATGGTAGAATACATTAATACAACCACAACTGCTTCTCAAAAAACCCTACTTCTTGATTTGGCACTTCTTGTCTTTGTATTATATTAAAATGTATGTCTTCATGATCACATTCTTAATTATATTCATAGCACCAACTCTATTCTACTGACTTGTTTTTATTCCTAAAACTAGGCTGGACTTCATTTACATGAAGTCTTAACTACATACAAGTATTTTAAGTAATTAAATGCCATCACATTGCCACACACTGCTTTAAGAACAACCCAAGGAGCAAAGGAAGTGTAACTTAAAGCGAGAAAAATTTTAAAATTTGCTAGGGAAAAGCAAGTTTTGATATTTGAATTGAAGATAATTTACTTTGATGATTTCTTGCACTGAGGTTTAGACAATAAGGTATTTAATGTCCACATATATTTCAAAAAGAGTTAAATCCTATTTGGAGCTCTAGGTTTAAAAAAAGTCACCTTATCTTTATTTGTGCACTTATTTTTAAAAATAAAAATTTCCACTAGCTCTTTGGCAGGTCTTTGAAGTATTAGTCTCTGTGGTTCTCAAAAGAAAAACAGAGGAGTTAAAGTTGTTCCTGTTTACTTTTTTGGCAGTCTCACTTTAACTATTGACTTTAAGAAGCCAATTCATCTCCACTTAGTCTTTAAAAAAAATCCACAAATAATGGCTTTTAAAAAATATTCTAGCCACCAAGCACCATGATAATTGTTCATTTTCTATGATTCCTTTCATGTGTCTGAAAGTGACAGTTTTGTTTTTTATTTTCATAAGTATATTCAAGCAAGGGGGAAATTTTCCTCAACTCTCCAGATGATTTGTTTTTAAGCACAACTCTCCCAGTAGGTGTTCATGCCGGAAGTCAGTGTTATTCCGCATACTTTAGTGCTCTTGCCTAGAAGCCAGAAGATAAGATGGGAAAGAAAATTTATTTTTAAAGTTCATGTAATCAGCACCTTTGGGAGGTGTCCAAATTGTGCCTGTATTGGCCAAAGGCAAGAAGGTAGATAAGAAGGGCCCCCAGATAACAGCAGGCTTATTGGGTCCCATTTCTTGGTGATAGGCCAGAAAGAACATAGCCAACACCCCAATCAGTAAGAGTTAAGCTACCAATTATTTGGTGCCTATTATCAATTCTATACCATGCATTGGGCTATATATCCCTTTTCAAGACAGCTATTGTCAATCCTGTTTTACAGAAAGAAAATGAAATTCAGATTTTTAACTTGTCAAGGTCCAAAAGTGAAGAGGCTGAATGAAGAATCAAAGAGGTCTGCCTGACTTCAAAGTCCACCCTTGTTCCTATACCACCCCTAGGTGACCAAGATACCATTGTGGGTTAATTGCTTTACTAAAAGGACACGTTTGTTGTCTCCTAGAGGGTGGAAGTGGACATGTCCAGTCTCTGTAGGCAAATACCTTATTGCCTTTCAGAACACCAAGAAAAAGTAAGCTACTTAGAAACTTATTATTGCCTCACACATCTATTAGAGGACAAATAAAGCCCTACATCTCCCCAGAATGATACTCACTTTTTCTCAATACGTAGAAAGTTATCCTATTTTTTCCCAATAAAAATTGTTTCTTTTCCTAAATAAGGGACATTTTTTACCTGAATCTATCCTTATTGACCCAGCTATGAGGGACAGAATATTTTTGTTTTGCTTTGCTTTATTTTTAATGGTCCAATGACTATTATTTTTAAAGGTAGATTTATTTATGCATATAAGAACTGGGGAATAAAACAGAGGTGGGGAGGGTGAGAGGATTCACTAGAGACAGAGTGGGGAGCAAAACCGGCAGATTGACTGAAATACACTGCTGAGTGGAGCAGCAGGCAGGGCAGAAGAGGTCTGCTGTGTCATGTGGGTGGCCTCTCTGGCTGCAGATAGCTTCAGAGTGCTGTGCTTTAACCCTTTGCACCACCAGTCAGGGTCCCAACAATGACTATTTTGCATGCATGCCTTTTCCTTGGCATTTTATTCACACTTTCTTTGTCTGGGATGAGATTCCATTCAACCCCAATCTCAACCTGGGAGATTCTAGCCAACCTCCCAAGACCTGCAAAAATGTATTCCTTCCTCAATCAGACATCTCTGATCCTTATCCAAAAGCAATTTCTCCCATTTCTGAAAGCTAAAAAAGAAAAAAAAATCAATTACTTACAATAGCCCTTATGACAGTTAACCTTTAGTAGAGCTATTGGTGTCATTAACACAAAAATCTCCCCTCCTGTCTTGCTCGTGTTCAGGAACACAGCTGTGCCTTATTCATCTTTGGTTCCCAGGGTGCGCAGCTCATGTAGGGATGGGGTGGCTTCAAGTTCTCAGACTGTGCTGCACATGCCCATCGTCTCATTCTTATGAATCCAAGTTCATTCTTACTCCCCTTTGTTTATGAAAGTCCTGTGCTCCCATATGCCCTAGTCATCCCCCCTTCCACTCTACGTCTCCTCCCCACTTCTGCTGCCTACCCCCAAATTTATGAACTAAATTTTTGGTGCTTCTCACATACTGCTTTGAGACACTTTGTTTTATTACGTGTGTGTCCTGCATTCTCAATTAGATCCACTCCTGTAGCTAACGTGTGTGTGTAGGATGCTATTCTCATTCTTGTTATAGCAACATCTATTTGTTGAACACATCATCTAAGACACTGCTCTGAGTGCTTTATTCGCCTTATCCTATTTAATCCCTCTCAGAACTTTAGGGTCCCCTGACTTTGTTCCTCATCCTAAATCAGCCCTTAGCCTTTTCTACTGTGATATACTGCAGGATATTGATAACTTGATAGTAATGCTCTGGAGGGCAGAGATCACATCTCTCTCACTCATCTGAGAACCTACTGCATTTGGTGCAGTGCATGGTAGAGGACAGTGCCCCAATAAATATTCCATCATTTTTGGAACTATTGTTTTCACGAAACATAAAGTGTTTTAAAAACTGTTTTCAGGCGCTCCCTGGTGGTGCAGCGGGTTGAAGCACAGCACTAAGAAGCTAAAAGCCATTTCTGCGTGGGTTCGATTCCCGCCTGCCCTGGAGGTTACCACATGGCGTGACAGACCTCTCCTGGCAAGCCCGCTGCTCCCCTCAGCAGTGTACTTCATCCATTTGCCTGTTCTGCTCCCCATTCTGTCTCTGGTGAAGCCTCTCACTGCCCCTGAGCCTCTGGCCTGTACCCCGGTTCTGTATGCACAAATAAATAAATCTTTGGGGAAAAAAAAACTGTTTTCAAAAATACCAGTGGTAATTTCATATCACTTAATACCAAGTGAAAAATCTGTCCCTTAATGGTATTAGAGCTGCCAGATTAGGAATTCTGCTATTATTTTACAGCATTGCCTATGATATCTAACATAAGGGTCTGTAACAGATGAACAGATAAAGAAATATAGTGGAATATTATTCAGTCATAAAAAAGAAAGGCTTGCCATTTATAACAACATGAATGCACCTTGATAACATTATAGCAAGTGAAATAAGGCAGCAGAAAAAAGACATGTTGCATAATATCCTTTATGTGTGGAGATCTAAAAAAACAAATAAACCCTCATAGAAAAAGTGGCAAGGAAGGAAGTGGAGGAAATGGGTAAAGGTTGTGAAAAGGTACAAACTTCCAATTATAAGTAAGTCCCTGGAAAGTAATGTACAATATGGTGACTAAATGCTGTATGGTTCATTTAAAAGTTATTAAATAGGCCCTCCCTGTTGGCACAGTGGGTTAAAGCACAGCACTGAGAAGCTACAGCCACTTCAGCATGAGTTTGATCCCTGCCTGCCCCAGAGGTGACCACATGGCACAGCAGACCTTTCCTGACCTGCCTGCTGCTCCCCTCAGCAGTGCACTTTGTTGACCTGCCTATTCTGCTCCCCGCTCTGTCTCTGGTGAATCCTCTCACTGTCCCTGCACCTCTGGCCGGTACCCCAGTTCTGTACAAATAAATAAATAAATCTTAAAAAAAAAATTGTTAAAATCTCACAAGGAAAAAAAAGCATTTCACTTTTAAAAAATATATATGAGATGATGGATATTAATTTATTGTGGTAATTAAGTCAATTTGCTATATTGTACACATTAAGTGTATACAGTACTGTAAGTCAATTACATCTCAATAAAACTGGAAACAAATTCTAAGTTTTTTTTTTTAAGTCAAGCCTGAGATGCCCACTCTTCATAAAATGGATATGTTTTAGGCAAAAGGCTAAGAGCTATGCTAAGTGTCTTGACTACAAGTTCCCTCCTGTTCTCTGCCCAGACACCACTTTGTTTATCTCTGGTCTATATTCACATTTGTGTCTGAAGGGTGCATTGGGCAAATCTTCATGTGTAGGAATGAAAAGATCTGATGGGAACTTAAAAGCTCCCCCACAGGAAACCGTCTGAGCCCATGATTTACATCCCTGGTTTTCTTATTAACTAACTGCAAGGCTTCAGAAAACTGGATACAACCCAAGTAGGGACCCTTGCAGCTGGTGTGAAACGTGAGACCAGATACCAGCGTGTCAGTTGTTAGAGAGCAGGCGAAAGGAAATCAGGGAGAATCAGAGGCAGGAAAAGGCTTCTGGAAATGGAGGATGGTTTTGTGTGATTAGTAGGAACTCGCCCTGCATCCACATACTAGTTGGAGAATCAGAGAAGCTGATAGAATTTAAGGATAGAATCTGTTTCCTTCTTCACCAGTCTTAGAATGTGTAGGAGAGAAAAAGATAAGTAGCTTAGCTAAAAGTAAACAAGTGATTACTGGCCATGGAAAAGAGGTATTCTTCACTTTACGTAATAAACACTTAATGCTTTGGATATACTATGGTACCAGACTGGGCTGAGGTAAAGAGGATATATATATGCATATACACACACACATATATATGTATTTGTACAGAATCAGAAGGTCCATCTTTTTGCATTCTAGTTTTAAAACAACAGTAAAGGGAGAGGTAGGGAGCTGGTGATCAAAGGGAATATGGTTTCAGTTTTGCAGGATGAAAAAGTCCTGGAAATCTCTTCCATATCATATGGATATACTTACTGCTGTGGAGCAGTACAGCTTACAATGGTGAAGCTGGTAAAATTTATGTTTTAGCACAATTAATTTTTTAATTAAAGAAATTAAATAGCAAGTAAGAAAAAAAGAGAGCCAAATACATTCTAGAGAGGAAAATACATTTCTGCACATTTAACTATCTCAGCCCCTCATGCCTCTTATTTTTCTTCTAGCAAGCTGCCCATGAATTATCCTTTCTCTATGTAGACAAAAGGGAAAGAAGAGAAAGATATGAGTTTGCAGAAGTAGAGAAAAATAAAATGGATCTTTTTCTTTAGAGGACTCTTTCCTCTCACATATGTACAATGGTAGTAACAAAAGAAGCTTTTGACATCCAAATAACAGTGAATTAAATCCTTACTACTTGATTCCAACTCAAAGGTCTGATAGAGATTTTCAGAGCTCAGAGCTGAGGACAGAGCTGAGGATAATCATACCAATAGGCAAAACAAGGAGTTTAAGAAACCCAAATCAACTTCCAATTCTCTCTCCCCCAACTTATCCCCTTTTTCTTCTTTCTTCTTATCCAGTTGGGAGGCTAAGATATTTATATCGACTGATTTAGTTTGGGAAGGGAATTGCCTTTGAATCTGGCCTAGCTTGGAGTTTTTTCTCTTGGAGATGGGTGTTTGTTGATCAAAGAGACAAACAAGTGTTGTTTTAATTTATGCTTCCTTTAGTTCTGCAAATTTTGGGGGAAGGGCTTTTTTATAAGAGGTAATGAAGCAGAATCCTCTTAATGGCAAAGATATTTTCTCACCAAATTAAAACGCATGTATGCTTTTAAAAAAATAATGAGATAAAAGTAGCTTTTCTTCGGAGAGTAAATAAATTTTAAGGCAGGAAGCTTCCCACACAGTTTGAGCTTACTGTTTTTGTCAATAGAGATTGGGGAGGGGTAAACAGGATATTTTCTCTTCTTTGTTCCTAACTTGAAGTAACACAATAATTTATAAGAATCTGGTTAAAACTTTCAGACATATGCCAAAGCAATAATCTCAAGTGGCAACAGTAGGAATGGAATTTTTTCTTTTTTATTTTCTCATGAAAATATATTACACTTTTTATTTTAACCAAATGGATTCAGAGCTTTGTATGCAGATCATTTCATTAATACTAGTCCAACAAATGCATTGAGATGTGAGAATATTGCTGTATTCATTTTTTGAATCATCTTGACTTTTCCACTATATTTCTAGTAGAAATAGTACATAAAGCTCCTGTTTCCTAATTCAGAAATCTAAAAACATTTTCTGTTAAGTGAAGAGGGTTTAGCATCAAATGGATAACAAAGGCAGTGCCAATTAAACCTACCTCTCTCCAGATGTTTCTTTCTGGGTGTTCATTCATCTAAAAAGCATATTTTATTGAGCAACTATTATGTCCTGGGTGCTATGTGACAGAATCTGTCTGGCAGGCAGGAGAAAGGCATTCTAAACTGGAATTGAGGGAATGTCAAAGGATTCTAGAATGAATGGGGGAAGGGCCTCCCTAGTGGTATGAGGGGTTAAGTATCAGCATTATGAAGTCACTGTGTCACAAGTTTGATCCCCAGCCAGGGAGCCAACCCACATGGTTCAGCAAACCTCTCCTGCCTCATCTGTTGCTTCCCTCAGCAGTGTATTTCAATCTGTCTGTTCTGCTCCCCACTCTGTCACTGGTGTATCCTCTCACCCACCCATCTCACATGTCTGGTCTACACCCCATTATTGGATGCATAAATAAAATAAATATTTTTTTAAATGCTAAAAAACAGAGAGAGAGAGAGAGAGAGAGAGAGAGAGAGAGAGAATGAATGGGAATTAGCATGGCACAAGGGATGGAGGGAAAAGGGCTCAGTAAGACTCAGAAATTGCAAGAAACCAATGTGGCCATAAAAGAGTCAAAGATGCAAATGGTCTTGGAGAGGATATAGCACCATAAAGGCCTGAGCAAGTCCTGGGTAGGAGATTGAAATTTAACCAAAAGGCAATGGGAAGGTAGAGGAAGATTTAAAACAGAGATACAGGATCAGTTTTGCATATTCAAAAGATATCTTTGCCTGCACTGGCCTCCAATAAGAGGTAGCAAGGCCAGAGACCAGTGAGGACAGGCCCGCAGCACAGCCAGGAGGCATGCAGTCCCTCCACTCCAAATGTAAGCTGCCTGAGGGCAGAGCTTTTGGCTGACTTGTTTACTATAGCATCAGTACCCAGGACAATGTGTAGCACAGAGTGCTGAAATATTTGTTGAACCAATCAATAGACTGAAGAGGGATCATGAGAGGAGCATTAAAGAAGACTGATGGGGAGAAAAAATTAGGAAATGGAGAGGACAAGCCTTGTTAATCTTCTGAAAAATCCTCTTTTAACTCTCATTGATTTAAACAGTCATGCTCCTTTGTTTCCATCATAAACCTATTTTATTGACAATAAAATAGCAAAAACGTTAACTTTTCAATTACCATCTGCTTTTTTGTCTCTAAGTGGATTCGTATTATATGAAATCTTTGCTTTCTGGCTTCTTTCACTTAACATGTTTTTGAGGCTTATCCACCTGTAGCATATTTCAATACTTTATTCTATTTTATTGTTGAATGGTTATGAGTCACTAAATGTTGTGTCATATTGTTGTGTGTTTTGGGAAAAACATCATTAGGCTGTTTTGTCATGAGAACATTATAGAGTATATTTACACAAACCTAAATGATGTAGCCTACCACACCCCTGGGCTGTGTACGGGGACCCCTGTTGTATATGCACCCATCATTGACTAAAACATCATCATGTAGTACGTGACTGTGAACCACATTTGTTTAGCCATTGCCAGCTGATGGACATTTAGACCTTCCCCACACATTTTGCCTCATATGAATAATGCTGCTGTGATAAGTCTTTGAGTAGAGGCTGAGGGCTCGAAAAGTGGAGGAGTGAAGGAAAGATACCTGATATTTGGTTTAAACAATTGACTAGAGGATACATTTTACTAAAACTGGAAGACCTCATCTTTGGGCAAGTGCCTGTAAGACCTGAAGTGGACATACCTTCTAGGCAGGTGGCCATGTGGGCATGAACCTTAGGTTAGCCTCATCAATATGTTTTATTAAGGATATTTCTCAGTAGCTTATCTATGTTTAAGATTTATATCTTAGGTATAATAAAAGTAATTCTTTGTAACTTAGGTTCTTTATATAAATCAGACCAAAGAAGAAATTCATAAAATATCACACCAAATACTCACTTTAATTTCTATTATAATTACATAACATCAATTTATCAACATCTTCTTTTTCAAAATATTGTGACAAATACACATAACATTAAAAATTGTCATTTTACAGCCTCCCTGGTGGTGCAGGGGTTAAATTCCCAGCACTATCAAGCCACTGCAGCAAGAGTTAAATTCCCAGACAGGGAGCTGACCCACATGGCACAGCAGACCTCTCCTGTCTGGCCACAGTTCCCCTCAGCAGTGTATTTCAGTCAGTCTGCCTGTTCTGCTCCCCACCCTGTCTCTGGTGAATCCTCTCACTCCCCTGCACCTCTGGACTATACCCTAGTTCTTGTATGCATAAATAAAAATAAATCTTTTTAAAAACTTATCTCAGCCATTTTTAGGTGTATATGAGGGACATTAAGTATATCCACATCAAAGGCGTCCATCGACGCCATCCTTCTCCGGAACACTTTCCTCTCCCCAAGCTGAAAGTTTGTGATTTTTAAACAATAACCCAATGACTCCCCATTTTCCTGTCCTCCAACCCCCCAGCCTGTGCCAACCACCATCCTACTTTCTGTTTCTATGAATTTGACTCCTGTAAGTACATCCTATATATAGAATCATAAAGCCTTTAATTTTTTGTGACTCACTTAGCATAATGTCCTCAAGGTTCATGCTGTAATATGTGTTGTCTTCCTTTTTAAGGCTGAACATATTCCAGCATATGTACCACAATTTGCTTATCCTTTCATTGTTGATGGCCACTTGCTTGGGTTGCTATCTTTTGGTGACTGTGAACATGGGATACAGATATCTGTTTAAGTCCTTGTTTGCTTGGCTTTCCTTTCAGGAAATTAATATAGATATGAGCTGAAAGATCTTTGTCATACTTTCATTCACTTGAATAACAGATGATTCTATGGCCAGTTTGAAATTATAATTAAAATATCCATCTGCAGAGTGAGGCCAGAAGTTTCTCCAACTTTGAGAGACACTGGGTATCACTGGACTTTTCTTAAGTCCAGTGACTTAAGAGCTATAATTTGCTATAATGCAGCATATTGCTTTTTATTATTATTATTACATCATTCTTTATTTTATGCATTTTTTCATCTCAGTTTACCCGTGAACTTCCCACCACCAGTTCACCCATGTGCCATCACCATCGTCCTGTGCCCTTTTCCCACCCCTACTCTGATGCTTTTTTTTTTAAGTAATGTGGTAGAACCATGCCAAATCAATTAACAGTTGAGCCCAAAAATCCCCTCATACAATCCTTTTTTTTTTTCAGTAACCTGCAGATTTTTGAAAGTGACCTGGCTGCTTAGTTTTGTGGTGAAAATGTTCAGTGGGGGCTTCTTAGTTGTTCAGGTTTTCTGTAATCGCCAAGTTATGCAGGTCTGCATGATCCAGAGCAGCACTTGGCAGGGGGGTGACAGGATATCAGACCTGATGGCAGAGAGAAAGACCAGACACATGCCGGAAAATGGCAGGAAGAACTTTGAAGGAAGGGTGGGCCAAGCATGTCCCCACTAACTTGTTTCTGACTCTCAAAAATACTGTTCTCCACACATGCGCAGAGCAGACAGAAGATGAAAAATACCAAACCAGGGTAGTGTTTTCATTCTAGAAAATTGATGAGAGACTAATGAGAATTGCCAGGAATTAAGTTAGTCAAATCAGCAAGCTTTGAGTGGCATAAACATCAGAAAAATACCATTTTATTTATTGAGATGTGACAAAAAAACAGACAAATCCACAGAACAGCCCAGCACCCAGGGCTCAGTGCTGCTGAGGTAGGAAAGACATATGGGTTTAGGCCTCAATAGCTCTCTTCCTCCCCTGAATGATTACATCTTGTATTGGGCTCCAAGCTCTAGGCCCAAGGTGCCAAGGTCATGCTTCGGCTTCCTGGTACACCTCTCCAGTTGCCCCACCCTCAACTGGCATACAGGGCAGGACAAGGAATTAACCAGGGAGATAGGCGGAGAAAGGAGATCAAAAAGTCACACATTCTAGCCAGGCCACTATATGCAAGTGCCTCAGAGCAAAGCCATAGTTGCTTATTTTTTGTTGGATTTATTTATTTATTCATTCATTCATTCATTTATTTATTTATATATGAACTGGGGTATAGGCCAGAGGTGTGGGGGGTGAGAGGATTCACCAGAGACACAGTGGGGAGCAGAACAGGAGGACAGACTGAAATACACTGCAGAGGGGAGTAGCAGGCGAGACAAGAGAGGTCTGTTATACCATGTGGGTCACCTTTCTGGCTGGGGCGCGAACTTGTGCTGCAGTGGGTGCAGATTGCTTCATAGTGTGGTGCATTAACCCTGCCACCAGGGAGGGTCCCATAGTCACTTGTTGTCCTGAGATGGTTCCTTTAATATGGTGTCCAAAGGTAGAGACTTGTTTTTGCTCACAACCCTGGAGGTCCAGGTACTGTTGTATCTGTTGTATAGGCACGACACCTGTCCCATCTGCTCTGAGTGACTCTGGCAGCCTTGGAATCCCAGGTGAGACCTGAACCTGGGGACCTTGCTAAGGAGGGAGATCTTTCCCTCCAAGTCAATGCTTCTCACCCTCACTGCACCTCTAAAACACCTGGGAAGCTTTTAAAACCAGAGGCTCAGGACCAAAACAAGTGAGTAAGAACTTGGGGGCATGGGTCCCAGACATTGCTACTTTCAAAAGCTCCCAGATGGTTCTCATGTCTAAGTGAAGGTCAGACTCACGGTTGTTAGTCAAATATAACTAATGCTAAGGTGCTAATGTACGTATAACATCGATTACGTTAACAACTTGGTATATTGCTTTTTCATAAGGCTACACAGAGTTTTCTCCAAAGAAACACAGTTTAGTATTTGTTGAATAGTTGGCTAAGGCTGTCATAACATAATACCACAAACTGGGTGTCTGAAACAACAGAAGGTAATTTTCTCACAATTCTGGAGGCTGGAAGTCCCAAGGTCAGGATGTCAATAGATTTGGCTTCTTCTGGGGTCTTTTTTCTTCACTTACAGATGACAACGTTTTGCTGTGTCATGATATGAGATACTGTGGGTTAAGGCTCCAAATATGAAGTGTAGATGACGGACAGAGTGATGAGTGACTTTCCCAAATGAATGCCAAAATGTTTCATTTGACTTAACGTCAAATTTCCTGATGAGGAAGCAATTTCATTAGAAAAATACTTTTTACGGGTGGAGAGGGGTTGTGGATCAAGACTGGGGTGGGGGCCCTACCTGGTGGCGCAGCCAGTTAAAGCGCCGCAGTACCAGGAAGCTCCCCTCAGCCGCTACAGCATAAGTTTGATCCTGCTGGGGAGCTGACCCTCATGGCGCGGCAGACCTCTCCTGTCCCGCCCACTGCTCCCCTCAGCAGTATACTTTGTTGATCTGCCTGTTCTGCTCCATACTCTGTCTCTGGTGAATCTTCTCACTGCCCCTGCACCTCTGGCCTGTACCCCAGTCCTGTATGCATAAATAACTAAATCTTTTAAAAAAAAAAATCTGGGCTGGCAAGAGCACATGTGACTATGGTGACGGCACATGGGTGAATTGGTAGTGGGAAGTCCATGAGGATTACAACTGAGATGAAAATATGTACAAAATGAAGAATGATGTAAAATAAATAACTATATGTGTATATTAAAGATTTATTTATTTATGCATACAGAGCTGGGGTACAGGCCAGAGGCGCAGGAGTGGTGAGAGGATTCAGCAGAGACAGAGCAGGGAGCAGACTGGCCGACTGACAAGTACACTGCTGAGGGGAGCAGTGAGCGGGTCAGGAGAGGTCTGCCACGCCATGTGGGTCACCTCCAGGGCCAGCGATCAGACTCACACTGACATGGCTTTAGCTTCTCAGTGCTATTCTTTAACCCGCTGCACCACCAGGGAGGGCCCTAAATAACTATATTAAAAAAATACTTTTTAAAATTATATGAATGCTGAGCACCCCACATGGTTACTGAATTAGATAGAAAACACTTTCAAATAACCAGAATTAACTCGGCTATTTTGAAAACCTGGCCCATTATCTTCAACTGCTAGGAAGTGAGAAGCAAACATATTTGGTCAGACAAGTTGCCTCAGGACTGCAGCTTGGGGGCAGGCAAGTGTCAGGACTTGGATTCCTGTAGCAACTGAGGGGGTGAGTGGATGAGGTGAGCCAGGTGGGGTCGCTCCTGCCAAAGTGCTCAGCTCTGAGCTGCAGGTCCAGGAGGAAAGTCAGTTCACTGTTACTTTTACTCTCACTTTCTCAGAAAAACAAAAACAAAAACAAAAAAGCCCTGCACACTTGGGTTTTTTAGGAGGAAATTTCCTGATTTTAGGTGTTGGAAATTAACTAGTAAAAATTTTGACTGCCCTGCGGGTCAAAAGCCAGCGTGAGGGGAGACTGGGCTGGTGTGCTTCAGGATCCTGCCTCCAGAGTAAAGCCACAGTGAGACTGGGTGGAGTGTTGACTTTGGCACGTTGTGACTTCCTGATCACCTCTGGAATTCATCTTGAAAAGGACTGAGTGAGAGCTTCAATAAAGTCAGGTATTGTAGTGCCAGCAAGACACAGAGCAGTTTTTCTATGATCCAGGCAGACGGATGAAGGAGAGTACTGGAGACCTCAGGGGCTTTTACAGGATTCTAATGATCTTTCTGTACCACTTGTAGTGAGGCAGCCAGGCACAGGGCAGGCAGGGGGGTGGGTGGAGAGGGGCAACAGGCTGGCAGCCAGCGTAGCCTCCCCATGAATCTTGACTCTCTGGGCTCTTTGTCGTCATGGTGCGGGCTCTTCCTCTTGTAGCCATTCTCTGTTCGGCCAGCCTCTGTCACACTCTGCCCTTATAGGCTCCACCTCTAGGCTCAGGTGTGCCTACTTGCACATGCCCACACCTTACTCCAGGTGTCTACCATCCAGCAGGTGTACCCGAAGCCCCGCTTCCAAGAGCTTCCTGCATTCAAGGCTGCAGGTGATAGCCACAGAGACCAAGAGCACAAAGAAGTCTTCGTTTCTCCTACAGGTATACAATCCTTTAATGCTCTGTTGCCAGGAGGCCGAGTCCTTGAATCTAGAGTTTTCAAACACACAACCTAAGACTCCTCTAAACAGAAGTCCATCAAATCCACTGGTTCCTGCCCTCTCCCAGCTGGTTAAAAATGGATCAAATAAACATTTCTTGGAAAGAATTGAGCTAGCACTTTGATTTGGAACAAAAGAAAACCCTACAGTCTATGCGTAATTTTCAATAAGTGTTTTCTAGATTGCCAGGGATTTCTATGATGACTTAAATCAACACATCTCAAAGTCTTTTAGAGGATGAGACATGACACTGGCACATCTCTGACTAGCCAACTCAGAATCATTTCCTCTGATTTTCAGTTGGGCTATCAAGAACTTAAGAATTTTCAACCTTAAATTCTATTATTCTAATCATCAAATTCAAATGCTAGCTTTCAAAAATTCTGTAGGTGGCAATAAGAAGAAATGACAGGCCCTTCCTGGTGGCACAGTGGGTTAAAGCGCAGCACTGAGAAGCTAAAGCCGCTTCCGCATGAGTTCGATTCCCGCCTGCCCCGGAGGTGACCACATGGCGCGGCAGACCTCTCCTGACCCGCCCGCTGTTCCCCTCAGCGGTGTACTTTGTAAATCTGCCTGTTCTGCTCCCCACTCTGTCTCTGGTGAAGCCTCTCGCTGCCCCTGAGCCTCTGGTCTGCACCCCAGCTCTGTATGCACAAATAAATAAATCTTTAAAAAAAAAAAAAAAGAAGAAATGACAAAAGTTAACATGGTTAAATCACTGCAACCTATGTCAATGTTTTCTACTCTTAATATTGTTAGTTAGCTGATCATGTTGATAGGGCTATCAAACTCAATGCGGTAAAGAACTTGATGTTTTCCAGTACAGTGGATTTTATAAACACATAGAATACAAATGGTAAGGGGTAATTATTGAAACCACAGTAGATGTGATTTTTTTATAGGAGGAAAATAATATTTGAAATCTCAAGCTTTAAAGCAACTGGATATTGAAAAGTGACGCTGATTTTAATGCTTTCCCATGGACATCTGAGGTAGACTGGATTCTAAAGATGACTCTACGACCCCTCTCCTCTAGTTATAATGCCAGATATTCATTTAGGTACTATTGTGAAGAGAACTTGCAGATACAATTAAAATATCAAGTCAATTAAATTTAAGATAACAGAGATTATCCAGGTGACTCTAACCCAACCAGGTGGGCCTATTTAAAGCAGAGTTATTTCCTGGCAGAAAAGGAAGTCAGAAAGATTCAAAGCATGAAGGGGAGTCGATATTCTCACAGGCTTTAAGGTGGAGGCACTACCTGAGAAGGAATGCATGGCCGCCTCCAGCAGCAGAGAGGTGCCCTACCAGGAGACCTGGAAATCACAAAAACTGAATTCAACCAACAATCTGACTTCATTTGGAAGTGGACTGTTTCCAACAGCTTCCAGGTAAGAATCCAGGACAGCTGACACTTTCACTTCAGCCTTATGAGACCCTAACCAGAGAACTCAAATGAGTCATAAGAAAATCCTGGCCTAGAGAAATGTCAGCCAGTACATTTGTGCTTCTGCCAGATGCTGTTTTTGTGATGATTCGTTACACAGTAAGAGAAAATTAATACAACATTCAACACCAAATGTTGAGAAAGTTGTGGAGCTGCTGTATTTGGATTGTTAAATGGTACAACCACTGTGAAAAATGGTATGGAGCATTTTCTAAAGTCAAAGATATATCTATATACAGAATGCTCCAACATTTCATTCCTAGGTATTTACCCAAAAGAAATGGAAATATGTCTAAAAAAGACTTGTGAATAAAGTTACTATGGATATTAGTATACTATAGACCCAATCTGGTAATAGTCCAAATGCCTACCAGTAGGGGAATGGATAAATAATGAATGATGAAGCTAAGTGACAAGGTTGCAGTTCAAAAACACTTGGCTGAAGAAAAAAAAAAAAAAACCAACCCCAAAGTGTAGTGCATTACTTCATTTGTAGGCAAAACTTCTGTATGGTGGAATAAATTGGAATAGTAAATGTCTGGGTGATAGGAAATGGACTGAGGAGTATAAGAGGACTCTTTGTAATGATAAAGATGGTCTATATCTTGATAAGGATGTATATTACATAGGTAAAAATACCTTTGTCAGGATGCATCAATAGTAATATAGTATTATTTTATATTTTATAAAATAATATATTTTAATTTGTGAATTATCTCCCAACAAAAATATATTTAAAAGCAAAAGCAAAAATTCAATCCTGTATGCAAGAGACTATCACTAAGTACTCCCTCCTGTGGGTGTCCATTGAAAGCAAATAGGGTCTAGTCTCTGGATTAACTCTTGCCCTAATGAAGACATATGGGACCTTAAGCGACTAGGTGGGCCGTTTTGGGGCATTGAGGGCTAGCTAGATGATCTCAAGTCATTTCACATATATAATCAAATAGTACCACAAAGGACTTTGGTGAGTTTATTTTATGCCCAAGTCTGCAATGCTAAAAGGTGAGTGGTAAAGATGCTGATGGTGCTGAAACTGCCCACGTAAGGAGGGTGGACCGTGCCAGGTGTCAGTGCTGAGGGACCCCTGTGAGAGGGACAGAGTGGGGACCCCTCTGCAGCTCTCAGATCTGATGGCAAAGAGACAGAGACAGCCACTGGCAAAGGCGACTTCCATGTGACACCTAGTACTAAGCCCAAAGGCCTCTGGGAATATTTCTAAGCATCTTCATTCTGATTTCTTGCCAACATGCACGTAGGGGATTGCATGTATTAGAATTGGTAACTTCAGCTAAATGAACTCATCTTTTCTTACCTTGTGAAAGAAGTTTCCCAAAGCCCACAGAAATTTCCTGAATTCTAGAGATTTGGGTGTCTATAAAAGGACTCCTAACAGAGCCAATTGCAAGTTAACATTTTCTCAATTTGCCAAACACAAGTTTTAAACCAAAATGGCCAAAAATGAAAAGTGATGTTTTAAAATGTGAATTTTGTTTTTTTACAAGGAGCCCCAATAATTACATAGTGTGTGTGTATAACTTATAGCCACCTAGCCTGCCTATTTGTCAAGTTTCTGGGGTCTTCTGTTCGCCTCTGTCACAGGAAGCTCCACTGATAATTGGGTGTTGAGGGTGCTCTCCCCCATCCGACAGGAAGAGTAAGCTCAGTGGAAACTGTTGCCAGGGAGAGGGAAGGTGAAGGATATGCCTCGAGTGTTATGATAAGAGTTAAAAATAACCCAACTTACTAAAAGGGGCACTGGAACTGAGCTTTCCTGTTAGTTGACCAACCAGAGAAGGAGCAAAATAATTGGAATGAGATCCTTTTATTAGATGAACCATTTTTTTTGTTTGATTTGTTTAATGATTTAAAAAAATTATACCAGTGAGTCAGTAATGGGTTTCACTACATATACCACAAATTAGTTTCAAATTCTCTAATTATTTTCAAAAGAAGATTTACTAGGAAATACTATAAACTGTAATTGAATCTGGGGGGTTGTTTTTTTAAATTAAGTGTTAAATATCCTATGTCAGCTTTGCAATATGCTTGATTTTGATGTTTGAAGTATATGATGTTTTGACTGAGTGGAACTGAAACCTTTCACCCATGTTTCCATTCACAGGTGTTCTCTTGTCTAAGACCTGATTCCTACTTCCCACCCCCTACATTCTGGGCAAGTGGGGATTGGAAGTATGTTCCCATCACTTCCCAGAGGAGCGTTTGATACAACATTTATCATTCTATTAAAATTCATTGGTCTGGCCCTCCCTGATGGAGCCATAACTTAAATGCAGCACAATGAAGCTGGCTACAGCAGTTTGATCCCTGGCCAGGCAGGTGACCCACATGGCGCAGCAGACCTCTACTGTCTCACCTGCTGCTCCCTCAGCAGTGTATTTCATTCCATCTGCCTATTCTGCTCCCCACTCTGTCTCTGGTGAATTTTCTCCCTTCCTACACCTCTGGGCTGTACCCCAATTCTGTATGCATGAATAAATAAATCTTAAAAAAAAAAAATTTGTTGTTCCTGGCTTGTATCCCTTACTTGAAAATGAGGTCTTTAAGGGTATTCAATAGTCTGCCTTACTTATCCTTCATTCTTGATGTTTAACAGGTATCTGGCACATAAATATTTTTAGTCTTGGTATTTCCTGTTATGTTCTCTATGCAGATGAAAGCCAGTACTGTATACATTTTTTTCCATGATGACACCCTCTTATTGCTCAAATCTCATATTCAGTCAGATAAACTTTCTTCTGATTTTCTGGTTTTAGACCTATCTTTAGGGGTTCTTCCAGAAACCAAGCAGGAATTTTTGAAGAACCCTAAATTTGGTGCTAACTTCCTATCCTCAAGACTGCTCGGATACCAAACATGTGTGCTTTCAGCTTTAATTGCTGTGGGGTTGGGATGCTTTATAAAATATACGGAAAAGCCATTGGGAACTGCAAAACCAGTATTGTTACCAGCTTCACTTCATCAGTTGGAAAAGGCTCATAGGTGAAGAGTTTGTCATGGCGTATGCAGTTAAACTGCATATCTGAACCTCAAACTAGTGGTTTCCCCACAGACCTCCAAATTTACAGAGCTCACAAAGACAGGACCAATTTCAGGGTTGCTCACATGACTGAAGGGAAGCCCCAAGGGCAGCGAGGCCCCACAGGACACCAACATGAACATACAACGTGACCATGGAAGTACCGTGACCCCAGTCCGGTCTGCAGGGACCAGACGCTCAAGTCAGCATCTGACTAGCTCTTGGGCCGGAGACAGTCTGTTCTCTTTGTGTTTCTCTATCAGGAAACCCAGTAGTTGCCTTGCTGAGAAGTAGGTTTTCTCTATAATTAACACAACAGGCCAATGGATGTCACTGTTGCACCACAGAAACAGAATCCAATCCCCACCCGGTCCTTGACAGCAGCATTCACTGTTTGGTTTTTTAACCTAGCAGACCACAGTTGGAACCAAAAGGAAACTATTTTAAGTTGGGTAGTAATTAATGTTCTGGTTTTTTATTTTTAGAGTTAGTAATGAGCAGACACGTTCAGGTTCAGGGAAGGCAAAGCATTCAACTTAAGGCAAATAGTTTTGAATAGAGTAGTCAGTTCCCTTGGGGGTGGGGGGGAAGGGGAAGGATTACAAATGAATCAAACCAAGTCTCTTGACTTCAAACGTATGTTTCTTCTACTCTACAAGTCTGCCTTTCACAATTAGACAATGTGAAAATTGTTTCTAATAAATCTATAAATTAGTGGCACAGTGTAAATGGTTTGTAACAAACTCTAATCCTCAACCTAGTATAATGATCAAAAGAATAAATAATAAATTTTATTAGCACCTAGAACTTGCCATAACTCTTAAAAATATATTTATTGATTTATTTATGCTTTATAAGAACTGGTGTGTAGGCCAGAGGTCCGGGGGATGAGAGGATTCACCTGAGGTAGAGTGGGGAGCAGAACAGGTAGAAAGACTGAAATCCACTGCTGAGGGGAGCAGCAGGTGAGACAGGAGAGGTCTTCTGCACCACATCATCACTTCTCTTCCTGGGGGTTGAACTCATGCTGCATTGGCTGGTGACAGCTTGATAGTGCTGAGACTTTAATCCCAGCACCACTAGGGAGGACATTTTTCATAATCTTTAAGGTAATATAATTATTTCTATTTTTTGCATGGGGAAATTGGGACTTATCAGTAATCCAGTAATCCGGTTCTACAGAGGACAGAGACAACATGGGTGTCTGTGTCCTCTGGCCTGGAAAGCCCCTGATCCTTCCATTGTGCTCCAGTTCAGTCAAGCATCCTTTGGTAGTGCACTGAGTGTTTGTCACTGGAGATGCTACAAAGAATATGGTGCAATCTGCAGCCCCCCCCCCCAAATTTTTGAGGTCAGATATTACAACACAGGACGAGAAGGGGTCTTCTCAGGTGCTATGCTAATGAGAGGTCAGAAAGGGCCCACATGGTGTGATCTCTAAGGTGAGATTTGAAGAATAGATAAAGCATGACAGGCAAAGGGGACTATAGATCAAGGGGTGGGGGTGGGGGCTTCCTGGAAGAAGAGCTGTACCTAGGTCTAAAGTAGGGAAACATTATAGTTCCCCATAATAAAAACTTAAAGACAATTGTAAAGGAATAATCTTCCTTTTAAGTCAGACTGAGTGGGAGCTATAATGGTAATAGGCTGCTTGCTGTCCAGTAATAGTTTATAAGGTGAATCATTTCACAAAGCTTTCCTTGACATAGAAAGTCAAGCCCTGCCTTGGGAATGCTGGAGAGGTGCTGGTACTACTAAGCACAAGAAATAGCTCCATGGACTCAGAGTTAGAGTCCAAGAAACACCAGCAGGATAAGGAATAAGGGATGCCCCATGGGATTTCCTGGCACAATCATTCTGTCTGGGCCCCCAGTTCTGCCTGGCAACAACAGGCCATTGCCGAGGGTCCTGGAAGTCTCAGCATCATCATTTCACATGTACCAACTGTGACTGTCTTTGCTTTCAGTTCTGTAGAGGCCTTACAGGTGCAGGTAACAGATGTAAGCGACTACAGGTATATGGAGAGTGTCTGAACTTTATTCTTTTCAGACCCAGCACTCTCCCATGCAGCAGGAGAGAAGGTACTCCTGTGAGATAAATACCAGTGACATTTCCTGGGAATTCTTATAGGCTTTTAGAGCTGTCCCAGGTCATAGGCCATAATCATTCTTGAATTTTCTGACGATGCGAACTGTCACTGCTGTCAGACAGGCTTAACTGAACTTTTCGGACACGTTCTTAAAACATAAGTAAATTGGGCAGTTAATCCTACACTTTTGTATCTTGGTTTTTCTAGGAGCTTTGAAGCCTAGATTTGGAGAAGGGAAGGTGACGGGATCAATTTTATAGAAAAGTAACACAGGAATTTCTTTGTATTTAGCTTGAAGACCTCATAAGGACCTCACCAGGGGCACACGGGGCTAAGGCTTAGCACTATGAAGCTCTTCGCAACCACTGCAGCACAAGTTCAATCGCTGGCCAGGGAGCTGAGCCACAGGGCACAGCAGTCCTCTCCTTTCTCAACCGCTGCTCCCCTCAGCAGGGTATTTCAGTGGAGCTGCCTGTTTTGCTTCCTACTCTGTGTCTGGTGAATCCTCTCACCCCAAACCTCTGGCCTGTACCCCAGTTATTCTATATAAATATAAATTTAAAAACAGACAACATGAGATTCAGCTTTTCACTCAGACTATCTTCCCCTTCTCATTCATTCAGTCACTGGACTGGTCACTCTTAGTATGTTTAGATGGATATGACATTAAGACTGAAGGGCCTGTTATTGGCCCAGAGCCTAAAGGTGATGCTCAATTATAATATAAATTACCAAATCATGTATTATTATATCTATGTATTTATTATATCTATGTCCTAAGCTATTATCTGAAGAGCACGGTGAGCATTAAAAAGAAGAGGCAGGATGGGCAACCACCTCAGGACTGACCCCGTAATCTCCAAAGAGGTTAAGCCTCTTCACCCACCTGCAGCTCAGGTGGGTAAGATGTACGTGTAATACTTTATAAGCAACCTCTTTGTCCTCTCAACTATTTGGAATGTGTGAAAATTACATCTTACTATATTGATGTACTTTTCATGAAAATCCATCATTCCTCCATTTAGTAACTACTGAGTACCTACCAAGCATAAAAGCAAATGGGAATCAAGTCCACTTCCTTTGGAGTGAAAGTCATTGTTGCCAGTTCAATGCACAATTAGCCACAGCCCCACAGTAGGTTGAAGTCAGTCAAATCAATCAAATCCTTGCTTCTTTACTCACTAGTGATGTGATGAGGAGCTAACCATTTTTTATTTCCCTTTCTGGGCTTCAACTTTCTCATTTGCAAAATGGGAATAAGGAGTTGATATGATAGCTCAATACAATGATGGCCATCCCTAAGGGTCCCCTCGCTGCTGGCCTCTGGCAGGGCCACAGTGTGACAGGTAGGCATCCTTCATTGCCCCCTCACCCGCATCTCCCTTCTCCTGAGAAGTCATGTCATTTTATCTGAAACAGTTCTGACTCTTCCCTCTATTTCCATCGCCCGAGCTCAGGCCCTCATTCTCTCTTAGCCTCATAAGTGGTTTCCCTGCGAACATGCATGTGCCCCTGAAGCCCATTCTCTGCATTCTAACCAAAGTTTAAACAAAAACAACTCACAACCTCACTGAAAAGCACTTCAATGGCTCTCCACCTGCAAGCAATAAACACAAGCTCTTAGAACAGTCAACGAGCCCTGTGTCTACCTCTCCAGACTTCGGCATTCCTGCCCAGCACTCGACACACCATAGGCTTGTTTTTGCTTCTGCATCGTCTTAAGCTTCAATGCTGCCTATGCAATATTGCATTATGTCTCCAGCCACTGTTCTCATCGCCTCCATTTACTTATGTTTTAAGACTCAGTTCGGACCCAGTAACTCAGGTAACCCCTTCTCAATGCCTCCAGATTCTACCCCCAAGCCAGGTCGGGAGGCCTCTGTGACAGGTAACTTATTTATGATGAAGTTTTCCTCCATGTTAGACTCTTAAAGGTGAAAATCATAACGTACTCACCCTTACAACCCCATTACCTGCCACAATTCTTGGCACACAGCCAGGCTCAATGAATAATGTGGATGAAGGAATGAAGACAGTAGTGTGGCTCCCGGGCTCAAGATCTTTGTGTGCACCACACCCCATATAAAGCAGGGTAGGTGTCAAAACAGTGGCCCTCCACCAGGGGCCTTTTTATTCCCAGGGGACATTTTGCAATGGACTTTGGGGACAGAGGGAAAGTGCTTCCAGTATCTAGTGGGTAGAGCCAGGGATGTTGCCGAGCATTTTACAGGACCCAGGGCAGCCCTTTCCTGTGCCCACCAATGATGACTTATGTAGCACAGGCAGTAGCTTGCGACATGGGGCACAGGCTGACCCACTTCTCAGGGGCCTCATGGTCCCATCAGCTACTCGTAACCTATCAAATAAATACTCGACAACCCTTTTCATCTGTGTGTATCCAACCACCTTATGTTTAGAGATGGGTTCAGCTCTCCTTTTATGGAGCAAATGTCCAGCTCAGGGTCAGAGCTGTATGATCTATGGCCACCCCCCACACCCCATGATTACCTGCTCCAGGTCTGCATCTCTGAACGAGCTAGAATGCCTGGACCTGACAGGGAAATATTATTGCTTACCAGCTGATGTTGCTGAATCTTCTATTTCAGATATCTTTCTTACCCTACATGAACTCATAACCTGGAATACCCTCCCCAAGAAGGCCTAGTATCACAGGAGAATGTAAGGCTTAAAACTTTTAAGTTGTCAGGTGAATTTTATTGGCTGTTTGACATACAGCAGAGGCAGTGGATTGTGACATGGGACACCAGCTGACCCACTTAGGGAGCTTATGGTCCCATCAGCTACTCATAACTTATCATATAAATGCCTGGCAATCTTTTTTATCTATGCATATTCAAGCATCTAATGTTTGGAGATGGGTTACATGGTGAAGGAGGCTGCCTAGAGTTATCCAAACCAGGCCATAAGTCCTAAATTTGCCGCAGAGACCCCTGCCTATAATTTAGCTCATGATCCGCTGTCTGAACCATGAGGCAAATTTATGATCCGTTTCTTCTGATTATCTTCAGCTCCTCTTTCAGTTGCCCTCTTATCAGTCCAGATGTCTTTTGCTTTTGAGAAAAGCCATCTTTCTTGTCTCAGCAACTCCCTGCCTTTTATCTAGCTCAAATAATTAAACCACTAAAACCGACTGCCAACACTGATTATGTTTGACTCTGCTTCATGTACACTGGCACAGAAGTGGCTGTGTACTTTTTAAATATATAATTAAATGTTACTCTTAATTCATCCTAGACTTTGTAAGCTGAGATGAGGCATCTGGTTCCCTGTTAAGAAGTCTTGGAGTACCAGTAGAAGTAGGAATGACCTTTCTTTTAGAAAGCTTTCTAATTCGAAAATGGTGATTTTAGCCACTATTAAAACCATAGCCAGACTCAAGTTCAGGGACAGTGAAGTCTGGTGTTGGGATGCTTCCTTTGCTAACACCTGATTGGCTGGATAGATACTCAACATTCAGAAGTGATGGTTTATGATAGAGAAATTCCCATTGGCTACATTGCCATTAAACATATCTTAAGGGAGTTCAAGCAAATTTGTAATGCAGAGACTTCTGTTGGTTGTGCCAAGGGTGCAGTGTTCCTGGCTTGGGCAATTAGTTCATGTATAATTTTAAACAAACAGAAAATGCAGCACTAGCCTGTTCTTAGGTTTTCTGGTGGTTTGCCAGCCACCCACTCAACTGTTCTCTAAGTGGCAAAGACATTCTCCATGGAGAGAGTGGCAAGAAGCCTAGTCTTTTCAAACCTAGGAGTTCCCCAATTTCTTCGCTACCATTGGATGCTGTTATAGACTTAATATTTTGAGCACCCCCCAACCAATTCCTATGTTAAAACCGTAACTCCCAGTGCTTCTGTATTTAGAGATGGGGGGGTCTCTAAGGAAGAAATTAAGGTTAAATGAGATCATAGGGTGGGGTCCTGATCAAAGAAAATTCCAGTCAGCATGGCATAAGAAGAGACAGCAGAGAGCTCATTTCCTTGCTCTCATGCATTCTGGAGAGGCCATGGTAGGCGGCCATTTGCAAGCTAGGAAGAGAGCCCTCATCAGAACCAAACCCTGCTGGAACCTTCACCTTGGACTTCCCACTCTCCAGAATGATGAGAAAATAAACCTCTATTGTTTATGTCATGCAGTCTGTGGAATCCTGTTATAGCAACTAGAACATATTAGTATAGATAACTATTATAAATTGTATTAAAGAGTGAACAGGGGCTCTCCCTGGTGGTGCGGTGGGTTAAAGCAGGTTAAAGCACTATGATGCTACCACAGCTACTGCAGCACCAGTTCAATCCCTGGCCAGGGAGCTGACCCACATGGCACAGACCTCTCCTGTCTTGCCCGCTGCTCCCCTCAGCAGTGTACTTCGTCATCTGCCTATTCTACTCCCTACTGTCTCTGGTGAATCCTCTCACTGCCCCTGAACCTCTGGCCTGTGCCCCAGTTCTTGTATACATAAGTAAATAAATCTTTGAAAAAGAGTTATTTTTATTTTATAATAAAATAAATTCATCTGTTGATAAATACTTACTGATTTCCATGCCTTGACTATTGTGAATAACATAATGGTATCTTTTCATACCAATACTATAATATTTTGGTTATAATAAATTTACCATCATGATATCTAATAACTATCATTGTGTGTGTCAAAGGTCATCACAATGCTAGATTTTAGGAATTAATAAACAACCCTACATACAATTTGTATTACAAAGAATAAATATCTAAGAATAATTTTACCCAGGGAGGTGGAAGATCTGTACACCAAAAACTATAAGACACTGATGAAAGAAATTAAAAACACAAATAAATGGAAGATATTTCATATTCATGGATTAAAAGAATTTAAATTGTTAAAATGTTCATACCACCCAAAACAACTTCTAGGTTCACTGCAGTGCTTATCAGAAAATACAATAGATACTCCTAAAATTTTTGTGAAATCATGTAAGACCCTAACTAGCCAAAGCAATACCAAAAAAGAAGAACAAAGCTGAAGGTGTCACTCATGCTTATTTCAAACCATGTTGCAACTCTATGGTCATCAAAATATTATAGTATTGGTATAAAAAGATACCATTATGTTATTCATAATAGTCAAGGCATGGAAATCAGTAAGCATTTATCAATAGATGAATGGCTAAATGATGTGATTGATAGCTAACAATAGATACAGTATGGAATATGGTATGTTATTCAGATATAAAAAAAAAGAAGTCCTGACATTTGAGACAACATAGGTCTTAAGAACACTATAAGTGAAAGAAAGCAGAGAAAGACAAATGTCCTATGACCTCATATGTGGAATCAAAAATAAATACACAGGGCCATAGGTACAAAGAACAGATTGATAGCAGGAGGGTGGCAGGTAGGTTAAATGGGTGAAAGTATGAACTTCCAGTTAGAAGTAAGTCCTGTTGTAATGAACAGTAATACCGTATCATATACGTTTGAAAATTGTTAAGGGAGTAGACCTTGAAAGTTCTACTACAAGAAAAATTTTTTTAACTATATGATGGATGTTAACTAAACTTATTGTGATAGTAATAAAACAGTGCATACATAGATCATGCCATTATGTTGTGCACCTAACACTCACAGAACGTTATATTTCAATTTTTTAATGCTTGATTTTAGCCTAGGAATTCTCTTATGTTATATGGGGACTCATTCTAAATTAGTCTCATATATACATTTCTTTATCGTTATCCTTTTAATACCTTTCTGGATCATCTTATCCAATTTGGGAGAAAAGCTAGTTTATTTTTTTTTTACAACACTATCTCAAATTTATGCATACATTTCTCCCAATAAGTTCAAAGGATTTTGCTCAAAACTTCTCACTGGTTTTGACTGAAACCTCAGGATGTAAGCAGAAGACTGATTGATTGCTTTGGCCCATTTTTCATTAAAAACCATTTTTATTTTTCCTTGGTATTTGATGAGAGAGTCAGCTCTTTGATTTGGGGGATTTTTTTTTTTAAATTGACTTTGTTCTTTTTTAATCCCAACTGCTGCAGGCATCATTAGCTCCTTTTAATAGAAGTTTCAATTTCCTTTTATCCCTTTGAGCATGGGTTCCAATATCCTCAAAGCAGCACCTTTTAATTGGTCTGGAAAAGGTCACCCTTGTGAGAAGAGGAAACCATATCATACATTTAACAAAGTCAATGTGTGTCTCTGAGATCACAGAGGATGGTTGCAGGGAGTGGATTCATCCTCCAGCAAGTGTTTATGTGGCACGTGATTACATTTTCAAAGTAATTATTAGGTAAGTACATATACCACTCTTATCCAACACATTTCTTACTATAATTAGTTGGTCTTTATTTAAGATCCATTTGTCTTTAAGATTTTTTTTTAGCTAATGGCTGAGGGTCAGTATTAATTCTGACAGTGATTTCTTCTGTGTTATCATTTTTTATGACATCCTATTTACATACACACACACACACATATCCTGTATAGCATATAAAGATAATATCTTAATTATCTTTATAGGGTAAAAGAGTATCTAATGTATTCTCCCACCTTCACGTACCCTAACCACATGTCGCCTTGTATATTCTAGATATAACTTCTCCAGAGAAGTCTAAGGTGTAATCAAATCTTACATGTACATGGACACAGTTTCTAATCAAAGAAAGCTTTTTAAGGAAAATCTACTTTATTGCTTCACTTTCTTCTAGTGTTACAAAAACTAATCATGATCTGGATGGGTACCTAAATCTTGTAGGGGAGGAGGGAAGTAGTAAACCTTTCAAGACAATCTGAAAGAATTCACAGAAACTTGATTCCACTTAGGTAACTTTACAGAGGGGCAGGCACTGCTGGAAAACGTTCCCCAGGCTTTAAGGGTCTCGCCATTCACTTCAAAGAATCACTGACATAAATATGCTTATATTTCTTTTATTTTTAAGATACATTTAAGGAACCCCAATATTTGGTACCTCAGGAGTCAATACTGAGACATTTATGAAAAGTTAAGCATTTTTACTGACACATAATTTCTACCTTATCAAAGCACCATGGATAAATAATATTATAAAACATGGCATGTCAGAAAGAAGCTAACACCAAAGAAAAATTTATGTCCACAGTTTTCTCTTTCCTATATTATCATTCTAAAAAAAAATCTTGATGAGTTGATTTCCTTGTAAACCATCCAGAGTAAAGGTCCTTGACTTTTCCCCCTTTTGAAGAATTGGGTGAAATCCTAAATTTAGTACACTCAATAGTTGTGTACCTTAAACAAGGAAAGTGATGGCCCTTGTTTAGTCTTCCTGCTGCACTGTGTTGTATGTTAAAAGCCCCCAACTGAAAATAATGTAGACAATTTACTCAATAGAATACAGTTAAGGGGGAGGTATCTCAATAATCCAGGAGCTGCACCACCATGGAGGACTAATGTGAAGAATTAAAGACTAACTTGAAAAAAGAGAAGATTTGATACACAAATGTAAATGTCCTTGGTGGTTGGAAGACAGAGAGTAAAGAGGAAAGACCACTCACTATTTTCTGTCTGGCCCTAGAAGGATGAAAGGATTGAAGTTATAAGATAACAGATGATAGCATTAGTAAAGGACAAATTGTTGTAATTTGAAAGTTCTGAAATGGAGATAGTTTGTTTCTGCATTTAGTGAGTTCACTTTCATAATGATGTTCAAATGGAGCTGGTTGAACACTTCAGGGGACTGCCCCTTTTTAACCCTGACTTTCTCCTTCCTTCCACCCCGAAGTAACATTAGATTGCAACACTATGACTTCAGGAAGCCAGTAAACTTGTCATCAGATGTATCTAACCTTACTTGCTCTGAAAATGTCTATTTCCTGCAGAAATAACCAGATACAACAAAATTAGGAACACTCAAATCATTAAAAAATTAATGACTTTGGGGGTTAGACTGTGACTTTTATATATTTTTTTCTGTAGGCTCTCCTCACAAAGCTAAGGAGTTTAATTAATTTCTTCCATTAGAAGAGGCAATCTTCCCTGGTGGTCCTCCCTGGTGGCACAGTGGATTAAGGCTCAGTGCTGCGAAGCTGGCCACAGCGGCTTCAGCAAGTTTGATCCCTGGCCAGGGAGGTGACTCACATGGAGCAGAAGACCTCTCCTGTCTCACCTCTATGGTATACTTTGTCTATTTGCCTGTTCTGCTACCTGCTCTGTCTCTGGTGGATCCTCTTACCCCCACACACCTCTGGCCTGTACCCCAGTTCTATATGTATAAATAAATATATATATTTTTTAAAACAGCTAAGCAGCACTGAAGTCAAATGTTTAAAAAAGAAAAAGAAGAAACAGCCTAGTTAGCACAGAACTAGGTTCACCAAAAAACCTAAAAACCGGCCCTCCCTTGTGGCGCAGCGGGTTAAAGCACAGCACTGAGAAGCTAAAGCCAGTCCCACATGAGTTCGATTCCGGCCTGCCCCAGAGGAGACCACATGGCGTGGCAGACCTCTCCTGACCCGCCCGCTGCTCCCCTCAGCAGTGTACTTCGTCCATCTGCCTGTTCTGCTCCCCACTCTGTCTCTGGTGAAGCCTCTCACCGCCCCTGCACCTCTGGCCTGTACCCCAGTTTTGTATGCATAAATAAATAAATCTTAAAAAAAAAACCTAAAAACCAAAGTCCTTTTAAGGATGCTCCATCTACTTAAATCAGCTCTTTGGAATTTCTGTGAATTGTGTGGGGTGGGGTGGGGGAAAAGCTATAATCTTTTTACGTCCTTGTGTCGCCAGTGAGCACGTGGAAAACTCCATTTCACCCATGAAAACCTGGTGACTTCTTTCAGCAACAGAGGTGGCAAAGAAGGTTTGAGTCCTAGGAGGCATCGCAGGGCTGTTGAGAGGGAGTAGGTCAAACTCTAGGCTCACTGGTAACTTGTGGGGCTGAGTAAGCGAGAAGCAGCAGAAAGGAAGGTGCTTCTTGCAAACACTGGCTCTTTTCAGCTGCTGCTATTCTGTGATGTGAGCTAATGGGAAGGAGCTGAGTGCATGTTTTCATGCCACAGTTGATCTCAACATGATGCTGTAAACCATTTCACAGTCATTTCTTTAAGTAAAGGAGATAACAGAAAGTGCAGTGCTAAAGATACGGATTTTGGAATCAAAGAGCCAGGTTTCACATTCTGATTTTCTCATTCTGTCAGACCTTGAGCATTTCTCTAGGCCTCAGTCTCCGCATCTATATAAAATGGGACTTGAACACTGCTGCCTCAGAGCACCAGAGTAATGAACTTCTATCGCATTCACAGAAACGGAAGACAGAGTCCCACTGAGCTTGCTTCTCCTTGAGTCCTGTCTAAGACACAAAAGGCACAAAAGTGGCATTGAATTAAGAATCTGGGTCACATTCAGACCTGTTGCTCTGCTGACTGGAAAAAAACATGAACCCAGACTGAGGGGTAGTGAAAGTGAAAGCGAGTCCTATACTATTTTTACGATTTTAAAAATATTTAGAATTTTTTATTCATTTATATATACAAGAACTGGGGTATAGGCCAGAGAGATGGGGGTGCAGTTTGAGAGGATTCACTAGAGACAGAGTGTGGAACAGATCAGGCAGGCTGACTGAAATACACTGCTGAGGGGAGCAGTGGCTGAGACAGGAGTGGTCTGCTGTGCCATGTGGGTCAGCTCCCTGGCTGGGGATCAAACTCATGCTGTAGTGGCTAGCAATAGCTTGATAGCGCTGAGACTTTAACCTCTGTACTACCAGGGAGGCCTACCTATACTACTTTTTTTTTAAAAGATTTATTT
>NW_004567113.1:17767317-17791859 GCF_000260355.1 Condylura cristata
TTTTTTTTTTTAAGATTAATTTATTTACTCAAACAGAACTGGGGTACAAGCCAGGGATGCGGTGGGTGAGAGGATTCACCAGAGACAGAGTGGGGAGCAGAACAGGCAGATCAGCAAAGTACACTGCTGAAGGAAGCAGCGGGTAGGTCAGGAGAGGTCTGCCCGGCCATGTGGATCTCCTCCGGGGCAGGCGGGGATCAAACTCATGCAGAAGTGGCTTAGGCTTCTTAGTGCTGTGCTTTAACCTGCTGCGCCACCAGGGAGGGCCCCCACCTATACTACTTTTAAAGGAAATAAAATTAAATTATATGTCTGAACATAAAATGATTCCAACATACAGGAAATGAAAATGGAAGTTACAAAGCAACAATTCTCTTTGAGACAAAGGATTATTAACATAAATGATGATTCCCTCTCAACAGTGGATAATCATTGGCAGGGTGGGGGGAAGCAAATGATTACATGGGGTTTGCATGGGGCATTCACTCTCTGCTATTTCTATAGTGCTTAATTTTTTATAACAATATTAATGTTTTAATTAGGAAAACCCATAGTCAAAAAAGCACATTATCCTATTACAGATTTTAAAATTTACCACACCAATCACAGCAGTAGGCAGTTAATGACAACAGATGAGCTGCTGTAGACACAGTTTCCCTATTTTCCTTCTGAAATGATATCACACATCACATTTTCGAACCTCTTTGATCATCTCTCATGAACCTATTCAAGGTGTACTTGTGGTTAATGCTTTGAGCTGTCGTACAAGTCTTGAACCCTGACTCTCCATCTTATTCCATAGATAACCTTAGGCAATTTTCTTAATCTCTGTGCCTCAGTTAATTTCTCTGTCAAATGGGGCTAATCATACTACTTCAAAGGAGTGTTGTGAGGCTGCATTGAGACACATATGTAAAGTGCTTAGAGCAGTGACTGGCAGATAGTGAGCACTAAATAAAGAGTTTAACCATTATTATTTTAATCTCCATGTGGATACAAACGGCACACTTATCTTAAACTAAAACAAAGCTCAGAATCTTGAAATTCATTCCCACTGTGAATTCTCCAAGGCCAGAATCTTATCACTAAGCTGCTTGGAGGTGGCTGGGCCTTCCTACGCAGAGGCTCCTTGCCTCTGGCACCGCATCTTGCCTGGCATTGCCGGCTTCCGCCCTTTCGAGCTTTCCTTTCATCTCTGATAGCCTGGCTTAAATGACTTCAGTAGTTTCCCACTGGCAGAAATATAAATCTCAAACATCTTCACTCCTTCTTTCACAGATCAGTCTCAGTCTACCTTTCTCCTTTGTGATACAGCATTTCAAACACAGACCCTTTGCTTCAACCACACTGGTCCATTCACTGTTCCGAGACCCATAGGGCATCCCCAATTCTGAGCTTTTGCCTCAAGGCAGTGGCTGTCCACCATCCAAGCCTAATTCCAGTGAATAATAATAGTATATTGGGTGAAACTGACCACTGAAATTCACAGTTACCTCCACTTTTCATTCTGAGAATATTTCACATCCTGGCTCAAGCTCTCACTTGTGACGTAATTATAATTACTAAAGGCGATCATATGTAGATTCAACAAGCATTTATTGTTCAGGCTTTGGGAATCCAGAGATAAAGACAAAGTCTCAGCCCTAAGTGAGCTCCTGTTCTACTGGAGGAGACAGAAAGGAAAGAAACAGGTGTTTAGGTACAGGTGGCCATGTACTTTGTCAGAGACATATCCCAGGCACAGTTGAGGCCCAAAGACAGAAACAACCACCCAGGGAGGAATCACTAACTGGTACATGAAGTGTGGAGCTCAACCTTCCCTCTCTCAGTCAAGTTTGCCCTTCCCCTAGCTGACCAAAAACACAAGGTGAATATTTTAAGATCTTGTCCTACTTAAGCGCTCAAAGTGACAGGCTCTGACTGGTTTCCTCTTCCCTGCACCAACTGCTCCCCAGAGTATATTTCCACCTTACCTCCTACTTAGCTCACCTCGATCTGCCTATTTGTTTGCTGAAAATGTGAACCAACTGGTCAGGTACAGTAATCTAATTCTGCATTTGGTTTGATGCCAATGCATTGAGGGCATTCAATAAATAATGGTGCCCAGTGTGCCTTTCGTAGACCTTGGCTGCTTATGTCTGAGATGAAACTGGGATCCTAGGAGGCCAGCTCAGGAGATATTGGATGACGAACGCAGGGATATTGGTATCTGTGGAGGTAAATTTGCTCTGATTAACTGTCCCATAGAACTGTGGGTACACCTGTGTTTGGGCTTGTGCTTGCAAAGCCTCTGACATGCAAATCATATTTCCCTGAGTCGTTAGGGTGTGACATTCTTCCTGATAAGATTTTCCCATGTTCCATTTGGGGAAAACTGCATAAAGGTTCCCTCCCTGAGGGCACACAGGCTCATGTTTGCTTGCCTACCTTAAGGAAATTCTCCTTCCTGTGGGAGGTTCTGGGTGGAGTGAGCAGGAGTCTGTTGGTCTATCCCAAGGGAGGAAGAGCAGGGAGAAGACAGGAAGTCCTGAAGTGAAATTATATCGACAATGTGTGTTCACACATCCATCCTTCAAAGCATCTGTCCATCCTGTCATTCAATTAATAGGCAGGGATGCTACAAAAATGAATATTGCAGGACCCGATTCATGGAAGATAATATTTACTGAATTGCTGATTAGACTTTTGGTGTTAGCTTTCTCTAATTGACATTTCCAACTGGAGAATATCCTGTACTTTCTGTGTGACAGATAACATCAAGTGTATTTTTGGACTTATTTTCCCACTCTTGGTTTCTCCTGGCTTCTGAATAATAATACAAGAACAGATTGCTTTCAGGCAACCCAGGTAGCTTCAACTTAGCCTCAAATTCTCTCCTCTGCAGGGAACTGGGGAGAGGTCAAGGGAGCTGGCTCCCACTGGCAGCTAGATCACTTGGCTTTGAAGCAAGTTGGCTCTCCCAGTAGCCTCTCAATTCTCTGCCTGCTGAATGGCGGTCATGCCAACTGGCCCAGAGAGAGAGCGAGCAAGGGTTGGTGAGCTCATTGCTGGAAAGGATGATATACAATATCATGAGGTGAAATTCTGATTTTATGGTCCATCAATACCAAGCCTCATACTGTTTTTGGCTTTTGTGATTTGGGCACATTACTTCCAGGGAAGAGATGGGAATAATTAGCATGACTTGGTTTCTCCAGCACAGACACCCACATATAATGGTCTTGGCACAGGGAAGAATACCCAGTTGTATCTGGCTGCTAATCAAACCTGCTGGCAAGCAGGTGAGCGTGAAGGGCACCTGGTTTGGAGAAGCACTCCTTATGCAGGAAAATATTTTAAAAGTATCACTCAATGTTGGATTCAATTAAACTATACGTGTGAAAAGAAACATGTTACAAAGTGAGAAACCAGTCTTTTCACTTAAAAAATGCAGAAATCATTGCAGATTACAGCTTTCAAAAGATAAGACAGAAACGACACATACAAAGACACCAATGAATTATTTTTTCCCCTACAGGGTATACAAAACAAATTCTTTGAGCGTGAACAATAGAGATCTTTCTAGAAGAAAACTCCCCTTTATATTTGCTTGTAATAAACTGGCAGCTGACAAATATGTTAGTGATGTATGCAAAAGAACAGCTAAAATCCAAAACAAACACTACTCTCATAAACAGAATGGAAAATGTCAAACTCAAAGTCCAATCAAGGATGGCCAAGCATAATTGCTCTCCCACTGGAATTTCCAAACACACAAATGAACAAGCAGATGTCAGCTCTATTTAAAAAAGAAAAGAAGAAGAACGAAAGAAACTTGCTAAGAGGATTCTCTTGAACAAAAGGCAGGCTGACCTAAAATCAACCTCCGCATAGGTCGCCGACAGACACACAGCACATCTACTTTGCTTTTGTGTGCCAAATGAGCACTTGCAACTTGCCCGGTGGTGTTCATGAGCACACGAATGCTATGCTGTATCACTTCTTTGACATCTGCCACTTCTCCCCAGAAACCCTCACACAGGAATCCTGGCTGTTGGAAACACAAGCCAATGCCCACCTCACTTACAGATTCTGATGCCTTCTCGAGTTTTGGGTTCCAAGCCTGGGGAGCATCAGCGCCAGGCAGCCACCCTTGCTTAGCACCATATCCGGAGTAGGCCAGCAGCAAGATTGGGACAGGAGGAGGGCAGCCCAAGGGAAGAGGAAGAGACTCTTACTCACCATGTACTCAGAGCTGGCACTGGTTATAAAAACAACAGAACTCCCCCATGCAACAGCACCTCCCAGCCACCTTGCCTCATCACTAATTTGCAGTAATAGACTCTGCTGTGGGCATGAAAGGGAAGAGAACTGGAGGTGGGGAAATGGCCAACAGGCAGAAGACAAGCAAGAAGCCATGATCTCCTCGGGTGCTTGACATTCATTTTAGGTGGACTTTGTAATACCAGGGACTCTTTAACAGAATGTATATTCCTCAAGAGTTGGGACCTTTGAGTTATACATGCACTTAATAAGCACTTAGTAAATGGCTATAGGCGTCTGTGGCATTCAGAATGGCTCTATAATGTGTACCAGCTGCCTGCGTAGGGGGGGCGCCAAAGGAGTTAGTAGGTCTTTGGGATCCAAGTTAAGGCAGTTGCTGAGAACCCTCCAAGATCTGACTTCTGGCTGCTTCAAAGTTACCTCCATACAAATGTGTGTGGGAAGCAGTGATTCTCTCTCTCTTTCTCTTCCTCCTCCTCCCTCTTCTGCTTCTCCTCCACTTCCTCCTCCCCCCCCCTCTCTTTTTTCTCTCACGCTCCTCCCAGAGCCCATTTTGGTGTCTACACAGGCAAGGGTTATAAGCTCATGGGAGTTCCAGGCTGACCTATATCCTTCATGACCTAATGCTCCCCCAACCCCCCCCCCAAAAAGGTTAGGTCACTTTCAGGGTTGTCAAAAGCTTTAGAGTCCTCAGAAGTAGTAACCACACTGTCTCTCTTGTTCTGATTCATGGAGGACTCATTCCTTAGGGTTACACTATAGGGCAAGCATGAAGGATAAGGGATCACTACATTTCTGTCTTTGAATTTGCTTTTATAAAAAAAGAACAGCTGTGTTACCTTATTCCTGAAAGGAATTTTAAAGCTTTGCAGACAGAAACTCGAAAGAAAATGAGAAGGGATGATCATGAATGACTCATGTCATTTAAAGTGCTGATTGTACTTGACCTGATCCCACTGAATGCTAGAAAGTTAACCTTTAACTAGGTCCTTTCTGAAGAGAGAATTAGACTAAATATATTTATTTCTTTAATACTATGCCCAGAGTATAAAGTCAACTCATGCATTGAAAAATAACTATCAGCCAACCCACCAGCTATGAAACATCTCTTTTTAGGAGTAAATGTACATTTGTAGTGTCAGTCAATTTGTTTCTGAATTTCCTATACATTTTGTGCTATTAAGAATGAATAGGATGAGCAAAAGGAGAGGTCAAAGTCTCCTGTTGACTCACCTAACAGGCTTGGCAAAGCTTTCTTTGACCTCCCCAAGAAGACAGCTTTAAGTGTCCAGTTCGCAGTCACTCCACCCAACCTCCAATCCCAGTGTGGGTTGGGTGGCGTTGCCTGGTTCCCCCAGCTATGCAGATGCTGCATCGCAGAGATTCAGAGTCATTAAATCCTGCCAGACCTGACCTGGAGACCTGGGAGGGGAGAGGCCTGGCAGGAGAGGTGCTAAGCCCAGAATCTTCTTTGTTCCCTTTTTGTGAGCCACATAGACGTAGCAAGGCATGAATCCTTGGGCTCAGGATCCCTCAGTTAGTGATGAGGGTGTTTTCCCAGTGCAAACAATTGAAAGATTTTTTTTTTTTACTTTGGATTGAGGGCATTCTCACAACCTGAATTCATCCTTACTACGCACAGATTTGTCTTTCAGGGTAGAATTTTCTATCTTCATCATTTGTTTCTAGGCAATGAGCCAGTGACCGGGAGGTTGTCATTAGCTTCTAAAGCCCCTGAACATATTCTTTACAAAATAATAGCCCATTTGTGAAGGCTAACAGGAGAAAGAAAAATAAAAGGGAGAAAAGAGCATGAGTCAATGGAGTAATCTCACCCCCTCCCCACCCTTTTGGGAGGAGAGAGTTTTCCGTCATTAAACCTACTAATTCTTATGTTTTACTCATTTTTTTGCTAACAGTTTCCATTCTTGATTATGTTGCCAGCATGAGAACAAATACTTGATCCTTATGTTGTTACTAGACCTAGAAAAAAGAGGTTCAGCCTGTTACATCTGCAACTGTTCGGGTTCAGCTCCTCCAGGCCCATCTTTCCATGACACACCCACCCATTCAGAAGAACACTGTCATAGTTGCCATATCCTGACAAGTCCTGGTCCTTATGTCAAAGTGCATACTACAGAACACTCTTCTCTCTCACCTTGAAAGAATTCAAAGACTACAGTTCTTGAGAAATTATAGACAAATGAGATTGGTAGGCACATTAAGAAAAGTGACTAAGTTAGTAGTAACTTCAGGGATGAAGGGTGCTTCTGAATTCCTACCTATACTTTATGTGAAAGCGGTGATACAGAATGGCCCCTCAATAGTGATTTGTCTCCCCTTGAGTTCTTAATGGTTGGGGTATTTGTTAAATTAGGGTTGTGTTTGTGTGACATCTGCCAAGTTGTTTTAAAATAGTAGGGTGTTCCTTCAAGTATTTCAGAATTCAAATAGAGGGAATATTCTAATAAAGTAAGGGGGGTGCCAATCACACATTTTGCCTGTTTATGAAGTATACTTCGGGCAAGAAGAGTTCCCAGGAAGCATTTGTTAGAACTGAATTTGGCAACATCTAACTGGGTAGTCCTTCCTCTTAGTTATGAATAGTCTAAACCAAGAGAATTGGTTGGGAAAACAGAAAGATAACTTTCACAAGGTACAAGGGCCAAAGTCCACAGATTCCATACAGGACATGGAGGGCATGTCTAATGCCGAAATCCAGGACTGAGGTGATGGCACAAATTCAAATACCCAAAGCCTCCCTGTGGATTGACTTTGTATTTTGCCAACTTTGAAGATTCCAAGGAACTTACACTTAAGAGTTGCTCCAATGGTGGAGAAATGATGGAGTTTCTTGGAGCACTTAAGATTACTCTGCTCCAAGTTTTTCAGAATTCCCTCAGTTCTTACAGAATTCCCAAGCCTGGGTTATAGAAGCTATAGAAATATTTTGGGCATCCATGGTAGCACAGGGGTTAAATTCTCAGCTACCAAGCTATTGCCAGCCACTGGCTCATGAGATTCCCTGGCCAGGGAGGTGACCCACATGACATGGCAGACATCTCCTGACCCTCCTGCTGCTCCCCTCAGCAGTGTACTTTGTCAGTCTGCCTGTTCTGCTCCCCACTCTGTCTCTGATGAAGCCTCTTATCCCCCACACCTCTGGCCTACACCCCAGTTCTTCTTTGCATAAGTAAATAAAAATAAATCTTGAAAAAGATTAAAATAGCATCTCAGTGAGGACAGGGGTTCATGTCTCTCCTCACTTCCCACCCCAAACTTATCCCATACCTTCAACATTTCAAACAGTGCTTAACACACAGTAAGAGCTCAATCAGTATTTGTAGGATGGGTATAAAGATGCTGTTGCTGGAATTTAAGGATAATCCAAGTCTGCTCACAGGAAAGGGTGTGGAATTGTCACAAAAGGATCCTGAAAGGAAACAGAACCTGTCACTACTTTTAGGGTGTGTGTTTATGAAATTAATTCTAGACATGTCTTTAAGTCACATGTTTTCTGGCTTATATAACAATACAAGTTTGACTTTTTTAAAAAAAAAGATTTATTTATTCATGCATACAAGAATTGGGGTACAGGCCAGAGGTGCTGGTGGTGGGTGCTGAGAAGATACACCAGAGACGAGTAGGGAGCAGAATAGGCAGATCTACTGAAATACACTGCTGAGGGGAGCAGTAGGTGGTCAGAAGAGATCTGCTGGACCATGTGGGTCACCTCCCTGGCCAGGATTGGAACTCATGCTACAGTGGCTTCAGATAGCTTCATAGTGCCATGCTTTAATCCATTGCGCCACCATGGAGGGCCCAGTTTGACTTATTTTTGAAGTTGGAAAAAAAAAAAGCCAACCTTGGAAAAACAACTTAACATGCATATGAAATATGGTTGGAGACCGTCTTTTATCATTTTGAAATTTGAGGATGCTTTCTCTTTTTGCAACACTGCAGATGAAGAGCTTAGAATTTGATAAATTATAAACCTAATGAGGCTTCTAACTCCTCTAGCCAGTCATTAGCTACCAGGAAATGATCGTTGTTACTTAATTATAAGATGAAATTAAACATTGAGAAATGTTGAAAGTGATCTGATTGGCCAGTGCACCAAAGACTAATTCCACAGGCATGCTTTCTATATACCAATTAAAGCTGCATCACCCATAGTAAAATGCTGCATGCCGTTGGCTGTGGTCTATGTTGTCATTTTCAGATTAGGACAACAAAAACAATTCCAGTCTAGGGCACTTCCTGGGCACCCAGAGAGCTAGACTTTCCTAACTTAGAGGTAAGGACTCCTCCTGGGGCCTATTACTCTTCAGGACATACCCTTATTTTCACTTTGACCACACCCAAAAATAAGAGTCAGTCTTAAAGATAATAAAAGCAGTCAATCATGTCTTTTACTAGCTGTCAAGTTAAAAAAAAAAAAAAACTTCAAAAGGAAATTATAGATGCAGGACATTTTATTTCCATGCACTAATTTTCGAATATTCTTTATAATGTATTTATATAGCATATTTAAAGTTAAATGTCTTTATTCCTGCCCTGAAAATAATCTCAATAAAAACAGGGACTTTGCTGTTTTATGCCCAGCACAAATGGACACTTAGTAAATATATGCTGCATGACTTGAAGAATGACTATCACTGTGGATATCCCAATGTCCCTTTGTACCCATGTTGAGAAAAATTGATCTAAGTTTCACCAAGCATTGTCCAAATTCCCTCTCAGTTGGTATAATCCTACTGTCAAGAATCTCATGAGATTCAGCCTGCTCACTGAACCATGATGGTGCATAATCATGACCCTTTCTTTGATTTTTCTACTTCTATTGAAACATCAATTTCTGAAATAGGGGGAACTGGTGGTCCACACTCAGTTAGTTTGCAATAGTGGGATAAGTCTCTAAATAGAAATTTAATGATAAATAGGCTCCCTTTTTGGATTGCTTTTTTTCTTCATATTTTTACCCTCTAAAATGTTTTAAAAACTATTTCTATATTTCTTTGCGGAAATTATACCTGTATTTTGACTACCTCTTATATAGATCTGTCAGTCTGTCCAACTATCATAAAGCAGGATTCCTAATTCCAAAATGCCTGTGTAGAAAGAAAGTAGAATCATTTGACAGAAGATTCTCGCAAAAGGGGAGGCTATGAGTGTCAAGTTACAGTGATTTGCTTGTTTCTGATATTTACGGCTTCTATAGGTTAGCGTCAATACCCTATCTTCTGAATTACCTTTGTTAATGAAAAGCAGAAGCAGTATTTGTGCAAAGCGGGAAAATGCATGTCTCTAAAGCTATGATAATCATAGACTTTGTGGATAATCTAAGAAAGATGGTGTATTTTCTTGGCAGTTGACTTTCAGAGATTTAAGTAGGAATCATTTCTAAATTTTTGTCATCTTTACCATAATGAATAAAATGTAAAAAATACAACAAATAAAAAACAATAGTGCATATAAATACTGGATAACTTACTGGCATAAATATTGGAACTAAAAACTGTGTTTCCTAAAACATCAGAACCAGTTCAGCCACAAATCCTGGGGAACATGGTTATCATGTTAGGTCTTAGTTTGAAAAATAAACAGCTTTAGAGCATCTGATTCAGGCGGCAGGTTTTAGACTGATTTTTAAGCTTTATATGAACACTAGAATCTCCCTCTCTTTTTCAGAAACTCTTGAATTTACTTTATTCATTAGGAAATTAAGAAAAAAGAAAAACATATTAGCATCCCCAAAGGAGGTGCAATCCTAACAAATCACATAACAGGCAAATATCGTTCATGAACCATAACATGTCTCTAGACTTCTGGGAAACACAATCATGGATTCATCAGCTTGGCAATTACTAATTATTGGAGCTTTTGGGGCAGGCTGCCAACTGAGCTAAAAATGCCGACATTTGGGCTCTCCCTGGTGGTGCAATGGGTTAAAGCACCGCATTATGAAGCTCTCCGAAGCCACTGCAGCATGAGTTCAAACCCCGGCCAGAGAGCTGACCCACATGGCGTGGCAGATCTCTCCTGACCCGCCCGCTGTTCCCCTCAGCAATGTACTTTGTCAGTCTGCCTGTTCTGCTCCCCACTCTGTCTCTGGTAAATCCTCTCACCCACCACACCTCTGGCCTGTACCCCAGTTTTGTGAGCATAAATAAATAAATCCTTAAAAAAAAGCCAACATTCTGCAAAAACTATGTCTATGATGACAGATTCAAGCACGATGAGGCAATGTTGGTGGCCCCTTGGTCACTGTGTCATTTCAGTACAGAGAGTCGTCCTCACAGTGATATGTGTGCACATCCGACAGCTGAGAAAACAAGGGCACTTATATCACAAAGGAAAAATAAGCAGAGAGAACAGGGGCTTTGTGACAGGCCAACCCAATTTCGAGTCTCTGAGTAGCCACTTTCTATGCAATCTTGATCAAGGTCATGTCCCATCTTGAAGATTTAATGACACCAACTATCAGGTGCTGAGAGGACCAGGGGTGCTACGTGACCTGCATGGCTTTAACACTGCACCCATGGTAGCTATTTTAGATAATTGTACCCAAGCTACACTAAGATTCTATTTCTTAATTTCAGCCATTTTTAAAATATAATTGTTTATTTTTACATCATTTTTTGCCTTTTTCCATATCAGTTGTAATCCCCATGGGCTTTTTATCACCAAATCTCCCATTTGCCATCACCATAGTCCAGTGCACTCCACGCCCCCCCCCCAACCACCATTTTTAATCCCATTCCTCACCCCACCCCTGTAAAATGTCTCTGGTATATAGTTGCTCATTATTATTATTATTGTTGTTGTTATTTTCTCCCCTGGTCCTTTATACTCCTGCTATGAGTGAAACCATCTGGTATTTTTCCTTTTCTCTCTGGCTTATTTCACTAAGCATGATCCCTTCCAGCTCCATCCATGTTGCTGCAAAAGGCATGGTTTATCTTTTTTGGTTGCTGAGTAATATTCCATTGTGTATATTCACCACATCATATGCACCACATTGTTTTAATCCACCCATTTACTTTTGGGTATTTGGGTTGTTTCCATGTCTTTCCTATTGTAAATAAAGCAGCCATAAACATGGGGGAGGCAGGTGTCTTTTGAATCAGTGTTTTTATGTCTTTTGGGTAGATACCTAGGAGTGGGATTGCTGGGTCATACGGAAGCTCCATGTTTAGCAGTTTGAGAAACCTCCACTTTTCCGTAGTGGTTGTACTAGTTTGCAATACAACCACCAGCCATTTCTTAACTGAAGTTTTCTAACTGAAAACACGTAACAGAAATTTTTATTGTTAGTGCAACTTAGAGATGAATGGTAAGCAGTATTTGAGATAGATAGTAGGTATATGTATTGAAAAAGGAAGAGTTTAAAGAACTCCTTTTTAGTGGATATGTGGCAACAAGCAGCATTTATGAAGCACTGTGGATCTTATTTAAATAGCAACAGTTGATGTTCAAGTAAGTGGGGCTTACTCTTAATGTAGCAGACAATCCTCCTCTAATCTCACTAGAGATGAGAGGCAAATGTTAAAATAATCTCAACCTTGTTGAGATGGAAAGAGAGGGAAAATCCCACAATCATTTTTAATGCCAGAAGCACTGCTCACTCTGAGGAAGGGATTTTCCTTCCCTTTGATTTCCTAATTGCAGTTACAATTAGCTTTAAAAACAGGGGCCCCACATGCTTCCTCATCACTATTCTTTTGTGCTTCAACTTGAAATCTAGGTAGTGCCATCCCTACCCACAAACCATGAAGGGCTGACTCCTGCAGTTATGGTGGATCCGGAATCCATGTGGCTCCACTTTCTTCATCAATAAACTGAGAGGTCAAAGGACTTGTCTGCATGGAAAGGATTCTGGGTGACAATCAGACTCAATGGAGTCTTCAACAAAAATGCATTGACCCCTCACTATATACCAGGCCCCTGTGAGTCTCCAGGGAGCAGGCAGTCAGTATTCCTGATAGTGAACAAAATGGCCACAGTCCTTGCTCACAAGCTGCTAGCATCTAATGTGATGGTTATAGAGGTCAACACAGATAACCTGCTATGAGAATACAATCGGAATATGGGGAGAGCAGATGAGCATGCTAGAGAAGTAACATTTGGGTCACAAGAGTAGAAAGAGCACCCTATAAGCTTAAGCATGGGAATGTTGTCTTGCATTTCATTTTGGCACAGATAAAAAATTTAAAAACAAAAAATCTAAGGCCTATCATTTTTCATCAGAAAAATGCAAAGCATATGGTTTGTAGTGACTTAGTATTTACTTTGGGGCCGATGAACTGAAACTGTAAGCACACTGATATAGTAGTTTGCCTCCTTCTTAGAGAAGCAAAGATTTCACTGATCATCTTGTAACAGGGTGGCCCAGGGCCCTGTGAATATCCAGGAAGAGGGAAGGTTCCAGGTCCCCTGCCCCACCCAAAAGGAAGGTAGAACTGAGCAGGGAGGAGAAGAATCTGGAGAGGAGACTGAAGAGGAAGGAAGCAGGATGGAGAGCCAGAAGGAGACCAGAGAAGTGGCTTTTGTTTCTTGGCCCTCGACTGGTTGAAACAGATGTGGGTGAGAGACCCATGGAGAGGTTAACTAAGGCAGCATTAATTGTGGTTTTGATTTTACTCTATTCTTCCCAGATTTGTCTGGACATTTCTGACCCCTTTCTGTGGGTCCCCACAAGAAGTTGCTTTAGGCTTGTGACAGGCTTTCAGGCCTTGCTTTGGCCCAATCCCTTTTGGGTGGACTTTGGGTGCTTGATTTAGTAACTATGTTCTTTGTCTTTTCTGTATTGCACACTGATTGTGTTAAAGTCCTTTCCTTAAAGGTTTTAACATATTTTGTCCTGATGAGGCTGATGGCAGAACCTATTTAGAGCAGGCAGGTTTGGGGGCTCAAGGGTGCCCCTTTCACTGCCCTGTAACAATCTCATTAATATGGACACTGAATTCCAAAAGCAATGAATAAAATTGGAATCTGACATGAAAATATTTCTTCTCCCTTTAAACAACACAAGGGTCCTGAGGAAGGATTACATTTTCACTTTGCACAAAGTGTCTTTTTATTTACAATACTAGTGTAACCTATAATCTTATGCTAAGATTAATGGGGAGAGGGAGTGGAAGGGAAAATAAATTAAAAAGTTTAAAATTGTTAATTATACACATGATTCATACACATGAATTTCCTTCTAATTCAGAAAATACTAAAATCCAACACAGACTACCTCAGTTTTTTTGCAATTATGGTGAGGCTTACCTGGCTTAAATTCAAACAGTATTTCCAGTTTCAATATTATTCAATCCAAAAAAGGATTTGAGACAGCTCTGAAATATGCAACACCCAGTCCATTAATTCACATGTGCTTTGAACGTACTGATTCCTTTCAAACATTTCTTTTTAATTTCTGTCTGGCTTCTGCAAGCCCATCCGATTTCAAAAGTCCACAGTAACTGCCAAAGGGGAGGACCTGACAGGGACATAGGAGCACGTGGCACAAGTTTCACAGGCAAGTAACTGCCCTTCCGGGGGATTCTCAGGCCCTGCACTCACTCTTGGAAACCTGGATAACAAAACGGGACTGAAGGCTTTCCGAAATTACTCGGCTGGAGCAAATGTTGCTCATGCTTCATCTCCCAGGAAACTCAGAAACTTCCCAAGAATGAAGTTACTGCGGCAAAGCAGGCAGCTGAGTGAACCCTGGAGCTATAATAAACTGTCTTTGCAGACAACAGGGCTTCAGTGTCAAAGGCACAAGACCAAGGGCAGGCATGCCATCCCCAAGAAAACCTCTATCAGGGAGCACAAAACAGTGATTACAGAGAGGTGGGCCCAGGCAGAGTGCAGCCCTGGATATCTGCGCTCAGAGCAGTGCTGCCATTATTTTCTCTCTCTGGCATTTTAATGAGAAGGGGAAACGTGAAGGTTTTGTGATCATTTTATTCATGTGTTAAAAATACTGGGCAACTCATTTAGAAATAGCCACTTCTACCTAGAATAAATGGATATTTTAAACATATTTGGGAAATGGGTCATTTAAATAATCTTAATTTAAAATCCATGTACATGAATTAAATGCTGGGGGCAAAAAGCAAAACAAAAGCAAAAAAACTTTCTCTTCCTTAATCCTCTAGAAAGAAAAACTTTCTCCACCAAATGCTCTAGAGAGAAAACAGAATCTTCAGTTGTGGTATATCTGAGAGTGCAAGGAATAATATTTGCACTCCCCTCCCCCCTGATTCTCAGATTTCAAATGCTAAGTGTTCTGTCAACTCCACACTTTCAGTTTACTCTGCTGAAAACTCTGGTATTTTGTGAAACTCTGAAGCTAAACAGGAAAGAGACAGAAAAATAATTGGAAGCATAATAATCTTGAAAGAAAATAGTTCTTTCATATTTTTCTTATCCGTGGAAAAAGCCTTTAAGGAATATTCAACTGAATAACTTAAAATACCATTTTTCTTAAAGGAAATGTTTGCGTAAATTGGTCAAGAAGACATAAGATCGTCTTGCGAAGTCCTTGAAAACACCCAGGTCACTATGTGGGCTACACAGTAAGTGGTCCCAGTGAGAGAGTCCAGTGCCTTCCTTTGGTCCTTTGGCAATTAACTTTGTAGCTAGGAGTCAAGTTTTATAAACCGCCAAGTGACCGGGCAGACAGACTGACTCTGTAAGGTACTGTTTCCAATTTGACTCATGCTATGGTCTTTGACCTAACAGTTATTTGCGGTTCAAGTACCATCAAACATTCTGAATGGTGGTATGTGAGTGATTAGCCTAGACATTCAGATTTCAGTTGATTTCTTGCCTTGCTGTCCACAGATTTGGGACAGCAGGAGATAAATGTAGAGGCAAGAAAGAAGAGCAAGGGAGAAGAAAAAAAAAATAAAATTCCTAAAGGCAAAATGTCCCAAACTTGAGTCATGAAGAAAGTCAATAGCATCGAGTTTGTCTTCGAAGGAGTTGTTTCTCCTAAAACAAACAAGTATGTCACTACTCTAAAAGAGTAAGTAAAGATGAGCTGTTAATCAAAACCTGCCTAATGCAATCCTAGAGTTTGGAAGCAAATATCAGTGAGAAATGGCAATTTAAGGATCCAGATCCAGACACTCAGAGATGAGAGGAAAGCGGAATCCAGGCATTTTCATTAAAGAGATAAGATCTCCTGGCCTCTTGTCAGTTGCACAGTAGCTAATGTCCCTCCATCTGATTCTCAAAACCAGACATGGAGAAGAAAAGCCCTTCACTTGAGCCAGCACCACCCACACTTTAAGTAAAGGCAGCATAGGGGACAGATATTCACAGGTACAAATATTCAGGACTATCAGTAAGATTTGCCAACGCATCTATTGTTCTTTGCTAGCGACTTAGTTCCCTGCCTTCTCCATACCTCAACCTCAGGAAAGAATAGGTTTTCTAGATCCCTCTTTTTCTTTGTTCCTTCTCACACCAGAATCCCCAATATATAACTTCTATTTGCTTAAAGGGGGTTCTAGAAAGTCAGAGAAACTTTTTAGGGCCTGTGGGAAATGGAACTAGCTGAAAACCTAATGGAAACTTTGCTAGAAATATTATGGCGAATAGTTAAATATTTACAACATGAGAATCAGTTCATTTGAAAACAAATGTACAAGTGGCCTGGCTTTGTTCCTGCCTCAGGAATCCAGAATGTTCCCTGGCCGAGAGCTGCTCTTTTATTGACATTCAAGTAAGATCTGACTCCAAAAAGAAAAAGGAGTAAGCACATGAACTATAGTTCTGCAGACCTGCATGGCACTGTAACAGGGTGGTCCCTACCCCACCCAGAAGGAGGGTGGCGCTGAGGATAGAGGAGAGGAATCCAGAGAGACTGAAGAAGAAGGAAGCAGGATGGAGAGCCAGAAGGTGACCTGAGGGAGCCGCATGGAGCAGAGACATGTGAAGAAACTGCACTTGCTTCTTCTTGGTCCCTGACTGGCTGAAATAGATGTGGGTTGAAATAGATGGGGAGGTTGACTGTGGCAGCATTTATCCTGATTTTAATTTTGCTCTTTTCCTCCCAGACTTGTCTGGCCATTTCTGACCCTATTATCTGGATCCCGCTGGAAGGTACTTTAGACCTGTGGCCAGTTTTCAGGCCTTGCTTTGGGCCAGCCCCTTTTGGGTGGACTTTTATCCACGAGGGGATGGGTAACTTTGGGTGTTTGATTTTAAAAAACTATATTCTTTGTCTTTTCTGTATTGCACATGGATTGTATTAGAGTTCCTTTCTACTAAAGGTGTTATATGTCTTGTCTTGATGCGGCAGATAGCAGAACCTATTTAGAGCAGGCAGACTTGGGAGTCCAGGCGTGCTCCTCTCTCCCTGCTCTGTAACAGCACTAAGTACAAAAGTAGATGACAAATAAAGAAGCAATTTTTAAAAAGCATAATTTGAGATTAAGAATAGGCACACCCCCACAAAACTCATCAGTCTACTTATCCAATTGCTCAAAATGAAACTAAATAGTTTTATATAACGAATGGAAGTAACTCAAGTAATATAAGAACCAAAGAAAACACTGAAATATGCTGCTTTGGCACCCAGGACCTGAGGTAGAAGGAAAAGGAAAGAATGGACAGAGAAAAGATAGCGTCACCCAAATAACTGCATAAATAAGTAAACAGCCTGTGAGACTCATGGTCCCAACTTTGCTTTGCTGCAAAGGTAGTTTGGGAACTAGGAAAGCGTGTAAAGTTACTCTTCTTAGAAACCTTCCTTTGTGCTTTTCCTGTTTGACTCATTGAGTAGAAGTCTTTCTTGGAAGTGACCCTTGGGATCATCAGTCCCAAGTCCTCAGACAGTCCTGCCTGTAATACACCTGAAGCACACATAACTTCCCAGTGACAGGCCAGGCCAAGTGTGAGGCTCTGAGCCATGCTGAGAGTCTGTTTTTGCTGGGTTGGAGACTTTTTTTATTTAATACTTGGTAATCAGAGATTCTTGCAGGTAGAGATGGAAAAACTAAGGAGAACATCAGAAAAATCTCCTGGACATCAGCTTCACTTTTCCAGGAGAGGCTGCTCTGGGGATTTGCAAATTCCCTCTTGAGCTGGAGGGGTGCTCTTGAGTCACCCTTGTCCATTTAGATCACACATTCATGCAGATAAGATGCTGTTCTCTGGCAAAACCTCAGAAGGGGGCCAAGGGCTGACTAGGGAAAAGGGCTCCTTCATCACTTCATCTGCTCCTAGAATGGCAGTGACTGTTGGATGATTTTAAAGATTCATTAAAGAGTAGGGAAATGCCCCCATAGGGCAATGAAAGTCCAAGAGTTATGCATAAAGAAGTCCAAGAGTTATGCATAAAGGACCCTGCACCCCCATACCCACCCTGCCTCCGAAGGCCCCTCTGCCCATTTGGCCTCTGTCTCTTTCTCCACTTACATTTATTAAGTCCCTGCAATTGGGCTTGGAGTTCATGATTATCCAAACTGCTCCTTCTCAACTGCCAAATCTGGCCTGCCTTCTCAGGGTTCACACCCCCACTGCACCCCATCCTTTGGCCTCCTCATTGTTAGCCTGTAAACCATTCCCTCCCCTTAAAACTTTCTCCCTTGGCTTCCAGGAGGACATGTTATTATCATCCCAATAAATGTCACTTTGCTATTTTTCCTCCTCCCGTAAGAACCAAGCTACAAGATCCTCCCTTTGCTGCTTCTGCTCTCTTCCTCTTGGATCTCATCATTCTCTTTAACCATCACTCTTTGTAGAGAACCCTCAGATCTATGACACTGCTTTAGACACAGGCTTTGTCGGAAACTACCCACTGGGCACCGTCCAAGGCCAAAATCATCATCTCCTCTCCCCCCACCCCCGGCAAATGACCCAGATTCCCCCTCCTGCATGACCTGTCTCTACTAAGGACCTCACATTTCCACAAGTCAATGGTTTCAAATGTCCCTCATGATTAGGGATCAAACCTTATTGTTTCTTTAAGGCTTTTATTCTCTGGTCACATGTATCGTCATTCTTGCCGTCTTTATAATGGCACCAACTTAGACAACATTCAGTTAAAATATTTATACACCTTTCAAATACCAGCATGGGTTATTATTTGAACTAAGAAATTCTTTAGGGAAGAAAGTAAAATTTAGTCCATCATGTCAGCTCTGTAAATGCAGCCTATTATGAAGTCTGTGCTATTAACCAGTAAGGGCGGGGGCCACTAATTTAGATAAAATATGAAGTACTCCAATTCAGATATCAACCATGAAGTAAGCTGATTTTTAAATACACATTGACTTAGCTTTGACTTCTGAGATTTCCTCACATTTCACATTTTTTATATATTGTTTGTAGTTGTACATTAATTTTTGCATAAGGTAAACCCAAATGATAGACAAGAAGTTGGATTATTATTTTTAATAGGTGATGTATAATTCAGGATGCATGGAATGCAAAAGGATTGATCCTTTTGGGACTCCAACCCAGATTATTAGAATCATATGTCAAAGTCAGAGAAGGACAGAGACTTTGTCTTATCTCAGCCTCAGTGGGGACCTGAATCTCTGTGCTTCATTTGTTTTTAATCACTTTAGAACATCACCACCACCACCACCCTGCCCAAGACTTCTACTATTTTCCAACAGTTTAATGAGAAAATGTGTAGTAGTTTTTCCTCCTCTGGTCTAATTCTACCCTCCACAATCTAATCCTGTTTTCACCCACCACTACATACTGAGAGACACCCCTCTGGGTTTCCTTTTATGTGAAGAAGAGAAGCTGAAGAGTTAGATTAGCAGGAGTTGCATGAAGCAAAGACTTTTTCTTCCTCATTCGATGCACCACCCACATTTTATTGGAATTGTTCTTTGATCCTATCACCTGACCAAAACTCCAAATTGCAGCTAATCTAAATACTTCCGCTTTCTACATAGCAGTAATATTCAACTGGGATAAGAATCACTGGAAGAAGTGATTTCCCTCTTTGAGCAGTTGGCTACTGGCACCCTTCCTAAGTTAAGTATCAGACCAGCTATGGGGGCCTTCTGGCTGGCCCCACCCTTCACCCCTTTACATGCCTCCATCAATGGGTTCCTGCTCAATCACCTCTAGAATCCTTAGCCTCGAAGCAGCAGGTTGATGATTTCCTTTCAAATTCACACTTCCATCAAAGTCCTATGTGATTTTTTTCGAATTTCCATGGCAACCTGCCCATTGGCATTACATTCCCAGAACTACCTCAGGGCTTCTAAAGCCAAAGAAGATGTTAATAAAATGGATAGGACATTTCTTGTGTAAATTTCTACAAGCTACAACTCTGATAATACACCAACAATATATGTTAAATGCTTTTTGTGAACTATGCACATGTTCGTAAAACCTGGCAGCATAAAGTAACAGCTTGAGAGGCAGGTAGTATGGTCAGTGGTTATGTAAGGATGTCCTGAACGAACTCTACAGATCCAGGGTTTGTGGACTCCGCCACCACCCCAGACACTGGAACTACAAGTCCAATCAACAGCAAAGAGAAGCATGCTCAAAACTGAGGATGAGTTAAGCAGCCAGGTTTGGATATAAACCGGGACATATGGGGTTCGGGGTCTCTTGCCTCGTGGTTCACATGGTTCACAGCTTGTCTCTTCACTGGTTTTCAGCGTGTTACTGGGATTCCAAGTCAGCAGAACTGGTAGGACACATTAATCAACTTATCTCTCTCCCTTTCCCTGACTTTTTCATTTCCCTTTTCTCTTATAAATAAACCCACAATTAACCTTTTTGTGTGTGCCTGCAGTTGAATCTTTAGCAAATGGGTGAATTCCCATTGGGTTGCTCTGTAACAGTTACATAAAGCAGAGAGTTAAAGACTCTTTTTTTTTTTTAAATGATTGGTATTATGCAGATAAGGAAGGTGCTGCTGACTCCTCAGGTACTGCGCTCCTTGACCCTGAAACCTGAGAGGAGCTGGATGAGCATCTGTCTCAGATATTATAGAAACTTTCTCCTGTGTTGGACACAGTGGTGGGAAGGGAGCTCTGTTCTTTCTGTCTTTATTCTCTCTAACTTTTAAGTCCATTGATTTACTGTCATTCATTTGACAAAGTGCTAGGATGACTGATATCACATGGATAGGTTCTAACTGAATTAATATCCAATAGTGTTATTTTTTTAAAGATGTATTTATTTCTGCATACAGAACTGGGGTACAGGCCAGAGGTTTGGGGGCAGTGAGAGGATTCACCAGAGACAGAGTGGAGAGCAGAACAGGGAGATTGATGAAGTACACTGCTGAGGGGAGCAGCGGGTGGGTCAGGAGGGGTCTGCCATGCCAGGTGGGTCACCTAAGGGTGGGGATCGAACTCATGTGGAAGTGGCTTTAGCTTCTTAGTGCTGTGCTTTAACCCCCTGTGCCACCAGGGAGGGCCCCTATAGTGTTAATTTTTAAGAAGAATCTAAATTTATAACTCCATGCTTTTCAGTGTGACAAAATTTTACCTGAAATAGATGTCACTATTGCATTAAACTATTTGTTTAGTATGGAAAAATTAATAATAATAGCAACTGGCATAACATCTGAAATCATAAGCTGTGGTAACACAATATGTTACAGCCTGTCTATAACCCTTTAGAGGCTACTGAGCATCTTGCCAGTTTCATTCTGGTATTCATTAGCATTTATATTGGGAATTAAAACTTGCTGAGTGATGCCAGTTTTTAAGTTTGTTTCCACAAAGTTTTAAGTGTATTTGGATCAGGAGTACTACTCCCACTCAAAGTTTTCATGTTTGGCTAAACAAGCTACTTGCATAGCTAATGTCACCATCTTAATTAGGCAAAGATTTAACTAGAAAATCCTGTCTTTGGAGATACAAAATATGCAGTAGTACATTGGTTCCCTAGATATTGCCGTAAGAAAAAGAAAAATATCTCCAAAAACAAAATGCAGAATTCCCTCAGGAGAGTTTAAAGCAGAGTAACAGATGTGTGTGATTTACAACACAGGAGTGTCAGGGAAGGTAAGGTATTTGGAACAATACAACTTTCTCTTTGGGCAAAATACAATTAAATTGTTCCAAGAATATTCTGAGAAACAAAGTGTATCACATTCAATGCATAACCAAATTCACTTCCCCTGCCAATAGTCTACACACGGATGAAGATTTTAATCCTCAATGGATCCAAATATTGAGAAAAAAATAACAAAACCCAGAAGTAGAAACCAGCAGAGGGTGCTCCTCACAGAAACCTTCCCTCTGGGCTGGGCAAGGTCTGCGTATCTGTTGCAGAGTTTCTGGTATGCTGCACACTCTAAGTAAATATTAAAGAACTTCCCTCCACCCAGTTCAGTGGGAGACCAAGGGCACAGTGACCTTAAAATGTTCTTATCAATGGAGAGTAAATATAAAAGCACTAAAGAACTTGCCGTAAGGCAAAGCCAGATTTAGTAGCTAAAAACTAGGAGTCTAGTTCTTTGAGAGTGCAACACATCCCTTTAGGCACCAGAATGTTTCCAGCAATGATTTAAAATCATCTCACTGTTTCCTTTCTTGCTAAATTGACTCACAAAAGAGGTACCTCCCTCTGGCCCCTTCACCTCTGCCATCATTCTTAGAAAAAATGCATTCCTGATAAGAAATAACCAAAACAACAAGATCACTTGAATTCCACTGAAGCCAATTCATCATGCAATGTTTAAAAAAAAAAAAGTCTTCCCGCTCTCCAAGTTAAGTAATCAGGACAGGAGGACAGGAACATAGACTTTGAGAGGGAGTGCAAAGTCCTCAGGAACTGGGAGCTGAGGCAAAATGCTAGTTACAAAGAAATCACCTTAAAGTTCTGGCGGTGGAAAATGGTAGAGGTAGTATAACAGCGTGAAAGTTCTTAAAGACACTGAATTCTATACTAAAATTGGTGCAAATGCTTAACTTCCTGTTTTACATGTATATATCTATCTGGGCTGCTAAAACAGACTACTGTAACAGGGTGGCTTGTAAATAAGACCAATTTATTTCTTACACTCTGAGGTCTGAGAAGTCCAAGAACAAGGTGCTAGCAGATTCCCTATATCTCACATAGCCAAAGGGTGGGAAAGTTCCCTGGGTTCTTTCTCTCTCTCTTTTAAAATAATATAATGGTGTATTTTTACATCATTGTACCTTTTTCTGTCTCAGTTGTGGGCTTCCCATCACCAAATCACCTGTGTGCCATCACCACTGGGTTTTCTTTTATAAGTGCATTAACCCCAACCACAAGGGCTTCCCTTTCATGACCTAATCATCTCCAAGCATGTCCAAATGCCATCACATTGGGGATTATATGGCAACATAGTAGGGGGGGAGAGAAATTTTCAGTTTTTCAGTCTATATTGGAATGCTTTCTCAATTTTAAAGAAAAGATTTATTTACTTATGCATACAGAACTGGGGTACAGACCAGAGGTGCAGGGGTGGTGAGAGGATTCACCAGAGACAGAGTGGGGAGCAGAACAGGCAGAGTGACAAAGTACACTGCTGAGGGGAGCAGCGAGACAGGAGAGGTCTGCTGTGCCATGTGGGTCACCTCCCTGGGATCCAACTCATACTGAAGCAGCTGCAGCTAGCTTCATAATGCTGTGCTTTATAGTGTTGCACTTTAACCCACTGCGCCACCAGGGAGGGCCCCATCTTTCCCAATTTTTTTACCTGGGGAAATGAGATTACTTTGAAACCCTTCAAACAGATGGGTGTCTTGTCTCACAGGGTGGGGAACACACAGTTTCTCATTGAACAAGAGCTACTGAACTTTGGTAGAAGCAACACCTCACCTTACCAGTTGTCTGAATCTTTTATTTTATTTTATTTTATTTTTGGTAACAGCAATTTATTTCTCACAGTTCTGTAGTCAGGTAGTCTAAGAACATGATCCCAGATTGGGATTTGGTGAAAATCCTCTTTTAGGTTGCTGACATGTTTAATGTCTATATGAAGTTGGAAGGCTGGCAAGATGTGCCAAAAGCATCTAAAAAATATTTTCAGGTCTCATAATGCTTAGAAGCAGCTGTCTGAATGTTAGCCCACCTTGGCTGGATCAGGAGACAGCACGTCCACAGTAAGGGACATGCCATCAGCACCCCACACTTTAAATACGCATCTGTCAGTCACCAACGAGGGGGAGGGTTTTTTTTAAAATTAATATAGTAGTTTATTTTTACATTATTTTGTGCTTTTTTCCATCTCATTTGTAATCCCCATGGGCTTCCCATCACCAAATCACCCATGTGCCATCACCATAGTCCAGTGCACTTCCCTTCCCCCACCATTTTTGATCCCATTCCCCACTCCACCCCCGTAGAATGTCTCTGGTATATAGTTGTTCATTATTATTATTATTATTTTCTCCCCTAGTCCTTTATACTCCTGCTAAGAGTGAAACCATCTGGTATTTTTCCTTTTCTTTCTGGCTTATTTCACAAAGCATGATCTTTCCCAGCTCCATCCATGTTGCTGCAAAAGGCATGATTTTATCTTTCTTGATGGCTGAATAAGATTCCATTGTGTATATGTACCAGATATTTTTAATCCAGTCATCTATTTTTGGGCATTTGGGTTGTTTTGATGTCTTTCCTATTGTAAATAAAGCAGCAATAAACATAGGAGTGCAGGTGTCTTTTTGAATCAGTGTTTTTATGTCTTTTGGGTAGATACCTAGGAGAGGGATTGCTGGGTCATATGGACGCTCCATGTTTAGCAGTTTGAGGAGCCTCGGACAGTTTTCCATAGTGGTTGTATTAGTTTGCATTTCCACCAGCAGTGCAGAAGAGTTCCTTTTTCTCTACATCCTCACCAACATTTGTCATTGCTAGTTGTTTTAAGATGTGCCATTCTCACTGGTGTGAGGTGGTATTCTCATTGTGATTTTAATTTATATCTGAAGGAGAGAATCTTAAGAGCTGGCTTGGTGAGGATTAATGCAAAGATCCTTCCAAAGGGATGCCAAGGCATTTTAAAATAAAACTACATGACAGGAAAACAATGAAAATGAAGGACAATTTCCTGTGGACATGTGAGAATCACACTGGGGAAAAAAAAAATGTATGCATAAAAAAATCAAGAATCATGGGAAGAGTGCATAAATATATCTGCTTATTTAAAAATATATGTATAGGCTCTCCCTTGTGGTGCAGCGGGTTAAAGCACAGCACTAAGAAGCTTAAGCCACTTCCCTACTTCTGCATGAGTTCGATCCCCGCCTGCTCCGGAGGAGACCACATGACGCAGCAGACCTCTCCTGACCGGCCCGCTGCTCCCCTCAGCAGTGTACTTC
>NW_004567113.1:17791976-17795092 GCF_000260355.1 Condylura cristata
TATATATATATATATGTGGACAGATTAAAATAAAGGGCTCTGTTATTCTGCAAAATGTAGGTTTAATCTCTGAATTTATACCTGTAATGCTGACCAATTTATTTACTCTCTTTTTTTTTTTGGTGCTTCAATTTCTTTATTTTCAAAGTAAAATCCTCAGTATCTACTGTCACCTTCATAGAAAGCCAACATTATAAAAATGCTAACAACTATGATCTTACTACACAAACAAAACCTTTGCACAAAATCCTGTAACTGAACTCATTCCTTGATGGCACATCACTCAATGAGAGCAGAAATGTAAACATTTTCTGAAATGAGGGTGGTTTTCTTTGGCTAGACAACCAATTGGTGTTATTTTCTGTCTTCGGTTTTACAAGGAAAAATGGCACTGGCTTATTTGCTTTGGTTTGACAGATGATGGTCAAGTGTAGCATTGAGATTACCCCCTCATTGCCCTTTGAAAAGGGAAACAACATGCCACCAATTTTTCTTGCATGAAGTGCTTCTCCTTGTTTGCCTGGGGCATTCTTCAAAGTCCTTTACTTTTTACCATCCGAAAGATAAATATGAATAAAACAAATGGAGGACCAGGTGCAAGAGCTGCCTGAACTAAGTTTGATAATCTAAATTCAAGGTCAATAAGATGTTTACAGTTCAGTAGTATCCTCTGAAAAAGCAAATTAATATTCTCTGTTCTATTGTTGACTTCAGTGAGAATGTGAGTGATGTGGGTATTGGTGATATATAATATAATCCTATATTTGTGATATATATTATACTCTTTCTATAATATACATATGGTGATATGTAAATATATATACAGATACATATTAATGTCTAGCAAGTTGTAAGCACAAAAGTTTACCTCCCTGCTACCAGTGCTCTTATCTACTCTGATTCTGATAGGGTCATTTGAAAAGAAAGGAAAAGTTGACATCATTTAGCTATTTAAATAATGTTTTTAAAAAGTACTATAAAGATTAATTCAAAGGGAAACAGTCATTCTATGCTAGTCACAAAGCTGTTTACAATCAAACTAAGTGCCTAGCTGGATAAATGAGTAGATAAAGATGATGTTATGTATATTTACACAATGGGATACTACTTTGCAAAAAAAAAAAAAAAATGAACTCCTGTCATTTGAACAATATAGTTGGAACTGGAGGAGCTTATGCTTGGTGAAATGAGTCACAAGGAGAAAGATAAATACTAGATGATTTCACTTATAGGTGGATCACAAAGAAGTAAAACAAAGGACCCATTTTTAGAATCACAGTTCAGCAGTGTTAAGTTCATGTATATTGTGCAACCCAGAACTATTTTCATCTTGCAAAACTGAAACTCTATGCTTATTAAATAACAACTTGCATTTTCCCCTCCCCCAGTCCTTAGCAGCCACCCTTGTGTTTTCTATATCTATAAATTAGACTCCCGTAGGTACCTCAGAGAAGTGGGATCATATATTTCCTGTTTTAGCATCCTGCCCTAAAGGCCCATTCATGCTGTCATTTCTGTTTTTGTAAACTGAATAATATTCCCTGGTAAGTAGAGATCACATTTCATGTATCTATTTATCTGGGAATGGACACTTCCTTTGCTTCTTTGGGCTATCGTGAATAATGCTGCTATGAACATGGGTGTACAAGTACCTCTTCAACATTCTGATTTTAATTATTTTGGAATTACTGCTTTATATAGCTATTCTATTTTCAATTTTTTGAGGAATTGAATATGGTTTTCCATAGAAGCTGTACCATTTACATTCCCCTAGTGATGTAACAGGGTTCTAATTTCTCTGTATCTTCTCTAAGATTGATTTTCTGTTTTTGACAGCAACTATATGAATGGGAGGATGGTGGCACCTCATTATGGTTTTGATTTGTATTGTTGAGCATCTGCTCATGTGCTTATTGGACACTTGCATATCATTTTTGAAGAAATGTCTATTCAAGTCTTTTGCCATTTTTAAAAATCAGATTGAGTTTCAAAGATTTTTTTTTAAATATTCTGGACATTAATCGCTGATCAGATATATACTATTTGTAAATATTTTCTCCCACACCCCTAAGTTTTTTTCATTTAGGATCTGATAATTTGCATTTGTAACAAGTTCCCAGGTAAGATTAATGGTCGAGGGGCACATTTTGAAAATCCCTGCTGTATGAACATATTATTTCACCTAAACCACACACATTATTATTGTTTAGAGAGAGGAAAATACATGCCTAAAGAGGTAACACTTCCTCAAGATTATCCCACTAATAAGGTAGGGGCTTTCACCAGTTGTTTTGACCTAGCATGGGGTTAAACTGTCTGCCACAGTACCTCAAACAAAGTTTACAGAGCATACAGTCTAATGCCTGAGTCAACAGACTTGAGAAAATAGGTGATATTTTGAAGCTCTCTCTTTTTTTAAATCAGAAATAAAATTCAAGACCCTTTTACTAAGATATTATGTTCTATGGCTTCATCAGGATGAGGAGATGAAGCAAAAGGAGTCTGCTGTAAGGAAACAGGGGAAATGGTAAAAGGAAGCAGTGGACACTCAGTCAAAGAACAACTCAGCCAGACCAGTCTGATGGTCTCCCTCAAGAGCTAGCTATTTAGCTTTGCTAAGTTAGGATGGGTCTTCTTTGCTAAGATAAGACCCAGGTTGGGTCTTCTTCCAAGGCTTTTTTGTTTAGACATTTCCCTGATAGCAGTGCTCAGTTGGAACCAGAAATAACTCAAAAAAGGCCGTTCTTTGTGTGCTTGGTAGAAGGTACCCTCAGGCAGGTACCTGGGCATGATGATAACAGTTCAGTACACACCTAAGATGATGAAGTCACTAAACTATGAGTTTGTTTTACCCTCACTACATAACACCATCATGAATATTAGGTTACCATTAGTAATCCATGGAAATGAGCAATCAGAAGAGAGGGTGCGTAGGAGGATTGATGGATGGATAGATAGATAAATGGATGGGTGGTTGAGCCAGGTTCAACCTGGCCAGGTTGAGTGGGTTTCTGTTCCCATGAGCTTTTAAAGTGGGCACAGTGCAGTGAACAGATGGAGAGAAAACTGTGATAGTTGGAATCACCACTTGTTCGTACATTTTAATAACTCTGCTA
>NW_004567113.1:17795307-17819820 GCF_000260355.1 Condylura cristata
TCTATCTATCCACCCACCCATCCATATATCCATCTATTCATCTATGAATCCTCCCGCCCACCTCTCTCCTGATTGCTTATTTCCATAGATAACTAATGTAAACTAATATTCATGATGGTTTTAAGTACTGAGAGTAAAAAAAAATTCACAGTTTAGTGACTTCATTAATTTTGGTCTGTACTGAACTAGCATCATTATGCCCAAATCAGTGACTGGTTTTATGCAAACCTGGCTATGAAAGGCCAGCCTTAAAACACTATCGTTTATTAGAAATGAGAAAAAAAATCCTGAGAGAAATAAAGTATTCTGAATGAGAAAAAAATCCTGAGAGAAATGAAGTATTCTTGCAGAACCTGGTGCTTTGTGTTGGACTTTGGAGCTGCAAAAGCATGTGGTTCACAGCCACTTACAAATAGAAAATGCTGAGGTGGATGAAGACTAGGGCTTTATTCACCTTCAGATGTTGACATTCCCCAGGGCCACCACAACAAAAACAGAATTAAGATGCAAAAGAGATTCAGCACCTTCCTTTGCTATCCCAAGCCTGAGAATCTTTTCAAATTTAAATGAATATCTGTCAAACTAATTAAGAGAAGATGCAATGCTCTCATTCTGTGCTCATTAGAGAAAGACTTACTGGTCATGAATTCCTCTGGGAATGGGAGTGAATAGGTCTCTACCCTCTTGCTTAAGATTCTTGGCTTTGTTTCTTTCCAGTTCAGCCTGTTCATCTTCTCGACCCAGGATGACCACAGAACATGCCTTAAATCAAATTTTAATTCCATACAACAGAAATGGAAGAAGTTATGATAAGATGTTTCAACTGATGATTTTAGTCAACACAATGGGGAAATGCCAAGTAATTGTTTATATCTGATTAGCATTTATTTTCCCAAGATATTTTCTTTCATGAGCACATTGTAAATCTGAAATGTTTCTCTCTCTCTCTCACACATACACACAGACATGTACAAATGTAATATACATAGATTTGAGAGTTTCACACCATTTTTGCAGATTTTGAAATCGATGTTCAGTAAATATATTTTTAAAAAGTGTGTCAGAACCTGGGTAGAGCTGTACCTAGTGTAGACCAGTAACTTCATGCCTCCTCCAGCTAGCCAGTACTATATGAGGAACACCCTTAAATGTACATGTAAATAACACTCTGGTGCCTCTAAAGGCAGAAACTTTTACCTCTATTTAACAGAGAACACTGAGGTTCAGAGCAATTATTTTACACCACCTTGGTAAACAGCAAAGTCAGGAGTAAGCATGATACATAAAAATACTTGTAAAAACACTCAAATATTGCTTTTAACATTTTTTTTTTTGAAATCTGAAATGAAAAGGGATTCTGTATCTAAAATTTTGATGGAAAAAAATTTAACAACAGCAATCAGAATTTCTTATAAATGTCTTTAAAGATACACCTTAGAAAAGAAGAATTTTTCCATTTATTTGAAAGTGTACATCTTTTCCTTATAGTTTTCTCTGCCCTGGGATTTATACCACTGGAAGTAGTTCTCCTTCTTCAGCAATCTCACTAGTGCACTTAGTTGAGTTGCATGGCTCTCTCAATAACTCCGGCAGTTCTATTTGAGCCTTTATTATTATTATTATTATTATTGTTCCTTACTTTTGCTACAATTATTGTTCCTAACTTTTGCTACAAATTATTTACCAATAATTTATGTGGAAAATTTTTTAAGTGTTCCTAGACTCCACAAATAACCTATCAAGTCGTATCAAATAAGAATGCCCTACTTTTGGATAGCAGAAAGAGCTATATTTATATCTTAATTTAGTATTATTCTCATTTCTGCTTGCCCAAGTTAGCAGGGGAGGGATACAGAATTTGGGGCAACAATGACAGTCAAATTCAGTTCTAAGGGTTCTTCAGTGTTTTCTCATTGGGATCCACAGGTTAATGCTTACTAGTAAGACTTCATTCAGCTCTAAATCAAATGTGCATCAACTCTGCTTAACAAATTCAGTCCAAAAGCCATAGATATTCACTAACTCACTTTTGAGACTACATAGATGAATGAATCCTTAGCTTTTTATATTTAAGTAGACATCTTTTAATTCAAAATGCAATCTACTATGATTAGAATATAATTCACATATCTCTTATTTTGAGTTCAGTATGACTTTTGCCTTACAAATTTTACAATTTTAGCATTGCTACATTCTTACTGTTTCTACTTCTCAACTGTTTCAGACATTCCCTAATAATTACCAGCATTAATTCCTGAAAAAGAACAATTTCTAATATTTTGAAAGTATACCTTAGATGGATTTTAACATTTTCTAAATAATGTTAACATTTTATAAATAATAAAATTCAGACTTTTTAGAATTGTCACTTTTTAAAAAAGATTTATTTATTTTTACATACAAGAACTGGGGTACAGGCCAGAGGTTTGGGGAAGTGAGAGGATTCACTAGATTCACCAGAGACAGAGTGGGGAGCAGAACAGGCAGATCAATGAAAATACACTGCTGAGGGCAGCAGCGGGTGAGACAGGAGAAGTCTACTGTGCCATGTGGGTCACCTCCCTGGCTGGAATATAACTCATGTTGCAGTGGCTGCTGATAGCTTCATAGTGCTGTGCTTTAACTACTGTGCCATGAGGGAGGCCCCTAGCATCATCATTTTGATCAGGTACTTTTCCTTAGTAGAAAACACACAGGCAACTTAGATACCACACTGAGCAGGAAGTACATACAGAAATGATGTAGTTAAATGGTGTTTTAGGAGAGCAATGGTATTTTAGGAGAGCAAGTGAGATGTGTCTATATCTAGAAAATGAATCAAAACCACAAATTTATAAAATCTTCTCCATGTAGTTGTGCACACATTTCATCCTTTCTGGCTTTGGGGAAAATAAATATAGCATGTCAGCACCTTATCATAAAAATAGCCAGAACACATTTAATGTCAACATCCTTTAGAGTATAATCATCCAACACCCATAAGTATTATACAAGTTACAGAGTTGAAAGCATCCTTTTTTCAAGGCAACCAGGAGCTTAAATTTTAATATAAGGTTCCCATTCCCTAAAAACTAGCATGCCTTTGATTCTTGTGCACTCAAGATGCTGATCTCATTCAGCATTTCATATGGTCATATTGCTTAGAAACCTAGAGAAATTGGCTATCAATCAATGAATCTCTGGCCAGCTAATTTCAAAGTATGTGTTTTCAAAAGATAACTGTGTCGGACCCTCCCTGGTGGTGCAACAGGTTAAAGGACAGCACTATGAAACTATCTGCAGCCACTGTAGCACGAGTTCGATCCCCAGCCAGGGAGGTGACCCACATGGCACAGCAGATCTCTTCTGACCCACCTGCTGCTTCGCTCAGCAGTGTATTTCAGTAGATCCACCTGTTCTGCTCTCCACTGTCTCTGGAGGATCCTCTCACCCCCGCCCCCGCACCTCTAGCCTGTACCCCAGCCCTTGTATACACAAACAAATAAATCGTTAACAAAAAAGATAACTGTGTTAAGGTTGTGTCTCCATGGTGGTTGCCCCATCAGTGAGGGTACATGTGGGGAGACTGGCACAGGAAGACTGGTTAACTTTACTTCACTATGACTTCAATGGTGTGAGTACAGCAATGGAGATGATAACCTGGAAGGTATTATCAAGATGAACTTTAATTAAAAACTGGAGGCCCTCCCTGGTGGCTCAGCGGGTTAAAGCACAGCACTGAGAAGCTAAAGCCACTTCCGCATGAGTTCGATTCCCACCTGCCCCGGAGGTGACCGCATGGCGCGGCAGACCTCTCCTGACCCGCCCGCTGCTCCCCTCAGCAGTGTACTTCGTAGATCTGCCTGTTCTGTTCCCCACTCTGTCTCTGGTGAAGCCTCTCGCCACCCCTGAGCCTCTGGCCTGTACCCCAGTTCTGTATGAACAAATAAAATAAATCAAAAAAAACTGGAGGTGGCCAAAGTTAGATACATCTATACCACACCAGAACTGAGTGAACTGCAGTGAGCCTAGCTATCAATCCCCTGCTTAGTACAAATACAGAATAACAATGTGCTGAACACAACAGTGAAAATGTCAATGATAAAAACAACCAGCATGTGCTAAGCAATTACTAAGAATTCCATCACATGTATTAGGTCATTTACTCCTTAAAATCACTCCCTGAAAAAGAATCATCCTCATTTTGAGAAAACAAAATTTTGACAAGCTTTGACAGTTATGAAACCATTGGCAAAACTGCTTATGTTTCACATACAAATCAGAATTCTGCGTGGTCTCATTTTGTGCTTGTGTTTGTGTTGATTTTCCACACAGTGCAAGCAACTGATTAATTATGGCCAAACAGTTATGTTTTGAAATACATACTATTTTTATTTATCCTTTGTATTTTGGTTAGGACATAATTTTATAATTACATAGAAGGGTGGGTATATTACCTGTTGATTTTATTTTATGATAGTAAAATAGGTTGCTGTATTATATTTATATTAAGGGAGTGCACAGGTCTGACAAGTTTGAGAATCACTGATTTAAAAAGACTGTACTGAGATTCCCTGGTGATGCAAGGGGTTAAGTCTCAGCATTATGAAGCTCTCTGAAGCCACTGCAGCAAGAGTTTGATCCCCAGCCAGGAAGCTGACCCACATGGTACAGCAGACCTGTCCTGTCTGCTCTCCTCTCCTGCTGCTCCCCTCAGCAGTATACTTCATCATCTGTCTGTTCTGCTCCCCACTTTGCCTCTGGTGAATGCTCTCACCTCCCCACACTTCTGGCCTACACCTCCGTTCTTGTATGCATATATAAAAAACCTTAAAAAAAAAGAAAACCGGTACTGAATCTTTTAATGCCAACGAGGGCAGAAGGAACCTGATAGGATAAGCATAAACAAGTGAACAAAGTTACCCTTTTACAATTCACAAGTCTAAGGAAGTAGGATATGTAAATTACATATTAAGTGATAACAGTTTATTGGATTTTTTTTTTAACTAACAAGATGATGACTAGAATAAAGACAGTGAATGACAAAAACAAACAAACAAACAAACAAACAAAAAACCGCCAAAATTCCATCCTCACAGAGTCTATGGTAGTATGAGGAGTTGAATTCAGGCAGTCTGGCTTCCAGGGTGCTCCCTCAAACTGTCGTATTTGCAGTGAATTCCACTGAAATATCTGAAGATGCACTAACACTGATCGTAATGAAAAGTCATTTGTTTTCCTACAGGCTAATGAAGAATTCAACTAAAAACCGCTTGATATAACTGATTGCATTCACTTACTAGAATGAAATTTAATTTTGCCTACTATCTACCAAATACCTCCGCTACTAAGCCCCAGACCTGGGTAATCTTTTAAAGATTAAGCAAAAGCTTTCTACAGAAAACAAGCCAAGAAAACTGACATATGACAATAGCAGTAATTTAACACATATGTGTATATATTCACAACTTTCTATAAATACACTTAATTAGTAAAATAGCAAAATGTGGCTTAATTTTATACCTTGCAAGATGTAAATAGCTGAAGTTGGGAGAGAAGCTCTTAGTCCAGCTTATCTTTTTTGAGATCATGTAATCACCTATAGGATTTTTGTAATTTTTTCAGTTATTCTTAGAATCATTGAATTTTTCATACCATGAGCAGCATTTATCACAGGGGTGGGGTTGGAAAGTACTCAATAAATAGTTTGTGAAATAAATTCAGTCAAGGAGAACAGAGAAGAAAGAACAAAAAAGAGGTTATGTGACTTCTACTGGAAGGCTTCATGCCTGGCAAGTATTAGAAAAGTCAACTTTCCCTTTCCTTGAAGGAGAATGTTAAAATATGAAGGCATTTCCTCACACAACCTCTCTCTTCTAGTCTTCCCTTTGTTACCATAAACCAGTTGTCTGTCCACAGTGTGCTAAAGCAATCAGTTGAACACTGAACACTATAGTCTCCAGTTACTCTTTATTCCCCCCACAATCACTCAAATAGCTGGCCCGATGAGTGTTTAGACTGAATTGTCCGATGATCTGAGACTTCTACAGAAAGAAAATAGTCAACAATAAGCCTGAAAGAAGGTATAGTGGGTTTTTCCCTATACAGACTGAGGTAACTTCGATTCTTAGAAAACAATTGAAAATTAATTTCTAGCTGAGAGAGATAGTGCAGTATTGGAACAACCACCACCTGTTGCCTTCAACAGCCATGATTAAACCTGGAGTCTCTCAGCCTTGCCAGATAATTGTTTGGAGAAATTGTCCTGTGCATTCTAGGCTCTTTACCAGTACACTCTACCTGTACCCTCCTGGTGCCAGTACCACAGCCTGCCCAGCTGGGAAGACCAAAGTGTCCTCTAAATACTGTTTAATGTCCCAGAAGGCAAAACCACCTCTGGTTGAGAAATGCTGATTTAAATGTTTAACTACTCTGAATTCTTTTCTTTCTCTTCCGTAGCAAACAAATTATGGATGGCTCATTTTAAACATTTTGCAATTTAAAAAATATTTTAATTTCAACAGTATAATAGACTTGAGAATAATATGAAAAACAGACTTGCCAATTTCCCTAATCTCTGACTCCAGTTCTCAAGGTTGCTTCATGAGGATTCAGGGCACCCATGAACAATGACATAAAACTTGAAACTTTTTTTTTTTTTTTACCCTGGGCTCTTTAACCAAATTAATTCCTGAATTCTTACCACTCCACTTTTTAGGTGAGGATAAAGTTCTTGAGTTGTCTGTGTTCCAGTGCAGTGCAGCATAAAGACATTTTCATTTTGTGAAAGCATAAAATGGAGGCATTATAAAAATATCACACCTTAAAAAAAAATCACACCTATAGGCAATGAAAACTGGAAGAACCATCCAGGACATTCCAAAGCAAACACCAGCATTACAGCCCCTCAGTATCTTATCAGACCTGTTTTTTGATAAGAAAGTTAAGCACATTTTCTTTGGGTAAAACTAGCTGATGGAACCATATGCTGGCAGTTAACAATAAATGTTCTTTGTTGACTATTAAATGTAGCATCCAGCATAGCTTCACTGGCCTGATGTATTCTAGAAAAACATCTTGATCATGTGAAAACCAAGAGTACCACAGTTTTCTGCCTTCTTTCCGTGGGTTTATATATCTAAGAATGTTTCTCTAGCTGGAACATAAACAGCCTCATCTTCCAAGGCACGTCAGGAACAGGAATGCCTAGAACCTGCCCTCTGACTCATGTGGCAGGCACCTTTCTCTGGGCCATAAAGGTGACACTCTCGGGAGATGGATACAGGCACAAGGGAGCAGTCAAGTCTGCAAAAGCAAATGGTATCCTTTCTTCATGTCTGAATGCTACATGAACAAGGACAGACACAACAAGGACCACCTCCCCCACCACCGAAGTCCAGCATATGCCCTGCCAGGCCCTGTGCCAAGCATTTACTCTCATTATCCCTAAACCTTGCGCGCTCTGTGAGGTAGGTCATATGTCCCCTGTTTCACAACAAGTTCATAGAGATAAGTACCCTGCCCAAAGCACTCAAAAACGTGGAGTTCAAACCCGGGATGTTCAGTGCTAAGACTATACCACCTGACAAGCACAGGGGGTTTTAGAGAATGCTGCTGATATACACACACTCTCAGAAGAAAGCCAAGCAAAAATCTGCTTTTGGACCTCGGTGGTGGCACATGGAGTAAGTCTCAGCACTATGACCATGAAGGCCTGAGTTCAATCCCTGGCCAGGGAGGTGACCCACATGGCCCAGCAGACTCCTAATTCACCTGCTGCTCCCTTCAGCAGTGTATTTCAGTCAATCTGTCTGTTCTGCTTCCCACTCTGTCTCTGGTGAATCCTCTCACCCTCCGCACCTCTGGCCTGTATACCCCAGTTCTATATGAATAAATAAAATAAATCTTTAAAAAATGTATAAAAAAAAAGAAAGAAAGAAAGGAAAGGCCGGTCATCTGTGGTAGGAATCTTTGCTGTACAGACACACCTCAGAGATATGGCCAGTTGGGTTCCAGATCATCACCATAAAGAGATTATCATCATAAAGTGAGTCACACTAATTTTTCTGTTTCCCAGTGCACATAAACGTTTTGTTTACTAAACTATTGAGTGTGTAGTCTATTGAGTGTACCACAATGTCTAAATAAGTAGTGCATATGCCTTAAGTAAAAGTGACGTGGTGACACAGAGCAAACGCGTGCAAGTGGAGGAAACAGAGCAGTGAGCTTGCTCTATGCGGGATCATCACAATCCAGTTTGTGAAAAAGAATGTACCAAAGCTTAGCGCAATAAAGTGAAATATGCCTATGCTTGAAAGTGTACCTTTAGTATTAATTGGTTCCCAGAAGGAGCACAGCTCCCAGTCAGATCTTTTCTCTGGTCTCAACAGCTACCAATGGAAACCTTCCTTTTAGTTGTTAACCACAACACATATATAGGAAATTTTTTATTGTTGCTCAATGGTTAATACCTTACCACACACCACGTCAGAGGTTTATCAGCCTTCGCTGGGAAGCTCTAACCTTCCACTGGGCTGCCGAAGTTAGCAACCTGGGAGTCATCCTCATCACTGCCCTGTCCCTCACCAGCCGGACAGTAAGTCCACCTGTTCTACCTTCTAGCTGCCAAATCCACTACTTCCCCAGGCCCTTGGTAATTCTCACCCATCAGCCCTCTCTCACAACTACTCTTTCTCTAGATTGATTTCCTCTTCAAATCACCTTCCAAACGGAAAGGTCTTTCTCAAACAGCAATCTCATTTTGTCATGACTCTGCCATTTAAATTCATGAGCACAAGGAGTTAAGTCTCAGTACTGTGAAGATATTGGCAGTCACTGCAGCATGGGTTCAGTCCCCAGCCAGGGAGCTGACCCACATAGTGCAGCAGATTTCTCCTCTCCTGTCCACTGCTCCCCTCAGCAGTGTCTTTCAGTAGACTCACCTGTTCTGCTCCCTACCCTGTTTCTGGTGAATCCTCTCAACGCCCCACACCTCTGGCCTATACCTCAGCTCTTGTATGCATAAGTAAATAAAATAATTAAAAATAAAAAAATTCATTAGCACTCCCACCACCTTCAGAGTGCTTTTCAAACTCATGAGCATCTCACATACACTTTCCAAATAATACCAAAATATATTCAGACAGGGCCATCCCCTCTCACCCTACCCCCACCGTCCCCAGCCACATGGTTTCTCATACAATTTAGACAAGCACCTCCTTCTCCAAGTGGATGAGCAGCTCCAGGGAGTAAAGTCTGGGAGACATTCAGCCCCTGCCCCACCCCACTTCCACCCATCCGTTAGCAGATGAAAGTGGAAAATCGATCCAGCAGCCCAACTGGCAGTTCTGTTAAAGCACTTCTTGGTCTTTGGTCTAGAATGCCTTTTACCACTGAAATCACCTGCCTAGTGCTTCTTCATCCTTCTGAAAATCAAGGCTATCATGCCCCTATCAGCAGCTTTCCCTACTCTGTGCCCCAGGAAAGCTTCCTCATAGCTTGTCTGTGCCTATAAAGTCCAGGGCAGTGCCTGGGGGAGTGGAGATACACCGTTACTGAATGTCAAACTGACAGCACTGACTTTCTCAGCCTTGTCACTGTAAGCCTGGTGACAAGGTTAAGAAACATCCCCACTCTCCTTCCTTCCCACCCCACCCCCACTACCAGCATTTTGGAGATTAGGCCATAGGGTCTGCTTCCTCAAATTACATAATAGCAAGAAGCCAGATCTCATTTAGCAATTATTTCACCAAGGTATGATGAATAAGATCAAACATCTTGGATTTCAACTTCCTGTCCTTTTCTAACAGGTTCATTAATACAGCTGTCACTGACTATTTCGTTTTTCACTGGATCCTGCTCCCAGCTCTCATCTTTCCCTCTTCCCAGAATTGCTAGCTTAACAAGAGCCATTCAGCTGCATGGTGGTTGATTAGTTTATGGTGTTGTCTATTTTCACAATAAAAAAGTAAAAACAAGTAATAAAAATGAATCTTTCTTACTGAAGCACAGCTTTGATTTCTTACAGTTCTACCTACTGTGGACTTTTCCTAACTAGACCTAGTCGTTTCTCCCAATTGACCTGTCCCTAATGACCACACTGACATCATTTACGACTTCACTCAGCTCTCCTACTCATTTCCTCTTCAAATCCCTCTCCAGTTCCCTCCTGTGAGAATCGCAATTCTCTTCTATTTAAGGCAGACCAAAGTGAGAAGAGACACCGACTTTAACTCCTTATCAAAGGCACCCATATATCTGAAATGTAGTTATTTCCTTATGAAAAATGTACTTTTTAACTGGGTGACCTCTTGTGTAGAGTCATTTTAGGGAGGACTTGGAAGATAACACATGTTTTTAATCAGAAGTAGATGTTTTTGTCTACCTGCTACACTAGAACTTGGCCAGACCAAGTCCCTGTGGAAAAGGTGAAGTTGGAACAGCTCCTTCTGGGCTACAGAGTCCTTCAGTTCACAAGCCTGTGAACTTGGAGGTGGATTTAATCAGATGAAAGCTCCCAAGGGCATCTGGAGTGGCCCACAGCCACACTCAAGTGGATGTGGGAGAATAGGAACCTAGACAGGATATTGCTGTTGTTATAAATGATACAAGTTACATTGGGCTCACAAAGAAATTTAACCAAAAACGAGAATTTCTTTCGAAGGTCAGGGATGGAGGTAGCCTCAGGAATTAGTGTTACGTTCTCTCTCATACCCATCCTATCAGGCACCATCTCTTTTGATATGAGTGTCTGTCTGTCTTTGCCCAATCCCTGCATATCTCTTTCTTTTTCTATAACAAATAGTATTCCTCTTCAGTGGGGTGTGTGTGTGTGTGTGTGTGTGTGTGTTGGGGGAGGAGAGGTATAGGATATTGACAAAACAACCACTGAGCAGAGAACTTTAGGTCTACTTAATCCCATATTGGCCACTTCAAAAGAAAGGCCTACCTTTATATGTGAAATATGTACATGAAACTTCAGCAGAAGACTCTGATTTGCATGGTGTGGATACATGCAAGTAAACATTCTCTAAGATGGTTTACTCAATAGTCAGTGTCTCCTGACTCCTTATAAAAATACTTCAGTTCTAATGCAATATTAGATGATAATATGCTCAAGAAAGTGGATCCTTCCATAGGCCCAAGAGAGAAGACATTCAATCATCGGCACTCTGACTCCACTGACATTTACTAGGCCGGGCTATAAGACATCTGCCTGGAGAGCTTACAGATAACTAATGAGATCTGACCCAAAGAAAAGAATACTGGAGGATTTGGGGAACAGCGTTCCTCATTCTTGACAAAATACACAAAACTGGGAGTCCTTGCCTTTGGACAAAGCTCGTGAACACATGATATCTGTAACTACGGTGGCCATCTTGTAATCAATCATGAGCAGCAAATCTGAGGCTGAACAGCATTGTGCCAACCATGGTAGAATAGAAGCAGATACACCTAGAACTCTGTGGTCATCACTAAGTTCTTTTTTTCTTTTAAGATTTATTTATTTATGCTTACAGAACCGGGTACAGGCCAGAGGTGTGGTGGGTGAAAGAACTCACTAGAGACAGAATGGGGAGCAGAACAGGCAGATGGACAAAGTACACTGCTGAGGGGAGCAGTAGCGGGTCAGTAGAGGTCTGCCATGCCATGTGGGTCACCTGGACAGGGATGGAACTCATGCTGCAGTGGCTTCGGAGAGCTTCATAATGAGGTGTTTTAACCCATTGTACCACCAGAGAGAGCCCACTAAGTTCTTTATTTTTTAAATGTATCACTTTCTTTACAGAACCAGCCTCAGATACTTTTATTAATCCCTACTGGTTAAGCAAGTAGAGAAGTGAGTAATTTACCCAAAATCACAAACTCAGCAATAGCAAGGTAGGGACTCACACTTAGGCTTCTCAGGGCTTATGAATTAACCATCGGATAAACTTTGAGGTGTTCCTGGCTTCCTGCATTGGATTCCACACGTTTCTCTCTTATCTTTTCAAAGATGGTCTCACCGGGCTTGGGGTCACTGCACCTGAACATTTCCTCAGACACTGACACTGGGAGACTCGGGCTTTCTTCCTCCACCACGTAGTAAATCCATGAGTCTCAATGTGCACTTGTTAGATCATTGAGTCCAAATCCCACATTAAAACCCTGATTTAGCAAAATTCATAAAGTTCTAATGCTTCCCTGTTTTGTTCCTTCTCCAGTTTTCACATGGTAGGTATAAGTTTGGGGTGTTTGGGGAAGCATTATCCAGTGTGTTGTGACTTTTTAATTAAAAAAAAAAAACTAATGAGGGACGCAATTGTTGCACTCATACAAATAATTGTTCTGATAAATCCCTCTCTTTTCATCTTTTTTTAAATTTGTCAATGTTTTTACATTAAGTGACATATTACAATCACATATGTCTTTGTGACTCTGGGTGGTCAAGAAGGCATTTTTATGACTTTACTACTGTTTATTCCTATCACACCCTTACTCCCTCTCTCATTCAACAAATATTTGATTACCTGCCATGCCCCAGGCACTATGCAAGTCACCAGGGATCAAGAGGTTATGTTGTCTTCTTTCACAGTGTGCAAGAAAATATAATAATATCCTACATCACATTTTCTCCCTTTGTGTTGAAGAGTGCTACAACAAATGAAAATGGTTTATAGGCCTAGACCAACCATTTGCAGGCAAAACTAATATAGCAGCGAAGAATGGGTTCAAACCCCCTATCTGTCATGGTATGACTTTGAGTTAGTTACTAAACTAATATTTCAATATTAGTTTAACCTGTTAAATGGGGATTAAAAGGATACCCTTGTCATAGGGTTATGAGGAGAATTAGCATTTTTATAAATAATTTAGAACATAATAAATACAATGCTAGTGTTTATTCAAAAGGTACAACAAATTACAGCCTATTCAATCTACTGATTATAATTAAGTATCTTGGCCCTCCCTGGTGGTACAACAGGTTAGGATGTAGCACTGCAAGCTAGCCGCAGCTGCTTCAGTGCAAGTTTGATGCTGCCCCCCCCCCCACTCCTTGAGGTAATCCACAGGGTGTGGCAGACCTCTCCTGACCCACCTGCTGCTCCCCTCAGCAGTGTACTTTGTTGATCTGCCTGTTCTGCTCCCCACTCTGTCTCTGGTGAAGCCTCTCACCACCCCTGCACCTCTGGCCTATTACCCTAGTTTTATAGGCATAAATAAAATCAATCTTAAAAAAAAAAAAGAAAAAGAAAAAACTGAAGTAGCTTTGTGCCAAGTAGTTGTAATGTGACAATAGGCTGACTTTGGAATGTGCTAACAGGAGCACAGCACTTTCAGTGTTGGGGAGGACCAGGGCTCCAGGACTGTGGTCACCTCTGCAGGAAGATGAGTCCCTCCCTGATCATCATCCCTAAGAGAAATTCAGCCTCCCAAATCAGGTGCTTTTTGTTCATGGAATCCCCAAAGTAAAATGTGGGTTAAAGATAACTTGAGGTGACTTGTCCGGAAGAATTTTTTTTTTTAAGATTTTATTTACTTATGCATAAAAGAGCTGGGTGTGGGCTAGAGCTGGGTGTGGGGAGGTGGGGGGTAGGGTGGGACTGAGAGGGTCCACCAGAGACAGAATGGGAAGCAGAACAGGCGGATTGAGTGAAATACACTACCGAGGGGAGCGACAGGTGAGACAGGAGAGAACTGCTACTCCATGCTAGTCAACTCCTTGGTTGGGAGTCAAACTTGTGTTACTGTGGCTGCTGATAGCTTCATAATGTTGTACCAATAGGGAGGCCTCCAAATTTTGTTTTTAATAAACAGATCTTGGAAGAAAACAGAACCACAACTTTGGAAGAGATCTTAAAAGTCAAGCTGACTCTGTCATCCAAAGGCTTAATAACCTCTCTGATTGTTCGCTACCCAGCCTCCTGGAACATGTCCATGGGAGTCACCTTTTCCTACACTGATCATTTCAAGTTATCATCAAGCACTTCCTTTTATTTTCAAACCACTCATGCTGGTTCTCAATCAAGGAAAGTCCCGATTCTAAATGGTGGTTTCAAATACGTGGAGAAAAAGATTCCTTCTAGACTAATTTTTGACCTAGTCATCATTTGACATGAGTTATGATCAAAGTTCTTCAAGTTTAAAGGAGATCAATAGAATCCAGGCAGAAGAGTGTCCATAAAAATTGTGTTGAGAAAGAGCCCTAGAAAGTCAATCTTGCTTCTGGTCTGGATTCTGAAGGAAAGGAACAGATATTGATTCTTTGTTTTCAATACATCTATAACAGTCTCCTCCCACCTCAAATTCAGTGGCTAGAGAGGGGTATTCATATCAAAACTCTAACCCAAGTACATTATAGAGTCATGTGAGTTCAGTGGAATTCAACAGAACTATTGCAGCTGAAATTTAAACCAAGTGTCTCAAAATACACCTGTCCCTAGAGAGTGTGGGCTTAGTACTTGCATAATAGAAACAATGGGGTGACTAAAACAAGGCCACTTTTAAAAGTAAGTATTTCCCTCTGTATGTGTGAAGACAGAGCTTTGGAGCCTTCTGAGGTGATAGAATTGAATACTTCAGAGGCCAAGATTGGGCATTTAATTATTATAAGAATAATCAGCTTTGACCTGAACAAAGCTCTTTTTTGTAGGCTCACCTGGGTCTATCTTTAAATCCTAGGTAGTGGTAGTAATAAACAAATGGACAATAGCTACAATTAAAGAAGACTTTCTATGTGGTAGGCTCTGTGCTTTACACAAATTACTTCATTTACACTTCCTATCAGCTCTGAGAAATAATTTCATAGAGGGTTCATTCAAAGCACAGCCCAGAAGTCCAGCCTGTCCTGACCCTTGTCCACCTGCACATACCTTTGCTCTTTCTCACACCCATCATTTATATCTTCTCAGGGCTTTTGTACTTGCTATGCTCTATGTTTAGAATGTTCTTCTGAGGCTCTCCCCAAGGCTCAGTTTTCCTACCTCCTTCAAGTCTTCCCTAAAGATCACCTTCTTGGGCCCTCCCTGGTGGTGCAACAGGTTAAAGTGCAGCACTGCGAAACTAGCCCCAGCTGTTTCAGCACAAATTCGATCCCCCACCAGGGAGGTGACAGGCATGGCGTCATAGACCTTTCCTGTCTTGCCTGTCTCACCATCTGCTCCCCTCAGCAGTGTACTTTGTCCATCTGCCTGTTCTGCTCCCCACTCTGTCTCTGATGAATCCTCTCACCTCCCCTGTAGCTCTGGCCTGCAGCTCAGTTCTGTATGTATAAATAAATAAATCTTTAAAAAAAAAAGATTTATTTATTTGTTCATACAGAACTGAGGTACAGGCTAGAGGCTCAGGGGCAGCGAGAGGCTTCACCAGAGACAGAGTGGGGAGCAGAACAGGCAGATAAATGAAGTACACTGCTGAGGGGAGCAGCGGGTGGAGGTCTGCCACGCCATGTGGTCACCTCCGGGGCAGGCGGGAATCAAACTCATGCGGAAGTGGCTTTGGCTTCTCAGTGCTGTGCTTTAACCCGCTGCGCCACCAGGAGGGCCTAAATAAATCTTTTTTTTTAAAAAATAAATATTACTTTCTTGTTGGAATCTTCTCCAATCACCCTTTAGAAATCCCCTCCTGGCAGCATATATACCACACTCCCTTGCTTTATGTTTTGTCATAGCAGTTAACATTTTATAGCCTTCTCCATAATTGACGCATAGTATCTGTTACCTGTCTCCCTTAACAAGAAAACATGTAAAGAATTTTGTCTCAGTGCCAAACCAGCACTGAGAAACAGAGCTGGCACATAGTAGACACTCAATAAATATTTGTTGGTTAAATTTTATACATACAATATGCACAGAGCAGGCGAGTGGTTGTGCTTTTATAAGACAGACAGACTTCATTAGAACCCTTGTTCCTGAAGCCAAACTCAGGCCATGTATCCTTTCCTGAGTGTTGGTGACATTAATTTTGAACATCAGAGACAATATGTTTGACCAGAATAGAACCTCATGAGCACAAATAGTTACTAGCTACCAAGAACAAAAACACGTATTTCCTACGGGTACTACATTCCGGATTTACAGAGTACAAGGCAAAGTTATTTGGAATATTTTCTGACTCAACTGGAAATTTTTATTTGATGACTTAAGGGTAACTAAAAAATGTCAAACTTAAAAATGAAGGGAGTATAAAGTTTCTCATATAAAGTTTTTCTCAGGATTGTACCCAGGCAAGAACATATAACACTCCTTTCTAAATGTCATTCATATTCAAGGATTGTTTCCCAGGTTCTTTTTATGTGATTACATTTGCCCTTCCAAACAATGCAGAAATCCAATTTGCAGATGAAGAACTGTGCTCAAGAGGCTGTGTACCTTCCCAAAATAGCCCAGCAAGGGGCAGAATTGGAATAGAACATAACTCTTTGTCTAGAATGCCTCCTGTACTCACAGCTGCTGGTGAGGCTTCAGGTGCTTATCATTTTACACATCTTCCATCCTGAGCAACGTACTCAGCTTTGTAAATAACTAACAATGCCTGCAACTGAAAAAGAAAATAAGACTACACTATTACTTCTCCTTTTTCTTTTAAGATCTGCTGCAAGAGATCCATATTTCATCCCTTACATTGTCACAGTAAAATTATGTTTTTGTCTGAAGTTCATTTCACTAACGACACAGCCAGGGTTGTAAAGCTCTCATTATTACGGAGGAAAAATGCCGCAGCTGACAGAATAACCAAGAGCAGCAAATACCAGGAAAATCTCAAAACTCCAACCACCTCTTAACCATATTTTTGCCAATGATTTCTCCACAGCTTTGGAAACTTGTTTTCACCTTCACCCTTTTCCAAAAGAATTTTACCCCAGGAGAAAAAAAAAAAAATGAAGACCTCAAAACCAAGTACAAATTGCTCATTTAAAGAACAGGAATTAAGGATGTGGTGGCTTTTCTTCTTTAAAAGCTCATCACTCTGAAGAAAGAATCCGAATCCTGTCCTGATTCTTCTTGAGCAGTGGAGCAGTTTTGGGTTTTGTGTTAGTTAATTTTAATTAAAAAAAAAAAAAAAGCGGATTCTTGGGAAGCTGTTGCTATGAGACTTCCTGGGCCTCAACAGATGGCCACAGAACGCTTCAGCCTGAGCTCTGGGTTCTGAAGCCCTCCACTCAGGCATACCATTAACATTCCTGAAATGCCTTCAGAGGCAATGCAGCCTGCCTCAGACCAGCTCACCCAGGGCTCCTTGGCTGGCCTCCCTTGTCAAGGAGTCTGAGTTGAAATTTGTTATAAATGAACGATCAGGCCTCTCTAAGAAAAGGCTGTGACCTACAGAGGTCTAACCTCTCAGTTTAGGTTTAGACCAACTTTCCAGCGAAGCTTTGGGGTTGGAGCTGTTCAGGTGAGCACATGCAGGTGCAGGCCAACAACACTCCACACCTAAGGCACCTCACTGTTCCTGGGCCTGCGACCCCTCCTGGCCACAGTGGCCAGGTGAACAGAGAGCAGTAGGTTTTCCCACTGAAGCACCTTGAGAGCCCGAACTGAACGGCCGAGGGAGAGGCCGAGGGAGAGGCCGCAGGACTCCTAAAACAACATACGGGGATAGAGAATTGGATGGTATTCGAGTTTCTACTTTCTCACCAAATTCTTGGTGCTGTTGGATAAATCATTATTTCATCACCTTTCTCAGTTTTCCAAAGGGGGGGATAATGATACCGAGTGAGCTACACGAACCAGATAGAGGATTTAATGAGCCATGATTACTAAATAACTTCAAAATCAGGGCAGAAAGAGCAGGTCAGTAAGACAAGCTTCTGCCACTGCTGCCAGAGAAAAGATCAGCAAGGAACTTAGAGGCCAGCACCTTGGGATTTAATTGTTGGGACCACACCACCCCTAGAGCGCTGGCCAGGAGTGCTGAGCACAGGTTTTGGTGGGAAGGGGGTCCTGGTAGTTTTACTGGTCACTGAGGAGCTTTGGGACTTGAAAAAAGACAGTCATCATTTATTTCTCAGGGTGGGGCTCATTTAAATTCCATCTCCACAGCTTTTGCCACAGCTTTCATTTCCAAACCAGGCCTGCTGTGTTCAAGCAAACTCCTACTTAACTGCCTCCCCCCATGCTCTTTTGATCATTGATCAGGACATCAGAGCAATCCTACCAGTTTCAGTTCCCAGAAGCTTGCTAAGAGATTTTCTCCCAGTGATATCAGATGATAAACCACAAACACAGCCACAATCATCTGTCGTTCATTTTTGGAATCCAGTGCAACGAAGAAGTGAAATGACTTAAGAATCTGCTCATATTTCTGCTTCCGAGGACCCTCCATGTGTCCTGAGAAGTAGCATCCCTCCCAAAAATGTGAATGTTGGGATGGTTGGAAGTTTTGCGTTTATCCCTTAGTTCCCTTTAACTGTCTCATATAAGCAGTGACCCTGAGGCCATCTATGAGAAGTGCAGATGAGGAAGCTGGGTTTTCCCATGTGTCTAGGGCCTCGAAACCCAGGTTCCATCCTGGTGATCATGGCACAAGAAAGGGAGGCTTCAGCCATCTCAGCTTCTGAGCTCACAGTCCTCCCTCACCCCCCCCCCATCAGAAAAGTTGGGGGCAAAGGCTAAGATCTGGAGCTGCTTTGAGGGAGGGAGTGGGGAGAGGGGACACAGGGAGGGGTCTGAGGTGGGCAGCTTGTCATCTGCATAGCTGAATCTTTCAAGCGGAGCCAGTGGGACATGCAGTGTGTGGCTGGGAGGAGGCTGCCTAGCGTCTATTGTGCCCCCATTGTGTGCTAGCTGGGACACCAGAGGGGACCCTTAACACACAGCAGCCGGGGGAGACAGCAGGCATTCCAGAGCCCCAGAAAAGAGACTAAAAAAAGTCACAGGGGAAAAACAAGTGTATGTTACATGCTTACTTACCCAACAAATCTAACTCTTGAATGATATTACTCTTGGCATGAGAAATATATGACAGTGTGTGTGCAATAATGTGTATATATGCATGCTATATACACACATACTATGTCTATCCTCATGCTACTTAATCAACAGTTGTGTTAAACTACATATTTGGGGGCCCTTGGAGTTCTGTATGTATACACTATACTCAAGTGAGAATGTGGGGCTCTTATGCCTTTATTCACTTTTCAACCACAGATAGAGGTTTTCCCACTAGTTCTTGCTTCCTTTCTGTACCTTTTTCAAGGATAGAGATTCTTCGTAAAGATAGTGATTAGAGCTTACATGACGTTTATCCTCCCGCATACAAAAATAACTTACTTTTAATCAGAACATATCTTTGATTTCTAAACTTTCTAGGATGTAATTCATAAGTGAAGATAATTTTGAAGTGTAAATAGATGCTAAATATTCATTATTTAGCTTTCCAGTGTTCATTCTCTCAATGTCCTCAATACTTATGAACTCCTGTAGTATCTGTCTACCTACCAACTCGTCTAAATTTTCAATTGTCAACTGTACAATTCTCATTTGTACTATTTTCACACACATTAAATTTTAAGTGATTGCTGTAGATGGGTGTGATAACATTTCACCTAAAGAACAATGTCATTTCTGATGCTTTTATTTCTCAAAGCAGTCTTCTTTAGTATCTATAGTTTTAGTTTTACTAATATGCTCATCTTCTTAAAGTAACATATTTTAATAAAAGACAAGTTAACAGCTGAGAATGATGGAAATTTTCAATTGATTATACACATTGAAATATAAAGACATATTTCAGGATGATTAACAAAGATTAGGAGTGAATGGCTTCTGAATGCTTATTCCTTTTTTACCACCTCTTCTATTCTCCCCTACTCCTGTTCACTACTTGAACCAAATCATTCAGAATTAGTGAACACCTTTGTTTCATGAAGGTGTTTATACCTTTAGAATTAGTGAGGTGGACAAAGCAGTATCAGGAGTTCTTCAGATTGACAAGAGCACTTTACCCTTTTACAGAAAGCTTTCATTAAAAAACTAAAAATTGAAGGGAAAACCCCTTCCTTCCTATCATGACAAAGCCAGAGGGGTGTAACCATCAATTCAAGTCACTAGTCTTTTCTCCAACTTGGATACAGAATCGTCCAATCACCTTGTTCTGACAGCAATTCAAGATAGGAAAGTGCCTGAGCTATGTGTCAACCAATTTACAAATAAAATGAAATCATCATAGAGCTTCAGCTTAATTAGAATAATGATTTAACATTTCCAAGTATTTCAACTGTTGTTCAAATTGAGGTGCACTCATTTAGAACATGACTTTCTTCCCAAGATAAAGATGAGGGAAGTGGATCAACTCAAACAATAAACCCCCTTGCTAAAATGAAATTCATCAACTCCTTTATGGTGAACAAACTTTACAAGAAAAAACTGCTTTTACATTACAAGAGAAAAGTTAAAGATAACTTTAAAAATGAGTAGTAGTAAATATATTCTGTATATTCTGGGGTTGTACAATGGCAGGGAGTCTAGATATTGTGCCCCACTTTATGTTATTGTATATGCTAGCATGGATGAAGGGGCTTAACTAAGTTACTTTATTCTATTACCACTTAAGCTTCTTATCAAACAGGAAGAACTATACAAGGAGGTGCCAATTGCCAGCAAAGTTTACAGTAACTTGTCAGTTACCCTGTTCCCATTTATTCCACCGTGTTATTTTGCCAGCTGAATAACTTAATGATGTCATACACAGGCCTAATGTGAACAACTTCTCTACCTCCTTTTAGTTTATCTCCCCAATGCTCGTTTTTCTGTCAGGATAAATGTAGAAATAATGCCATCAAGAAATGTCTGGTTGAAAACGCACTTACCTTACAGAAGTCCAAGCCAGGTATTTCCACTGTCCTCTGTTGCCCTTGGGACATCTCTGTCCAGCATGACACAGGCCAATCTGGCCCACCAGGGGGGCTCAGTGGCTTGGAGAGGTGGCCCAGAGACCGGCCTGGAAAGAACTCACTGGAGCTAGCTCCAGGAAAGCTAGAGCTAAGACACAGGTGTCTGACACCAGCGAGGCACCTCTGCTCCAGCCTGCAATCAAAGGGCTGCCCTGATTAGCTAAGTACAAAAGGCAGTTCGGATTACTGCCCTCCTCCCAACCAATCATCAGCTTCCTGACAGCAGCGGGCCCCCTGATGTAAGGGGAAGTGCAGGCGGCCAGGACCCAAGAACCGGTTCTACAGTGGGTGCTGGTACTGACACACCGGCCTCGCACTCCTGCCCAGCACCCCAGGGAAGCGTCTGCTGGGCTGTTAGGAGAGCGGCGGTAACCGGTAAACCATTTCCTGCCCTTCCCCAAAGTGTCCCTCTAGGCTCCTTCACTGCCTGAACAACACACAGCCCAGCGATGACAATTAACGGGAAGGTAAGGAACAAGGAGTCTGTTGGCAGCTTTGATTGCCCAGTGCCCCTATCTGCTCTTCCCCCTGCACTTGCCAGTCTCCACTCAGACTTCATTGCAGCTTAATAAGTACAGTTTTTAATTTTGTTATAGTTTTTGCAAGCAACGGTTTCTCACAGAAACTGGACGGGGAGAGATTCAAATAAAAAGAAAAATCTCTCTGCTGTCATTGTTTCCAACAGTAAAATTCAATGCTATACAAATGCTCACAGGCACAAAAATTGATAAGGATGGTACTTACAGAGAACACAACAGAAACAAAAACTGCACTTTAAAATTCAGCACGCTGGCGTGCAGTGCGGCTCAGCTTTGTGGATGGAATCGTGACGGGTTTCCCAAGCTGCAATCAGTACAAGGAATGTTACTTGAATCTGTCGGCTAAGTCCTGGCGACTGCAATCCTTTGCAGCTGTACGGATAAGTAGTGGTCGATTCAAGTTTTGGTATTTGCCCCAGACTGTAGGGGTCAGCTTAACAGTAACCATAGACACAAAGAGAGCAAAGAACAGTACACACACAGAGAAAACGGGCCTCCAAGTGCGTCTGAGTTTGTGGGCATGTAAGTGTATTTTCATTCATTTACAGCTGACTTGGTGGGAAAAAACAAGTCATAGGACCCATGACTGTAAACTTCTTTGCCGAAGAATCTTTAAAAGAGTTGCAGATGATTTTTAGGAGTGGAACAAAGAGGGAAATGGGCACACACACACACTATTCTGAAATCACACAGGTACTATAATCTAAATTGTTATAGTAGTAATCTCTAGTCTAGACACCAAGAAGGTTTAAAGCATCCTCAAAGTTGTCATTGCATTTCAAAGGTGAGACTAATTTTATATAAAATCTGCTCCTGTGCTAACTAGAGAGTCTATATGTCCAGAATGTTCCACTTGAATTCCGGAACTAATTATATGTCTATGATGTGAAATCAAAGGAAACAGGGTTGAAGCAAGTGTGGGATGGGAACAGTGCTTGGGGGGGGGGGGCAGAGAATCATCTTTCAGAAGAGAAACGGCCCACTAGCTCTCCCTTTGGGGATGCATTCTTTCAAATATCACCCTCACAAAACTCCTATCCCAGGTTTCGCATTTTTCTTCCCTACCTTCTGAAAACCACAACTGAGCTGCTTGTCCCTTCATCATAGACTCCCACCAAACCAGAGTTCAAGAGCTGCTAGCCCACAAAATTCATTCATTTTCAATGTGTCAAATCAGACAGCTTCCTACTGCTGACCCACAGTCATCTCCGGTAGGAATGCCTTTCCCTCCAACAGCAAAACACTCACCGGGCCTTCTGGGGAGTCAGGATTCAACAGTAATTTGCTCATTAGCCAGCTCTGTCCAGTCTACTCTTTCTTCAAATCTGCCCTCCTCCACCTTCCCAATTTCTCAAGTTTGTTGGGTCCAGGAACTGAGTGTATAATGTGGATGTCCTCAGAGGTCCATGTGACTTAGAAGAAAGGGCCATCTGAGATACTTTTTTTTTTTTTAGATTTATTTATTTATGCATACAGAGTGGGGTACAAGCCAGAGGCTCAGGGGTGGCGAGAGGCTTCACCAGAGACAGAGTGGGGAGCAGAACAGGCAGATCAATGAAGTACACTGCTGAGGGGAACAGCAGGTGGGTCACTTCCAAGGGATTGAACTCGAACTGCAGTGGCTGCAGCTAGCTTGCAGTGCTGTGTCCTAACCCATGGTACCACCAGGTAGGGCCCATCTCTGAGATTTTTTAGAGAAAACAAGCAGGCAAGTAAAGAAAAGCAATTGTAGGGAAGCAATTAAATCACCTGTCCTTTCACAAGCAATAAGATGAATAAAGAAACCATTGTTACATTTGCAAAAAATGGATGTCTATGTCCCATTAGATTAAACCATAAGAAAGAGTTGCTATCTGACTATTTTTAGTCTACTACAAAGTAATCTCATGTGATTCAGCCTGTTGAAGTCTAGCTAAGACCACTACTATGACCATAAGATATGTCCTATGTCCATAGTTACTATGTTACATTCTTTAATAACCACCACTGTAATTCTATAAGGTAAATGCTATGATTATTGTTCCAAGTTTACAAATGAGGAAAAGGAGGCTTTGGGGGGCATGCGTTATGCACTTGTCAATGAGCAAGAAGCAGAGCAGGGATTCACTCCTCACCTTAGTCCCATGTTTTGAACCACCACCCTCTACAAAGAAGACTGAATCTGACTTGGACATGTACTAGCCTTGTGGCATTGGCCAACCACTAAATTCCTCCAGATCTCAGTTTTCTTCCCTCTTAAAGGGGGCTGATAAAGCACCTCTCTGAGGCAGGACCAAACATGATGTATAACGGTGGCTGCACGGAAGAGCTTGAATGTTACCTAGCAGCAGTGGCGGGCAGGGGCATCCTCACACCCTGAGCGGGACACAGCTTGAGCTCTCTTCACCACCTTTGGTGGTAGCACTGGGCAGAAGGACCACAAATCTAGGGTCTTCGGGTCTGGAAACAATGCCCTTCACAGTGTGTGCTTTGGCACCTAGGAAGTTCTTCAACTTGCGAAGACATCCCCCCACAGGAAGAGAGCCCCCACAGGAAGGCTGGGCCCTCCTCCAAGGTGAACCCTGCCCTTAGCCCCAGGTAAATTACTGCTTCTTTACTTCAGGTTTCTATTGGGAACCTGGATGGCCTTCACAAACACTTTAGACTTCTTGTTTATGACCTGCCCAGTGCCTGTGGCAATCAGCTGTAGAGGGTTAGGCAATCCAAGTCTGATGACCTAATCGAAAAGGGAGTCACAGTGGCGGAACCCACAGTGCACCCTGATAAAGGGGCTGGTGTCCTTCTCATTCTGCTGAATTCTTGTTCTGCCATTGACCCACTAAGTGACCTTGAATAAGTCACTTATGGTCTCTAGATGCCAGTATTCGCTCAGATCCAGAATATCACTAAATTTCTTCTTAGTTCTAATATCCAAGAAAAAGGGTCTTAGCTTTTCTTTTCTCTAAAAGTTACCAGCTTACTTCTTAGGGACATCGTGTTTTTTTCTGATTACTGTTACAAAACCCGGGCCCTCCCTGGTGGCACAATGGGTTGGGACACAGCACTGTAAGCTGGTGGCAGTGCGAGTTCGATTCCAGCCCCAGAGGGGATCCACATGGCGCGGCAGACCTCTCCTGACCAGCC
>NW_004567113.1:17820650-17828458 GCF_000260355.1 Condylura cristata
TATATTTTTATATAGTAGAAGTTTGTCCTTAATACTCTCAGGTAGAATTGGAAGAGTTTTATGAAGGGAGGAGACAGAAACAATTTAAGACCTTTTGTCTGTTGTTCTATTCATAAAGTACTTGCCACCATCTAACAAACTGTATAATTTCCATACATATTATGTTTCTTATTTGCTTCCTCTGCTCATAGAAATGTCAAATCCTTGAGGATAGAAATGTTTGTTTTGATCATGGCTGAGTCCCACGCATTTAAAGCAATGAGCATTTATAGAAGAAATGTTATACAAGTGAAATGTTATACAAGCATGTACATGACTCAGGTGGAATTGGGACCATGCGTATCTCACTTTTAGAACCTACAGTGTCAGGGAAGAAGCTTGGTAGCATAGATGACACCCGCTAGGAGTTTCAAGCCACTCTGCTTTCTCCACATCATCCAAGGCGATAATGATGATGCATAAACAAGTTGAAAATATAAATAAACTCATGTGCAGTGTAGAATAAGTTTAATCCAACTTTTGCAAACTCCTGCTTAGAATCCCCTGACTGAAGGAGAACTAGACAATAAGCCTAAGAGAAAATTAGTAAGTTCAGTTTCTCTTTTCTACTCCTTTTCCGTTTGCTTTCATGGCACGTTGTATTTGTGAGGGAACTCCAGTGTGTCAGAAGGGTCTGATCTTTGAGGGTCTTCTAGGAAAATGGACACACAGCAACTGAGCCCATGTTCACTTTGTACTTGGTAAATAATTTTCATTCCAATCTGACCACACACTGACATCAAAGTTGATGAGATAATGCCTATGGGCTTCCTCGTGTCATAAAAGATGTTGGTTAAGTCCAAAGTATTATATGCAATATATCTGCTTTATGATATGGTAGGACAGAAAACACTATGATACAGAAGTCAGAAGGCATGCTAGCTTTTTACTGATGATATTTCTAATGGGAGCCACACTTTTCAAGTTCAGTTCTGATTCTATGTTTGACGCAGGAGACAAGCAGACCTAAAGCTATCTTATCACTAGTTCTTTCCCCTCACATTGTACCCCCTAATTCTTTGGGGGGAATCCAGGTATTTCTACACAAGAATATCTGTGGCCAAAGGTAGTAAATAAAAGCATGAACTTGGTCATCCTTTCCAATCCCAAACATCCCAGATTGGGAAACTTCTTACTATTTGTGCTAAAAATAACAGGTAGAGGAATTACATTAGGATCCACATTTTACTATTAAGGATGAAAAGAAAATGCTAGAGAAAGCATATTGTGCAACACAAAACACAGCATTACTAATGGTTCAACCTCAAGGAAAATCTACTTCTAATAAAAAAAAATAAAGAAGGTATTAATACGTCAACTGTGAGCTACAGTCACATACCTAACTGTAGGTACTGAGTTACCTAGCAGGGTGCCTACTATATTAGACAGCATGCCAAGTTCTTTACATATTTTGCTTTAATTCTTCCAACACCTCTACTAGGGAGGTACCATTATTATACCCACAGAACCCAGGTACAGAGACACTTTAAACTTGGCCAAGATCACAAAACTAACAAGAGGTAGGAACAGTATTTGAATCAAGGCAGGCTGATTTCAAAGCTGGTGCTCTATGTATGTTTGATTTGGGTCTTAGAAACAGGACATGTATGGCATGCCCGATGTTTAGGAGTCTGGGTTTTTTTTTTCCCCCCTGGCTAGCAGATTTCTTCTCCAAGAGAAAATGTCCCATCACCCACAGGCACATATCAGCAGAGAGGATCAGCTGAATGGCGCCAGCCAGCAGTAATGAGAGAGGCTGTCAAGCAATTAGCCTGATGATAATTTGGTATAATAAAATCTGCTTCCAATCATAGTTTAAATGGACAGTGGGGTGGACAGCCTTCCTTTCGTTTTCTTAACCTTCCATCTGGTGCTGTATTAGAAAAAGGCAGGTTGAATCATAATAGGGCTGGCCAAATCACGAGCTTTGGCATGAAATATGACAAAAGACATATACATATCCTGTTGGGCTTTTCCACTCATAAAGCAAACATTTCATGAGTTCTTGCTTTAGTGAGCTAGGTCATAAACAGATCAAAAGAAGTAAGACGTAGCGATTCCCTGTCCCAGTTTAGTGTTAGAAATTGTCAAACATCCCTACTGTAAGGCTCAGTCTGAACAATTGGCTGAAGATTAAAAAAAAAGATCACTGGCCTGCCACGGTTGGGTGGCAATCTCAAATGCCTGCTGGGTGAGGCAGGCAGTGGTGGGTGTATCACTGAAGGGAGGGGGGCTCCCCAAAGGCAGCAGGAAGGGGTACATCACACTGACATGGGCACATACAGTTTTAAGCAAGCCACTGCTGTCAGGTGTCTGAAATAAAAAATCCAGACTCTCATGTAAGAACTTCAGATTTTTAATGCAAACCAAACATTTGTAGTACAAATATGTCTATATCAAACAAACATCTTCTGTAGGCCAAATACATCTGTAAGAGGTTGTTTTCAGCTTCTACCAATCAAAATGATTCAAAAAACTCACTGACTTGTCCTTTCACAAATAAAGTTGACTAACTTTAATGATTAATTTGGTGATCTTCCTGGCAGTGCAGGGGTTAAAGTCTTAGCGTTATACTGCCAGCCACTATGGCATGAGTTCCATCCCTGGCCAGCAAGTTGACCCACATGGCACAGCAGACCTCTCCTGCTTCACCCACTGCTCTACTCAGCAGTGTATTTCACTAGGTCTGCCTGTTTTGCTCCAAACTTTGTCTCTGGTGAATCCTCTTATACCCTGCACCTCTGGCCTCTACCCCAGTCCTTGTATGCACAAATAAGTAAAAAATAAATTGGTAGGGCCCTCCCTGGTGGCCTCAGCACTAAGAAGCTAAAGCCACTTCTGCATGAGTTCAATCCCCGCCTGCCCCAGAGGTGACCCATATGGTGCAGCAGACCTCTCCTGACCCACCCACTGCTCCCTTCAGCAGTGAACTTCCTCAGTCTGCCTGTCCTCCTCCCCACTCTGTCTCTGGTGAATCTTCTCACTGCCCCTGCCCCTCTGCCTGAACCCAGTTCTGTATGAATAAATAAATAAATCTTAAAAAAAATCTGTAAAAAAACAATGAATTTGGGTTTCTGATTCTTAGATATATCTAGTTCAAATCATTTTAAAATTCTCATTAAGGTCCAATATACACATAGTATGTAGCATGCACTAATCTCACATAAACAGGGAATGATATAGAATATTTCTAGCAGCTGCGCAAAGGTCTTTCCAGACATTTCCAGCATATTCCAGAATCCTCACCTCCCAATTTTGCCTCCATCAGCAACTGACTTTACCTGTTGCTGCCTAATTCAAATTTTATTTATTTATACAAGATTTATTTATTTGTACATACAGAACTGGGGTACAGGCCAGAGACTCAGGGGCAGTGAGAGACTTCACCAGAGACAGAGTGGGGAGCAGAACAGGCAGATCAACAAAGTACACTGCTGAGGGGAGCAGCGGGCGGGTCAGGAGAGGTCTGCCATGCCATGTGGTCACCTCCGGGGCAGGCGGGAATCGAACTCATGCGGAAGTGGCTTAAGCTTCTTAGTGCAGTGCTTTAACTCACTGCGCCACCAGGGAGGGCCTATTTATTTATTTTTAATTTGAGGTAACTTTGCTTCACAACATTGTGTATGTTTTAGGACTATTAAGTTCACAACTTAGTTCAAATTTTAATCACAAGAAATTGATAATAGATTAAGTTACTTGGATCTGAAACCCAATTATTTGGGTTTAAATAATTAAACATATAGCCATAAAGACCAACTCCAACATCATGGAGTCATTTAACTAAACCAAACACTTTTTTTTTAAAAGATTTATTTATTTGTGCACAGAGAACTGGGGTACAAGCCAGAGGTACAGGGGTTGTGAAAGGCTTCACCAGACACAGAGAGGGGAATAGAACAGGCAGATCGACAAGGTACACTGCTGAGGGGAGCAGAGGGTGGTCAGGAGAGGTCTGCCGCGCCATGTGGGTCATGGCGGGAGATGGAACTCTCACTGAAGCGCTGTGGCCAGCTTGAAGTGCTGTGTCCTAACCTGTCATGCCAGTAGAAAGGGCCCAAACCAAACACTTTTTAACCAAACGCTTTTTCAAGTTTTATGCTGGTTACTTATTCATGCTTGCGCTTTCCACAAACAATTATTTCTGTGCAAATTACCAGATGCCAAGTAGATACTTGTCTCTCAGTTAAGCATCACAAAAACCCTATGAAGTACAAATATAGCATAGCTAAAGAAAAGTGGACATATGGCAGATTACATAGATAATTTGAAAAGCTGGGGTCCAGGTAAGGGCTATTACAAAGCCTGACATTTTTCCATGATCTATATGGCCTCCCAATACACTCCGAAGTATCCTTAACCAGGAACATAATAAACCTTATTCAAGGTAGAATCTGACACTGGTCAGTTTATACATTTCACATTATATAACTCCTATATTACTATACAAGTTTGTGCTTCACCTCCTTCCTTTTTTTTAAGATTTATTTATTTATGCATACAGAGCTGGGGTACAGGCCAGGGGTGCAGAGGCAGTGAGAAGAGTCACCAGAGACAGAGTGGGGAGCAGGACAGGCCAACTGACGAAGGACATTGCTGAGGGGAGCAGTGGGCGGGTCAGGAGAGGTCTGCCATGCCATGTGGTCACCTCCAGGGCAAGCGGGGATCAAACTGGTGCTGAAGTGGCTTTAGCTTCTCAGTGCTGTGCTTTAACCTGCTGCGCCACCAGGGAGGGCCCTCACCTTCCTTGTTAAGGTGATGAAAATATTAAAAGCTGATGGTTATTATCTAGGTACTTTTATTTTTAAAACAGCTTAACACATTAGAAAATGTATGCACATATATACATATGTGTGTGTGTGTGTGTCTGTGTATGTGACCATACAGAGTTGACCGTTGAACAACACAGGTTTGATTGGCTTGGGTCCACTGGTACCCAGGTTTATTCCTATCCACTGTTCTGCAATCACAGAGTCAACTAACCAATCAGCCAACATCCATTTGGTTAATGACTAGTTGAGAATCCATAGAAGCAGAGATGAAATGCTGACTATAAGTTGTACTTTGATATATTGTTCAGGGGTCAACTCCCCTAACCCTCTCCTCTCACCTAGTTAACTGAACATCTTACTATGATTTGCTAGCATAAGTCTTCCCTATCTTTATTTACCTCAGCTAATTTCTGGGGCCTGTGACATTATCTGAACAAATACAAGGCAGGCAGCATATATGGATGTTTAAAGACTTTTCTCTTTCTTGGGAAATTTGTGTAACATGGAAATGGTATTATAACATGGTGGCTACAGAATTTCCTGTGAGAGGGGCTTTCTGGTGGTCACTGGATTATGAAGGAGCTGCAAAACATTGTCTTGAAACTGTGACCTACTTAGTATGCTCACTGTTTTACTTGGACTAGAGCAGTTTGCTAAAGCTGTTTTCATACAGTCTTTAACAGGATTGAGAAATGATGACTTGTTTATATTAAAGAATTTTATTTTATTGGGTGGACAACTAGTATATATTATTGGCAAATAGAAGGGGATCCAAAGCCTCCCACACTCCCACTGCTGCCTCAAGGGAGGATGGGCTCATTAATCCATTTTCAAATGATTGGAAGAGACCAGCAATTCAGGGACCTAGAGAATTTCCAATTCAAGCCAATGGACAGGTAAACTGGCAGGTGCTCCCCAGCATCTCATCCTTGTGGCTAACAGGAGCTGAGCCTTGTCATTGCTATTTATGTAGCTGTCTATAGACCACCAGGAGTTAATTTATACCAAAGGGTTCTTTTAATCTTATTCAACTATCCTATTCGACTATTCTATTTGAATTCTAGAATAAGATCTAGCTGACCAGCTGCACTTTATGTAGCTTAGAAACTCAACTAAAGTTTGGCAAAAAGTGCCCAAATTTATCAGGAGCGTCTGCTTCAGATCTGAACTCTGACCCTTCAGATTATGTTCCATGGGTTAATTTGAGTGAGCCATGCAATCTTTCCTCAAATCAACATGGTTACATAAGAACTTAAGCCATTTTGGGGCCCTCTCTGGTGGCACAATGGGTTAAAGTGCAGCACTAAGAAGTGATTCACAGACACTTTAGCAAGAGGTCAATCCCCAGCCAGGGAGGTGACCCACATGGCACAAATGACCTCTTCTGCCTCACCCGCTGCTCCCCTCAGCAGTATACTTTGTCAGTCTGCCTGTTCTGCTCCCCACTCTGTCCCTGGTGAAGCCTCTCACCTCCTCTGCACCCAGTTCTGTATGCATAAATAAATAAATCTTTTTAAAAAGGAATTTAAGTCATTTTTAACTCACAACTTTAATCTTTGCACCAAATTCTTTTTTCAAATTTTGTTTCATTTCCAAATTTGTGAAAAAATACACATGACATAATTTTGTCAACTGTTATATGTACAATGCAGTGGTAGTAAGCATATTCAACATTGTTGTGTAACTGTCACCACCATCTATGGCAAGAACTCGTCACCTTGTAAAACTGGAACTCTATACTCACTAAACAATTAACTCCCTGGTTACATAGCAACAAGTCAAGCAACTGGAAGGAGTATTTGGTCTGTTTAACAAAACTTCAGGCCTGAAAACCATACGAGAGGACTGAGAGAAATTGCTGAAACTGTTCAAGTTGTAAGACCTTAGGCATCAGCATCATTATTACCTGGAAAGCTGAGTAAACCATCAATTGATTGCACATCAAACCCTTGAGTTTCTGATTTCAGTAGGTTTAAAGCAGGGTTTGAGAATTTGCATGCCCCAGGATTTCCTGGTCAGTGATTGCACTTTTGAAAAGCACTGTAAAGTATGCAGGATTATACCTAGTTAATTTCGCCTAATCCAATCACCCAATTTTCCCCCATCGTGCAAAGAAGATACCCATTCCACCTAAGACAGGAGTCTTGCAGTTACAGCAAAAGAGAAGCATGGAGCAGAGTAAGAAATATCAAGAATCCAGCCCATTGTACACCCCCAGAATATTATAGGAATGAGGGAAAGAAGGATGCTAGTGCACACTCCCTTTCTGATTCCAGCCCTGTAACTTCATGGAGAAGAAGGCGAGGTAAGTGAGAGCAATGTCCAGGGCACAGGAGCTTTTGGTTCCATCTTTCCAAGTGAGATGCCAGGAAAAGGTGACTATGGGGAGAACCTGGCCCAGGCAGCTTAGTCAGACACTGATGGCAGCCAGTAGACTTGGAATGAAGCAGCTACAACATGTTGGGGTAGCCCAAGGGAGGACCCCAGGGCTGGGGTTTGGGATGGAGACCTTGGCAGACACTAACGTGTCTCAGGCTAATGGGAGCTGAGTAGCGGCTGAGTCTGCAAGTGGGAGGTTGCCAGGAATTCCCAGGGCATCACTCAGGCCAAAGCTGACCATGGTTCAGGAGCTGCAGAAGTCAGTGGTGGAGGCTGGCAGAGGCAGAGAAGACCATGAACAGAGCCAGCAGACAGGGGCACTGTGCCCGGGCCCTGCACTCAACACTGCTCTGAATCCCCCGACATAATTTTGGCAAAGAAGCTGGGCAGTGGAGATAGGTGATATCTCAAAAAGGGAGCATTATTTTAAGACTGGGCATTACCTCATGGACCATTCAAAGGATTAGACCAGGACATGTCACATAAAAGCAGAGACAAAACATTTACTAAAAACTTATTTGTTGTAAATGTTGGCGAGGATGTGGAGAAAAAGGAACTCTCCTGCATTGCTGGTGGGAATGCAAACTAGTACAACCACTATGGAAAACTGTTTGGAGGTTC
>NW_004567113.1:17829113-17832324 GCF_000260355.1 Condylura cristata
AAAAAAATAAATGTTATTAGTGTTAAAAAAAACTTATTTGTTGTTTAGCTGAAATTTAAAATTGGGCTACTGTATTTTGATTTGCTAAATGCAGCCAGCCTACGTGTGTGACCTACGTGTGGCATGTACATGTTAGAGTGTCACTTCAGCTGCGCTACACATTTCACCCCACACATCTCAGTCACTGTACTCTCTCAATTGTGTCCGATGGGAATGAGTGTTTAAGCTAAACCCCAGTCTGTGCATCCTGGGTTTCAAGTGTGTGTTCCAGAAACAGTTGAAAACTAGGTTGGGATAATAGTTACCCTATAAACTTTGCAAAGGGACAGTCTAGACACTGACTGATAGTTGTACTACATGAAATGTATCACTTACTTTTTAACAAGTTCACAATGTGAAAACTCACATTTGAATGATCACAATATACCTATAAGATGATTTCCAAAATTGTACAATGAGATTTTAAACTATACTACTGGGAGGTCTCTAACTCTATTCAGCAGGCTCACCATGACTGATCAGTGAGGCTCCCGGCTGACAGTAGTGGGAGGAATCCTGAAGGAGCCACACACACACACACACACACACACACTCTGTCTGACATGGTCAGACAGATGTGTCCATATGACAAGACCATCTCTCTACCCATAGATAGCTCCAAGCAATTTTTCACTGAGAGCTCATTCATGTTAAGATATTGATAACCTATAAAAGCGTTTAAATGTCAATAAGAGCTTTATTACCACTACTATTTTATATCAGCATAACCTTACTGTCTTTGGAGTTTAGCAAGTTATCCCCCAGTAGCGTCTTGAGGGAGCAGGAAATGGAAAGGCAAGTTTGAACTAGGAACTAGGAAAGAGGTGAGGAGGGAAAGACTTGAGGGGGGGGGGCATGAGGGGTACAGAAACCAGTGGGTATTGAAAAAGAGAGGGGCCAGGGAGCTTCATCAGAGCTCAGCCAGAATAGAGCACAGAGACAAATTTTCTCTTCTGGAGCAGTTAGATCAGACCTCAGTTGAGGCAGCCTGCAGTGGACAGAATCTTCTAGGACTTTATTAATCTAGTCCTTAAACTCAACATTACTTAGCAAGTGTCTACTAGTTGGGAGAGTAGTAATAAAATCTCAAATGTTCTCTTACAAAACAATGATTGCTCCAACCTTTCAAAACTAGTCGAATATTTCACCAATTTAAAAATTACAGAGCAAACTGTGAGTAGAAGAAAGCTACAGAGTGGCATTGCCTTGTTGGAGGGTTGAAAGCGATGAGCCTGTGTTCATGGCCCAATAACCCTAAAGCCCTGCGTCAGCTCTCTCTTCTCCTTGTGTTGTTTCTTCCATTTCCATTTTCAATGGCATGTGGTCTTGCTCCCATCAAATGAGGTAGACAAGATAGGTAGGTAAGTTTAAATATTTAAGGGAATGACAATCACCATGGCTGAGAAAACAAAGGGCACCGGTGTGTAATATGTTTAATGCAAAACAAATAAAGCATGGCTAGAACTCAAATTCTGGTCACCCAGAAGCTGACGAACGCATCCTGGTTAAGGGGTTTGAGCAATCACAAAACAGCTCCTTTGAACACCTACTGGCTTAGAAGCGTGGGTTTTTTTGTTGAACACACTGGAGATCAAATCCACACTTTATAAGTATGTCTCCTTGACAAATCCCCTGCCCTGTTGAAACCCCCTGTTTCCACTTCTGTAAAATAGAGTAATAATAATACTACCTATTTCAACAGACTGTTCTGTGCAATAAATGAGAGGATAAAATGGTTGGACCAAACCTAACATTTTGAGAGTTTTTTAGCATTATTCTTTAGAGGCAGCAGGCTAACTCTTACGTCAAAAATTGATTCCTAGAGATAAGGTAATGACTTAATCTACTTCTTCAGACACGGTTTACAGAGCTCATGTACTCAGCGATTCAGTTCAATCACCTCATGTTTATCCATGTCATGTGTCCCCAGTCTGGGGTCCCCAGTTCCTCCATTTTAGAATGTTAATCTCAGGAAACTTTAATTCTAAGGCCACACATGGTGTCTGCATTTAGGGGGCAGGACAGAGTGTATGCAGATTATTACATAAAAAGAAAGAATTGGCTATGTAAGCTTATTCTGAAAAACAGCACAGATAAACCTTTGGTGAACATTTTATTGAAAGATCCCCATAGAAAACTTGCAACCACGTGATGCCTTGGAATCTGACATGTGTGCAAAAAGAAAACTGTCAGACAGATGGTACAAACCTGAATCAAACATTGTGGGTCTCAAATTCCTGAGCATGAGCTAACTTTTCTGTTACTATCTCCTGGAGCGATTTGGAGTTTTTGACCTTTGCCCCTGACTTTGAGACAGTGATGGAAAGGCAAGGACACATCGTGAAGCAAAGGTTGAAAGGGGAGTTCATCCAAACACTGGGGTCCTTGGTAGGAGTGCTGCTAAATGTTAGGGGGCTGCAGTCCAAGGTTGCACTTTTCCCAGAGTTCCCACAGATTGATGTGGTCCTCATGCCTCATCAAGTCAGCACTGTTGTTATAAAGGTGTCAGATGTGAAACTGTGTAAACAGAATGACACAGAGGCCAATTCTGCTTAGTGACCTGTATCAGAAAGGTCTATTTTTAGCAACTGCTGCAAGCTCTTATGCCCTTGGAAAGTCAGGCCTCACACTCTGGCTATTTTGGCACATTTCTGTGTATTTGGGTTGTGTTCAAAAACGTGAAGGAATTCAGAAAAGCACCCAATCTCTAACGTTAGAAGCTGCATGCATTTTGAATTTTAATTCATGCATCACGGCAGAAAGTTAGTATTTTACTGAGTTAGAACCATGGAGTGTCGGATGTGACAGATCCCAACTGCTTGCCTCTCCTGTGGGCCAAGGATGTGAGGAAAGATCCTAGGAATGGCCTGTGCTATCAGGGGCAGGCCCCCGCTCAGGTCTGCAGCCTGCTACATGCCTCTGCTAGCATTGGAATCATTGGCAAGTTGGTCAAAAAGTTGGTTAAAAATCCCCAGGGTGGCCCTCCCTGGTGGCGCAGCGGGTTAAAGCACAGCACAAAGAAGCTTAAGCCACTTCCTCATGCGTTCAATCCCCGCCTGCCCTGGAGGAGATCCACATGGCGAGGCAGACCTCTCCTGACCCGCTCGCCGCTCCCCTCAGCAGTGTACTTCGTTGATCTGCCTGTTCTGCTCCCCACTCTGTCTCTGGTGAA
>NW_004567113.1:17832940-17838217 GCF_000260355.1 Condylura cristata
GCATACAAAGTAGGGACGATTGTCTTCAATTCCCAGAGAAAAAGAGGAGTGTTGAAATCAGTTGGTTCCCACCCCACAGGAAGGGGTGGAGGGAGGGGTGCAAACTAAGTCCCACCCATTCAGTCCGTGCTCCTAACCAACACCAGCATTGCCCCCACACCCACAGGCAGGACTAGCAACAAATCCAAACCTTGAAGTGGCAGAGGCCACTTATGCCAGTGAGGTCTGCAGAAACTGGGGGCACAGAGAAAGGGGACTCTGTCATGAGAAGTGCCCTAAAAGTCAGTCTCCCAGGATCTAACTCCCAAACAGGGGCTGCAGTTGGCTATCTTCCTAAAGTGAGGTGTCTGGCCATAAAGGTGGGTGGGAATCATCTCAACCTAGCTCACGAGCAGAGAATCCTTCTTTCATCATCCTGTTATTGGAGGGCAACAGATGAAAATGTGGTCCCTTGACCATAAGGAATAGAGAGGACAGTGAGGGTCAGCCCAACCTGCTTCTTCCAATGAATTCTTTTTTTTTTTTTTTAAGTTTTATTTATTTGTGCACACAAGAACTGGGGTACAGGCTATAGGTGGGGGGCGGTAAGAAGAGTCACCGGAGACAGTGGGGAACAGAACAGATTGACTGATATACACTATTGAGAGAAGCAGGAGGTGAGACAGGAGAGGTCTGCCATGTGGGTCACCTCTGGGGCCAGGGGTTCACCTCATGCTCAGTGGCTGCGGATAGCTTCACCTGGCTGCACCACTAGGGAGGATCCGCCAGTGAATTCTTGAAGTGTTTTTATTGACTTTTATTGAAGTAACATTGACTTAAACCGTGTATAGATTTCAGGTATACAGCAATGTAAATCAATAGTATATGTATATATACACATGTGTGTGCATGTGCATATACACACATGTATATGTACATATGTGTATGTATAGTGTGTGTGCGCACAGTATATAATCCACATATGTTCACCACCAAAAGTTTAGTTTCCGCTCACCACCAAACAACTGATTCCCTTTACCCAATTCAGTCAACACCCCCCACACTTGCACTCCATAAGTTCTTAATGTAGGAAACAGAATTAACTCTGTCCAGTGACATCATCCAAGCAGCCAACACTTACAAAGCACCTTTCTGCACCAGTGAGGGAGACATTGGGACTATACCCACTTTGTAGATGATGAAATCCTGGCAGAGAGCAGCAAGGCACGGTGACTAGTAAATGCTGGAACCTGGGATTGAGAACCAGGCCACCTGACGTAGCCAGTGCTCCAAGCCCACAGCACACATCTGCTATTGGGGGTACCTTGTTTCATTTCACAAATATTCAGTGAGCACATAGTACGTGCCAGGAACCATTCCAGGGGTAAGGGACGCCACCCTGATGGAAATTTCCTCCATTAAGGGGTTTCTATTCAAATGGGAGAAAGCAGAATGAGTGAGTTGGACTGCTTGGTGAGAATAAGAAATGAGTGTCGTGGAGGCAAGGCAGTGATGAAACAGCATTTTGTCACTGGTTGGACAGGAGGGACTGACATTTGAGCCAATGTCTTAAGGAAGTGAGAGAACATGTCAAAAGGGGATAGTTGATACAAATCTTTATTTTTTATAAGTATGTTATTTTTAAAAGTTAAGTAACAGGCCCTCCCTGGTGGCACAGCGGGTTAAAGCACTGCACTAAGAAGCCAAAGCCACTTCAGCATGAGTTCGATTCCTGCCTACCCCGGAGGTGACCACATGGCGTGGCAGACCTCTCCTGACCCACCCGCTGCTCCCCTCAGCAGTGTACTTTGTCCATCTGCCTGTTCTGCTCCCCACTCTGTCTCTAGTGAAGCCTCTCACCGCCCCTGAGCCTCTGGCCTGTACCCCAGTTCTGTATGCACAAATAAATAGATCTTTAAAAAAAAAAAAAAAGTTAAGTAACAAGCAGCCACTACTGGAAACACTATTCACTTTCATAGTTTACACCTATAAGCATAAAGGTGAAGGACAATGTTTATGGAAATGTCACACTCTGGTAACAATTCCATGAAAGACGGTCTCAGGTGTTCAAGATTTGCTTGTTTATTTACAATCACTTGCTAACAATGGCTAATTCCTAAGAGACACCTTTAAAAAAACATTCCAAAGAATCCTTTTTAAATGCTCTGTAGAATAACAGTTTTCATGAAAACAACACAGCAACCTTCCTACATAAACACACTAACCAAGCAACCATCCCCCACCAAGGTTAACCTTGCACCTCCCACCCACTAAGCAAACACAGCATGGGCAGGCCTTTGACATCAGGATGAGAGGAGAGGAAAATTGCATTCTTCAAATGCACTGACAAGCTGTACTAAGAGATCCAGTAGCCAGTGACATGGGTCTCCAGATTAGGGAACATTAAACAAACATCTTAGTCAAAGAGGCAATTGGGTCTTAGAGATACAGTTTTACTAAGTACTAACCAGGCTCTTCAAAACTGGCACATGCTAAGATGCCGATGGCAGCAGAACCAAGAGGAGACAGGCGGTAACAAATATGTATTTGAGGTTGTCACTTTAATAAGCTCTGGTCAACAGAGAAAGGACCTTCGTGTCGTCTGAAATCAGGTGGACCAGGGCTGAGACTGCCTTTGGAAGCTGAGGGCTTGTGTAGGAGTCTCAGAGCTCCCAAACCTATACTTGATGCCTCTCCCCCAGGCCCTAAAGAGGAAGCCATTATAATTAAATAAGACATAAAAATATACATTCCAGAAGACAGGTGACATGGGGGTATAAAATAGCAGGACAGGATGAAATATCAGAATATTCGAAGCTGATTTCCTATTAAGGATGAGTGTAGTGGGGACACTTTCTGCAACCATCCTCTACTCCTGACTCCCAAGAAATGGGACTCTTGCTAAGGCTATATGATGTTGATTTTTAGGAGTCAGAAACAACAAAGTCAATGAGAACTTCATAAGGAAGATAATTCCAATAGGTACAGCCAAGTGAGAAAGAACAGCTCTCTGCCATTTTGATTCATGGATACAAAATTCCAAGGGTTTGGTTCACATTCTGCATAAAATCACCTGAATGTACTTGTTCTAGCTGACGTCCCTATATTTAGAAAGTTTTCCCACCATGATTCTGATGTGAGCTCACGACTCAGACTTCATAGCCTAAGGGCGCAGACGGCTATCCAAGGGCCGTTCTTTCAGGGCTCAGCATTGAGTGGTGGCAGGAACCAAACATCTCATACCGCCTGACAAAGTCTGGGTAGGAGGGGGGACCCTGAAAAGTCAGGTACCCTGAAGCTGGCTCCTACTGGATCTCTTTGTTTTGTTTCGGTCACCCTTGTAATTACAAACATTTTTGCATTTGGATGCATTTGATGAAGTGGAAATTGATTTTATATTTAGCTGTTTTAATAAAAGTAATTGGCTATTACTGTAAAGTTAATATAACAAAATAAGACAGTGCTAATAACATATTGTAATAACATATTCCTGTCCAAACCAATAATTCAAACACCCTCATTCTCCTATCTTCCAGAAGTACACACTAAATTAAGCTCCAGAGGAAAAAACTTTGGGAACCAGAAAGCTTAAGCCTTTGTTGTTTGGCCTTCAACTCTTACTATCTCTCTTTATGTTAGAACTGAGTACAGTAAACTTTTTCATTCTTTACCCTGGCCTTGTTTTAATCTTTTCAGGATGCTTTAATGAAAATGAGGCTCCTTAGTAACTAGAGATAAAAGAAGCTTTCCTCTTGTTTTACTAACTTTTTATTATAATATCAAAAGATATGATAGTCATAACTATATAAATTAATCTGCCTGCTTTATCATTAGTAAATTGTTTGCCCAGCTGCAAAAAAATAATAATCATAATAACATTTTGCTGTTAGCTGTGATTTCCTTAAAAAATGGTGTTATAATCTTGGCTAAAGATCAAAAGACTTCAAACTGTTCTTGGGAAAATATGATAGCTTCAATTTTTTTTTTTTTACTCAATACATATGCTGGTGTAATTCCACTACTTGCTAACGTAAAAAATAAAAAAGACCTGCTGAGACTGTCAGTAGACGACACTTGCACCTGAACGAGTGTTTGCGTCCCTCATTCACCTTCACCAAACCTTCATTTCCTACAGGAACCTTTGTCACCCCAATTAATTGTTGGAGCAGGTCTCCGGCAGAGTGGTGGCTCCTGCTTGGACTTACATTTGTCTGAAGTAAAACCATGTTATCCCAAGCATGAAACCAGGTGTTTTATCATCAGACCTCCTTTGCTGAGAAACAAGAAGGCATTCCTTTGTATGTGATAGGTATTCAGGCCCTTGCCTGTGAGCATGTAACTCACTGAATAAAAATAGCATCTACCATGATGTGCTACAAGGGAAAACGTTCCCTTTCTCATTACAGTAAGGGAGTCTTATTGCAGCCTCTCAGGAAATCTAATAATGTGTTACATGAATTTTCCATGGGAAGGAACAACTGGCAGGGAAATCAAATACTGTACTTCTAGACAGCGACACTGAAACCTTGGACTCCAGGGAAGCCGAAAACTGCTCTGAGTATGGGACCAGCAGGATTGAAATACCTCCTCAAAGCATACTGGGCAAATTCCCATGATGCCAGGCCTCTTGGAAAAGTTCCTGGGGGGTTGAAGGCCACTCCAGCTGCCTCTTTCCCCTCCTCCTCTCAACCACTTGCTCAAATGGAAAAAATGTTGAAAGGGTAAGTTACCACAGTTCTCAGTTATACTGATTTCCCCTCTGGGGGAGTGTAATCCTAGGCCCTAAAGTGGGATGCAAACTCTACTGCAGTTTGGGATGTGTATTCATGTCCCAGGTACATGCCAGCCCTTTATTCAAATTAGGAACTACAAAAAAGCAAAAGAGCAACTGAAGAAGATGAGTGGAGTAAAGGCGGTGGCCTGTCAGGGGTGAGAGGTCATGGTCAGTGTCAGAGAGGAAGGTAGAGCTGAGACTTGGAAAGTTCTCCACACAGAAGTCTTAAGGGTGATGGCCATGTTGGTTGTACTGCAGCTCCATGGACCTCTGCTCAGAGCACGCTGCTGCTGACACACCCCCTTCCTGAATCTCCACAGGGGATTTTTAGTCACAGACCACAGCATGGGGTCCTGTTGTAGATCTTCAAAGGCAATTCTTGGAACTTAGTGAGGCCAAAGTCTTTCTCATATGGCTTCTGAATCCCAGTGATTGGGAGGTGATACCTTTATGGTACACATAGAAACTTCCAGAACAGTTTTGCAATTGCCTATAAAAGATCATTGCTCTTAAAGAAAAATACC
>NW_004567113.1:17839137-17846859 GCF_000260355.1 Condylura cristata
GCAGTGTATTTTAATAAATCTGCCTATTTTACTCCATACTCTGTCTCTGGTGAGTCCTCTTAGCCCTCACATCTCTGGTTCTTATATGTATAAATAGGTAAAATAAATCTTTAAAAAAATAAAACTACAACTCCTCTTAGCATAAAGGTTAGGACAAAAAAAAAAAAAGCTTTAAAACCTGTATGTTTTCATTTGCAAATCTCATTAGCAAACCAAATCATTGCATTAAGGAGAACAATCTTGACTGAATACAATTTTGTTTTTTTCAGAGTACAGTTTTAGGTAAATTTCCAAGACCTGAGACTATACCACAGAAGCTCTTCAGGTAATAATGGCTTAATATTTTACTACAATGAAGCATTTTCATATACACTATCTTATTTTATCCTTATGGTGACTAGGTAGGGAAGGTATTTCATTTACTCTTCCCCTGTTTTATCAGGAAATTTAGCCCCAAAGAGACTAAATTGTGCCCATGACACTGTGGTCAGAGCACAGCAGAGTAGAGGTGGGAATTGGGGTGAGATGGGCTTTTCTCCCCCACATGCTGTTTGCCATTTTATAACTGAGTCCCGGCAACTTGATTTTGCATAATCTGGTTTAGAGATTGTCAATTTACAATGGAAAAAAACAATAACAACAACAACAGATGTTGATGTTTCCGAAAAGCTTCAACCTTCCCTTCAAGCTCTGAAGAAAGGGTTTTTTTATTTATGCTTAGAGAACTAGGGAACAGGCCAGAGGTGTGGTAGATGAGAGGATTCACCAGAGACAGATAGGGGAAGAGAACAGACACTGAAATACACTGCTGAGGGGAGGAGTGGGTGGGTCAGGAGAGTTCTGCCATGCCATGTGGGTCAGCTCCCTGGCCGGGGATTGAACTTGAACTGCAGTAGCTGCGGAGAGCTTCGTAATGTTGTGCTTTAACCTGTTGCACCACCAGGGAGAGGCCCCAAGCTCTGTTGCTTAAAGAACTGAGAGTCCAAGGGCTTGGGGACCACAACGGTGGAGGGTGTGGGTGCTTTGGTGGTGGTCTGGCCTGGGAACATACGTTTGTAACAGTGTATGTTCACATGTACTACAACATATACTATGCTGTAAATCAATATCACTTCGATAAATATAATTAAACAATTAGGGAGTCAGACTGAATTATTATTTCCCTATTTTGTTTCTTTAGTTTCATTCCACCCACAAGTGAGTGAAATACTCCAATATTCGACCTTCTCTTTGGGACTTATTTTGTTCAGCATACTATCTTCCAGATCCATCCATGTTGTCCCAAGTGGCAAGAGCTGGCTGTTTACAGAGGAGGGTCGGGGATAGGGAGCAAAGGCAGATGAGTGTTCAGTGGACTCTGGTGGAGGTCTGCGGTAGGGCGTGAGGTGAAATGCCTCTGAAGAGGGGTGAGCCCATATCTCTGAGTCATATATAGTATTTGAAACCAAGGTCACCTCAAATAATACAAGAATAAAAAAGACTGTGATGCAAATGGCTTTAAAATAGCTCAACTCAAACAGCAGATACGTAATCAGAGCAAGTTAATTTGACAATATAGATTTTTTTAAAATGGGGATAGATTTAAGGGGAGGGGAATTCAAAAAAGTATGAAGTATAGAAGAAATTATTTTCTTTCAGAAACTGTAACCATGAATTTGGCGTTGCAACATTCTTTTTTTAATCAGTATTTAATCACATTGATTTTCATCCTTTAAGGGAGGCTTAAAAAGCATTCGGTTCATTGCCAAATATTCCTTTCAAGATCACTGCCTTGCACATCAAGTTATAGACTCACAACTCAATTGGGACAGAAAAAGGGCCAGAAGTCTGACACAGAGGGACAAGTGTGTACCCCACGCTCCCCATTCCATTCCAATAATGTCATCTCACCCATTTATAAAAAGAACAATTCTGCTAAGCCTCGGAAATGTGGGATGGTTCATTCAGGGGAGTGTGGGCCTGGGCTGTGATGAGCTGAATTTCATCACTATTTTTGATGGGAAGGAGGAAGCAGCTGTAAAGCCACAAATAGTTTTATTTCCAGAGGCTGATGGAGAAACTCAAGTCAGCTGGATGCACAAAGCAGTGAAGTGCATTTCCTCTTAATCCCATGGGAAGTTCAAGGTCAGTGGGAATCATCTCTTCCGTTTTTCCTAGATGAATAAAAAGATTCCCCCCCCCCCCCTTGGTTTGCTATTGTCTGTTTGGTTTCTTTTTCTTTTCTTTCTTTCTTTCTTTTTTTTAAACAACACAAATATTTCTAAATGTAGGAAGCAGTGGGGATGAAAGTACATGTTCACTGCTTGAGCCAAGAGGCCTCAAGATCTATGTGCCCAGAGACTGAGGTTCTCACTTAGGCCACTGGGATGTGGCCTGTGGGCAAGTCACTGCATATCTCCAAATGTGGATCCTGAATTTGACATTTTTCCTCATCTCAGGCAGAGTCACAGGTTAAAAGACACAGGACTCAGTTTCGCACGGGTTCCCACACAGCAAAAGCCATGAAGCCTAAGGCACGCATGTTTTAGGAAGATTCTTAGTTTCTTACAAATTCAACTGTCCTTTCTCCTCAGTTTCTCTTTCCCAGTAAGATGTGATCTATTCTTCCGGCTCACCCTCCTCCCTTCTGCTCCTCTTCATTGACTCCTGGTCTCTCTCTCTCACACACACACACTCTCTCTTCTCTCAGTCAAATAAATAAATAAATAAATAATCATTTCCTTCCACATGTCAACTCATAGAATAAGTGAATACGAAGAGGAAACTGGCAAATCCACAGAGATGGTGGAGCAGGTTAGAAGTTAAAGTCCATTTTGAAAGAGACTCATGCTCCCCCCTCTGCTTATTGTTCTGAATCAAGAACACGGCCTCTTACGCCCAGAGAAACCATCTCCCCACCACCCGGGGTTGCCTGTCCCCTGCCCTGCCCCCACCATACGTTCTAGAAATTAAAGTAGACTTCTCACAAGAGGTCATTTACTTAGCAACTAGGCATTTTATTTTCAGGAAAGGTCATGTTCTCCTCACCATACTAAATACTTCGTGTGCATATTTCTCTTTCATTCCTCGCAACAATCCTATGAAGCAAGAGCTTCCTGGGTTCCGTGAGACCTGCCCAGGGTCACAGCCAGGCCTGATGCATGCAGGCAGCACCAAACTAGCACCACTCTCTCAAGCATCATCTTTCTAGAGAGAACCTGACTTTCAAATGGCTTATATAACCTTACAAGAAAATCTACCAAACATTTACTATAAAACATGCAAACTTTTCTCTGTCACACAAAGGAATCATTGACACCAAGTCAGACTGTTTTTGGCAAAAAGAGCACCTTGACACAGAAGTTTGGGAGGTTGAATTTACCAAGAAAAATGGAGGGGGCAGGAAATTAGAATCAAGATACCAGATCCACTGGCTGCAATGTCATTCCATTGATACTGGTCAGAAGTGTAAGTTTGAATTCAGATAAATATGTGAATTTAGATAAATACATAGCAATGAAGCCCAGCAGTCTGTTCCAAAGTGGAAATGTAGCCTCTGCTATGTTTAATTTTCAATTTTATGCTACCTGTGAACAGTCATGAGTATTCCCTTTACTAAAAGCACCTTACACCCCCTGAGAGATGATCAATTTAAACCCAAAGACCAGCTCCTTGGTCTATTGGTTTCCATCCTAAATCTTAGGTGTGTTTTAGATATATCTGCCCAAAAAAGTCGCTGCTGCTTTTGGAGAGGTTTGCAACCTTGAGTTTGTTTGCATATATCTGCTTTACTGATTTACATCCTTTGTGTCCTGCTTTGCATTCCAAGAAGACTTTCCTTCTGCAATATTCCTTTGACTGGGAGGTGTTTGTTTTCCACTCAGAAGTTCTTTTCTTCGGTCCACTCGTCCTCTATCACTTCGTCCCCTGTGCCCAGCAGCAGACTTGCTTCTCTTTGGGTATCGCAGACTCTCACACATTCTCTGTCCTTGCAGCATCCACACCACCCCCTTCCCTCACTAAGCCCTGCCTTCTTTATGGGTCAGCAGATCTTCTCAGGTCTTTGACCCATAGCTCACTTGAGACTTATCATGTCTCTTGTCAGTGTAGTCTTTTAAGAAGGTGTTTGTACTTTTGACTGTTTTCAGTCACTAGGTGAGACACCCTCGAAATTTACATAAACACCACTATGCTGCCCTGCATTCTTGGCATTTTTAGGGTACACAGGGACCTCTGATATGAAGTGTTACCCTCACACACCCCAACTAACTTTAAGACAAGAAGCAGATACAGATGGAGCTGATCATACGTTACTGCTTACTGTGAAAATGACTTTTTTAAGAAACAGATTCCTCCCTCCCTGCTCTCCATTATGTTTTCAGGGAGCCACTTCGTTTTTTTTGTGTGTGTGTGTGTGTGTTATATATATATATATATATAGAGAGAGAGAGAGAGAGATCACTTAGGAAAAGAGGTAAGGTAAGAAGTGCACTATCACAAGTTACCATCATGGAATACTGAAGGAAATAAGATCTCAAGGACATGACATGTGCTAAAGTCACAAGGTAAGCCAGTTCTAACTACAAAACCTGATAAACCCAGAGCAAAGGGGCTTCTAACCCAGTTCTCTGAAATTAGGGGAGGAATGTCCATCTGGCCCACCACGGCTCATAATCTCCATCTCTAACATGTATGAGAAGAGAGCCTGCTTTTGCTCACACTTGAGAGTTCAACTACAAGAATCAACACATAATAGATGAGATAAGACATATTCAAATGGCATCTCAGAAACAAAATGTTTCCCACACCAGAAGCAGAGGGTGCAAGAACTCTTCAGTAACCTTATCGATCACATTAGCATATCTATAGAAAGAATGTGTCAATCAGAATGGGATTTGGTGTTGACTGGCAGAGAAGAAATGAGATTGGAAAGGAGCCCTTTGGCTAAATAATTCTGGCTGCCCAGAGGGGAAAGGGCCCGGGACTCACCTAGGAAAGGGACCGCAACTGCGCTGCCTGGCAGACGTGTCCCCAGTGAGAAGATGGGCCAGCTGACCTTCACAAGATGCCAGGTTCATTGAACCCCAGGCCTGTTCTCTTCACTCTCAGACTACCAGGCAGTCTCCTGATCTCTCTATGACCAGACTTCCTACTTAGTTCTCCTGCAGAGATCAAAATCTATTGATTCTTGCCCACCAGGACAAGAATTTCTTTTTCAAAATGGGTTAATGTATTGGCATTCTGGTTTATATTCTTCAGTTTGCTGTGACTTTAGATAATGTGGAGTAACATCCTAAATCCCATGAACTCTCATACACTGGCATGGTCAGTTCCGGACCAGCAAGGTTGGCGATCAGCTCCTTCTGGTGGAAATTCACCAAGGATCTAAAAGAGAGCTTCTCAATCACTAGGCAGTGAGCATATTTGGAAGTCTGGCAGTATTCCTGCATTTTACCAATCAAGAATAATAGGGATCAAATATACAATTTCCTATGCACTTACACTTCATTCAGTAAGTCCTCAAAAAGACCTTTTGAGGCAGGAATTATTTCCATTTTATAAATGAGAGAATTGAGGTATAGAGGGGCCTAAAGTCACACAATTTGCAAATAACTAACAGATATCATCCCTGGGTCTGTTTTTTTCATTTCTAGAAACCCAAATCTCTGGTCACCATACTAGATGGCATAACCAGAAGTTAGCATGAGTACATGGCAGCTCTCTCCAGAGGTTAATCCAGCACCAGAGTTCAATCGAAGATTATCACAAGTGTGCATTCTATAAGCAAACCTCAGCAGAAAAATATCACAATTCTAAAATTGCTTTGGTTTCAAAACCAAGGTGAGTTCAAAACTTGCAACATTCTTCAGGACACATGGGGAAGCCTAATGCTTCTGAGGCTTCCTACCCATCTGTTTGAGAAAGCAGCCACCATGTCTGGAATGACTGCTTATTCCACTCCAAGCCGGAGATGGGCCTATGCCTTGAGATGCCAATAACAATAAAATCAATAGGAGCGGTATCTGTTGTTACTGTGAGTTCCCTTGTATCATATTTCATTTACTATTTCCAAACACCTTGTAAAACAGGATTTTAACCCCCATTTTAAAAGAGGAGGGTACTGAATATTCAACAAGATTAAGAGATATGCAGGTCTATGGCTTTCTGTGTAAAAGGGGTGATGCTCGAGTGACCTGGGGAAGGAACCAGTGGCCTCTAGACACCTTTAGCCTTTCCCTCTTATTGCTCCTGTCAGTAGCTTCTGTACCTTCTTGCCTATAAAACAGGGAAAGCGACAGCTACTTTTTTCTGTTCTTGTGTAGATTAATAGACCTTACTTACATAAAAGCCGTCAAGCAGTGCTTGATTTGAAAGAGAGGTTAATTAACTGTTCCCCTTTCCAGAATTCCCTCTCCAGAGCTGGTTTCCTAGGAGTAGGGAACTTCCTCCTTTAAAGCATTCTATCAGTGACATCAAAGAACCACACCACTTTCACAACCAGAAAAACAAACAAAAGAAGAATTCCTTGTTTTGATGACCATTTGCAGGTGGTCTAGAGGAATGCTACCTCAGCTCCAAGTCAACCAAGTCAAGGGCTTTCTCTAGTTCCACCATGAGACAACGCTCCCTGAGTTCTGGCCAGAGCTGGGATCAGTTACTTTTCAACAAGTCCAGAACTTTAGGAAGTATGGTGAGGCAGACACTGTCCAGCCAATACCTGCTGCATAAAGACAGGTAGTGTCTGAAATATTTTCACCCAACTTCCTCCTCAGATGCCGCAGATGAACACGAAAAAGTGAAAGAAAGGAGGGGCAGACATAGGGATCCACACAACCAGGGCTCCAGAACAAGCTTCCAAGAGGAGCTCTTTCCAGGGGTGGGCCAGGTTGGGGAGGCGGTAGGAGGAACAGGATGGGGGGAGGGGCGGGACTCTAACTTACCTGCGCACCACCAGCCTGAGGGTCTTGTAGGATCCTTTCACTAGGGACACCGCCTCCCTTCTGGAGCTGCTCAGTGCAACCTCGTTGATGTGCACAACCTCATCCCCAGGCCGCAGTTTGGCGCTCACCAAGTCTGCTTTGCCCCCTTCTTCAATCTGCTCCAAAGAGAAGAGAGAAGAGGGAGACATGAGTGAGGCAGGTGGCTTTGTCCTGCCTAGTTCCCAGCAGAGGCCCTTGGCTTCTGTCCCTCTGGTGCCCACCTGCAGGAAAACTTCCAGATAGTAGGGCCTGCCTGTGTGCCCACACCTCTCAGACCCACGCCCTGCCTGCCCAGAGAGGGCACTCAAAGGCTCATTGAGTACATCAGCGGACTGGGTTTTCATCCCCAAATTACCACCGCCTGATATTCACAACTCCCCCCATTTCATTTACATCATCAGCTCCCAAAGTTCACTCAAAGCAACTGTTTTATTCCTTTCGAAGTCGAGTCCTTCATCCTTATTTTTTGGTCTAAAATTATAACTCAGTGGATAAATAAACTGAGGTTCCTCCAGACAATAAGTTTGACTCAGTACTGAAAAGAGCTGTCAAGTAATGAAAAGACAGGGGAGACCCTGGCATAATATTACTAAGTGAAAGAAAGCATCCTGAGAAGGCGTGGACTATAGAATTCCTCTACAAAACAGCCCTGAAAAGGCAAAACTGTGGACACAGTAGAAAGATCAGGGTTTGTTAGAGGCAGGGAAAAGCAAAGCACGTAGGCAGTTTAGGGCAGTGAAACTACTCGAATACTATAATAAAA
>NW_004567113.1:17848264-17874614 GCF_000260355.1 Condylura cristata
TGCCTGTTCTGCTCCCTGCTCTGTCTCTGGTGAATCCTCTCACCCACTGCATTTCTGGCCTGTACCCCAGTTCTATATGAAAAAATAAATAAATCTTTTAAAAAAAAGATTTATTTTTTAATAAATCATTTGTTTATTTCCTATTATTTCCCTCTGGTGACTAATATAATGTGAAAATAAACATTATATTAAATATATATATTAAAAGTTTCACTGTTTTCATAAACTATTTGTATAGTCCTTTATATTTTTTACAGTATTTACAGTTGTATTTACAGTTGTATTAGTTTCTTAAAATCTCTTCATTTTGTACAAAACTTTTAGATTTAAAATGCTACTTCTTAAAAGTCAATAGAGGCCCTCCCTGGTGGCGCAGCGGGTTAAAAGCACAGCACTGAGAAGCTAAAGCCACTTCTGCATGAGTTCGATTCCCACCTGCCCCGGAGGAGACCACATGGTTGTAGCAAACCTCTCCTGACCCGCCCGCTGTTCCCCTCAGCAGTGTACTTTGTAGATCTGCCTGTTCTGCTCCCCACTCTGTCTCTGGTGAAGCCTCTCACCGCCCCTGTACCTCTGGCCTGTACCCCAGTTCTGTATGCATAAATAAATAAATCTTTTTTTAAAAGTCAATATAATTATTTATGAAATCGAAAAGAGTAGTGACTGGATGATTTTTTTAATATGGTATTTATCAAAAACTAGCTGGGCATCTCTTATAAATTTTGATTCTCAAATCTCTCTGTAATCTATTTGTGGTTCATGCTGCCTTGGATTTTAATTATCCCCAGAAATAACTCACAAATCTTTTTTTTAGCACTGACCTTTCTGTATAATCCACTATATTTTCAGTTTGCTTTCTCCTCCAAATACACCTCCTCTGTCATGAAGTTTCCCTGTGTCAACCCAGACTTAATCTCTCTCTCCTCTAAATGACTTCTGTCTAGAGACCAGCCACAATCACTACTTTTATTGTGGCGACCACTGATTGTGCCCTAGCCTCTTCTAGGTTTTAAATTCTGGGAGGCCAGAAACTATGTACATATCACTCAGGGAAGGTAAGCAGTTTCTAATGAGTCAAAGAAGTCCTGGGATTCTTGTTTGGTGGGAGGTTGGCTCTGGACAAGAATTCACCCAGGGGCTCTACTCCAAAAGATAAGAGTCCCAATAAGCCCAAGTGAGGTCTGGAGTGAGCTGTTGGGCCTGAAGTGTTCTAAATGGTTTCAGTTAACTGGATTAAGGGCTGTGGAATCAGTTTGTGGATTTTTTGGGACCTCTACAAGTCCCATCTCCTTTGTTTCTGTTGGTTCCTTTTCACCTTTCTATCTGGTAACACCAGTGTTAGTGAGTTACCCTACTTATTGGCCACTCAGTTAATAAATCTAGTAGCCAAGAAAAGTTGAAGCTATTGACTAAAACAAAGCCGTGAATGACCTTAATCAATGTTGTTGTTTCCATTAACTACCATAAATGATAAATTGATATAATGAGGCACATCATATCAATTTTAATTATCCCCAGAAATAACTCACAAACCTAATAAACTGATATAATGAGGCACATTTGCTAGTGCAATTTCAATATGTTAAGGCAAGCTACATGAACAAATCTTATGTCAACTATTCCCACATTTTATCTAATACTACTGTTATAATTTAGCAATATTTACAAAAGGTTTAATAATTTCCTTGAACCTCATCAAAGAGAATTATACTTCTAACTCCAAGGCTTGCTAATACTATCTATCAACAAGACTTAGTGAAAAATGGAGTTTATTATTTTAAGCCCTTGGACTAATACTTGAGTAGCTAAAGAGGTCACTGGCATTGTTTGTCCAGTTTCACCTGCATAGAATTTACTTATTCCAAGAATGTGATTTTCAGGAGGTTAAATAACTTTAGATAATACATATGTACATTGGGGTGGGAAGTTCATAAGCTAACAAACTAGAAAAAGGTTTGTACACACCTGGAAAATTAGCAAATCCTTTTCGCAACCTGAATGTATCGACATCTATAGGATTAAGTGATTTTGCTTTGATGATTGTGTGAGGCTAGCTTTTTAATAATTTAGTCTTTTACCTTGCTATAAATGTAGCACCTGCACATAAATGATGGATGAACATTTGAAAAAAATTTAGAGAAGCTGATTTTAAAGCTAAAAAGCAGCACTGGCTGCTTCACACTATGATAGAAATACATTCTAAAAATGAAAACAACCCAATAAAAAAAATGGACAAGAAAACTAAAGAAGACATACAAAGTAGTCAAAAGCACACCAAAAAAATGTTCAACATCACTTATCATCAAGGAAATGCAAATCAAAGCCACACTGAAATTCCACTTCACATCTGTGAGAATGGCTCAACCAAAAAACCAGAAATAACAAGTGCTGGTGAGGATGTGGAGAAAAAGGAGTGTTCTTACACTGCTGGTGGGAATGCCGACTGGTCCAAACTTCAGGGAAAACAAAGTGGTAGTTTCTCATAATATTAAAAATAGATCTATCACATGATACAGCAATTCCACTCCTAGATATCTACCCAAAGAATACCAAAAAACCATTAATTCAAAGGGATATCTACCCACTTCTATGTTCACTGCAGCACTATTTACGATAGCCAAATTATGAAACAACCTAAGTGCCCAATGAGAAATGAGTATATATTGTATATATACTCAACGGAATAGTATTCAGCTATAAAAAAGATGAGAACATGGATGTGTGCTTACAACAACATGGATGGAATAGGAGGAATTATGATAAATGGAATAAGTCAGAAGGAGAAAGACAAACACTAGATGATTTCACTCACATGAAGAATACAAAGAAATAAAACTAAGGAACAAACAAAACTAAACTGAAACAAACCCAGAAACCCTATTAGAGGGGTGGGGAGGGGGTTGGAAACCAAAGGAACTATAGTAGGACTATGGGTGCCTTGGGTAGTCAGTGTGCTATGGTAACATACATCTGAAGTAGTGTGAACCTATACCCCTAAATTATATGCAGTATTGCCAACCAATGTTATCTCAATCAATCAATAGTGACAAAAGAGAACACACACATACACGTACACATATACATACTTATATATGTATACACACATGTACGCACTCAAGGCAGGTTATGTGTGCCCCCGTCAGCAGTTGGATATAGTGTGTGAAAGGTCAGAAAAACATGTCCCTCTCCCTCCTTCTCTCTTAACTTCTGTTGTCCAACTTGAAGGAAGAGACATGAAACTGCCATTTGGGGGCTGGTCCTTTTTTTGCTCAACTTCTCTAAATTTTATGACTTCTAAACCCAAATGCCTTGACTCTGCTCCCTCAGTTATATTCTTCTATGTCATCAGAGGTCACATTCCCATGATCATAATTATGTCATTGGTGGCAACCTAGTGGTCCTTTTGCAATTTCCATTAGATTAGCTCATGTTTCTCATCACAGTCAGAATACAAACCAAAATCCTGCTGCAACATGAGTTTGATCCCCAGCCAGGGAGTGGACCCCACATGGCACAGTAGACGTCTCCTGACTCACACTGTTCCAACTTCAGCAGTGTGCTTCAGTCAGTCTGCTTGCTCTGCTATCCGCTCTGTCTCTGGTGAATCCTCTCATCCTCCCACATGTCTGGCCAGTTCTTAAATGCATAAATAAATAAATCTTTTTAATAAAAATACTGGGTTGTGATCAGACCAACACTGGTATAGATCTCACTTCCAACACTGGGAGGATTGGGGCGGGGGGTGTCTTGCGTAAAATATGCATCATCTCTAGGCATCCTTTTTTTTTTTTTTCTTTTTTTCTTTTAACCCTGAAGATGGGAACAAGAAGGCTAACCACGGGCACACATTGCTGATGTGGGGATTACATGAACTAAAACAAGCCTCCTTACACATAACAAGGGCTCCATAAAGGTGCTTTTCATGAATTGTGGGAGGTTATGGTTTAATTGAATATGTTTTATAATTGTCTTATTGTTTCCATCACTGGAATATATGCTTTAACAACTATAGAGAGAAAGGGGAAGAAATTTCCTGCAGAAAGAGAAGAGTTATTTTCTTCAAGTCAAAGAACAAGAATTAACTTGGCTTATGAGATGGGAGAGACCATCTGCCCATGGGAGGGAAGGTTTTACTTTGAGAGAGACTTCAGGGCCAGAAGTTATGGTCCATGGACCATCAAAGAAGCAATAGCTCCAGAAAACCAAGATAGACCCACAATGTTTAAATGACTACTTATGAGAGCAAAGGACTGATCACCAAGGTAGCATAAAAGTCACAGTTCACTGAAGCAGGCTCAGCCTTCGTCACTGCTTGAAGGGAACCTCACAGATTCCAGCTTCCCCAAGATGGTTGTTTCCAGAAAAAAAAGAAAAAACAAACAAGTTTGGGGATCACTGAAAAGCTGAGTAGTCAGTATTAATTTCCATTTGTTTATAAAGATCCTGCGCTTCATCTTACAAAAGGCTTGGGACAATTCTATATAAAAAGAATAAGAGAAGTAGTTGAGGGAATCTGAGCAAAAAGGAAAAAAGTAATATGAATCCAGGATAAGATTAACTGCAAGAATGCATTCCATAATGGGGATTCTCACCTGGGTATTCATTATCCAGGTGCCACAATTACAAGATTTCTTAGGGAGGCAAAATTTTTATAACACATAAATATTCACTGGTGAAGACATTAGTTATAATAAAATGGCTCCATTGGGGCCCTCCATGGTGGCGCAACAGGGTAGGACACAGTAGTGCAAGCTAGAGGCAGCCACTTCAGTTCTAGTTCGATCCCCGGCCCCGGAGGTGACCCCATGGCACAGCAGACCCGCCCGCTGCTCCCCTCAGCAGTGTGCCTCATCGATCTGCCTGTTCTGCTCCCCACTCTGTCTCGGGTGAATCCTCTTACTGTCCCTGCACTTCTGGCCTGCTCCCTAGCTCTGTGTGCATAAATAAATTAGTCTTTTTAAAAAATGGCCCCACTCAAGCGGTTCTTTGTCACAGACATGAAGGCTTGGCAAGCCACCAATACAATCAGCTGACAAGATGCAAAACAATTGCATACCTAAATTAGATATCTTTCAAGAGAAGCAAACTATAGAGGATAATGCATTGAGCTAGATTAAAATTTTGTGAGAAATTAGAAACAAAAAGTCAGCACGAATAACCTTTTATTCTGAGAATTAGCACCTGTTTGCAATGATAACTTAAATACTTTTTAAGTAAGTTTGAATAAACTGATTTTCATAGTCAAGATCTTATTTTGGTCCCTGTTTTAAAGTGAGTCCCCATATAGTATAATCATCTACAGATGACAAGATCACAGTATAGTGAAAATTTGTTTTTCAGCTTCTTGGTGGCAAAAGAAAAAAAAAAAAGCTTAGAAAAGTCATGGGTGCATAATATAAACCAGGAAATCGGTGAAATGTTTGGGGAGGATGGTGTTAAATCTACTTTTGGAGATCAATAATATCTTAATATCCACAGTGGTTGATAAGGATCTAAGAAGGTAAAGACCAGCCTTTCTAGTCATCACATGCTAAAGGCCTAGTGAGGCCAGCAGTGATTCTGAGTGTTATGCAACACATATTACTGCTTCCACCTGGGCTGCAGAGGGAGTCTTTCTCTTTGAGGCTTGGCTCAGCCCCTGACAGCTGGATGGAGCTACATGTTCTTTCCAATCAGTGTGCACCGGCAGCAACAACATCAGCTGGGTAGACAGAAGGGCTATCATCAACACGTGGACAGGGAACTCCAGGGAAAGCTGCATCATCATAAACAGAAAAGAAGGGTCCATTTTAGAGAAACTGCAACTGATAAAGTTAAGATTGGCTGCAAAGAATGGACTCCACAAAAGTAGGCAACCCTGACAGAAAAGGTGAGGGAACCCCAATACTCGATGTGTGTACACTGATCACAAAAGATCAGGGCTGGAGAAATTCTGAGTCCAGGAAGAGACCTCAGGCAGGAATTGAAAAAGTGGAGTTCCCTCATTTTTGGAATTAAAGGGTGAGCCATGAGTTGGAGTCAAGGACCAGAAGCCTCAACCTCAGGCAAGGGTTTCCCATGTAGCCAAGGTTGCTGAGCGGAATCAGATCTAGCCAGGCCTCCAAAGGATTTGGGTTAGGGAAGGAAGTTAAGCCTAAAAGATATATACTGACGCTGGTTTCCAAGGAGTCTTATTATTTAAACTTCCTTATCTTCATCCATATAGAGATTGTTCAGTGAGTTTCTTCATTTCAAAGGGGTCCTTTTTTTTTTCTTTAAAAAGATTTATTTATTCATGCACACAGAGCTGAGGTACAGGCCAGAGGTTCATGGGTGGTGAGAGGATTCCCCAGAGACAGAGTGGGGAGCAGAACAGGTAGACTGACAAGTTACACTGCTGAGGGGAGCAGCGGGCGGGTCAGCAGAGGTCTGCCACGCCATGTGGGTCACCTCCCAGGCGGGGATCGAACTCATCCTGAAGTGGCTTTAGCTTCTCAGTGCAGTGCTTTAACCCGCTGTGCCACCAGGGAGGGCCCTCAAGGGGGGGTCCTTTTTACTCTAGATGGAGCTGCCTATTGGGCACCTATTGCACAACACCTCAGCTGCCCTTCTAGCAGCTGTCTAGTTCCCACCTCACCACCTGCCTTCCTCTTTGTCCCCCACGGACCCCCAGGAAGCCTAACAGTAGCAAATCTGATGACAGCACTTCTAAGTATATAACCATTTTATGTTTCACATTTTTCAGGGTGGCCCAAATTCCTGAGTCTATTAGCATCTAAGTTCTGTGCTTTTTGGCCCTTTCCCACTTCTCCTCCCACTTCCCTCCACTCTCACCCCTTCAGCTATGTCTAGTTTATGTGCAGCTTGTGGGTAAGCCTTCAGAGGCCTTAAGAACTTTTCTCACGCAGCTGTCTCCTCCCTAACCCTCAGCTCCCCTCTACACCCTCAAACATTTCTCAAGACTCTAAGTAACCATCCCGGAACCCCAGAAATGGTTACATGGCTTCCTGTGCTTTCCCATATTCTCCCTTATAGCACCCCCCCAGCAAGGGTACTTGTCTACCCATCCGTGCCCCCACTGGGAAGCTACCTCCTTGTAGAGCCAAACATGACTTACTTGTTTTGATGCCACCTGCACATAACCCGGGGCCTGACCTTTGGTAAGTATTCAATATGTGTATGAAAAGTAAATGTGTCCAGTAGGGAATCCCTGGTTTCCAGGGTCCAGTATTTGGAGCACTTCAAAGGGCAAGAAATTGGCCTGTTCTCTTGTTCAGAGCAAAAGGCTGCAGCCAGCTGCACCCCTAGAGCTCAATTCCCCCTCTTTCTGCTCCATTAACATTAAGAAATGGTCAAATACTTTCTTTGAATTTGAGGAGTTACATTTATATTTCACCCTAGATAATTTCATGCATATTAGTATTCATAAGAAAGACTCTTAAATTGCCCACGTTTACCTGCAAGTCATGTTTTTATTAGTCTGATCATGTCGCATTTATTTATGGAAGTGTGTTGTATTATAAAACATATAGTATGACATGTATATTATATGCATAATATGCACATGTATACATAATATATGATGTAATATGCATGTCATAAAATTTATGATAAAATATATACACAAATACACAAAGCATATCAGATTATATGCATATTATATTAAATATGTATATACTGTATAGTAAATTATGTGTTCATATATAGAACATCTAGGATAATGTATATATACAGAGAATGTAAATAAAAATAAACATTAATATACATGTAACATAAACAAGAAGAAAAAAGTTGGATCTTTGGAAAATAAATACAATCTACAAGTTATATCTGTATTTTATAAGTACCTAGAGTAAACTTGTTACCAACAGAAATCAAATAGAAATTGGAATTCTAGGACAGTGGCAAAACATATATGCACACATACATAAGACAAACATACTTCATCATAATTTTACTAACAATTGCCAACTCTTCATTTGTCAAATTTTAGCTCAAAGTTGCTAGCATACAAAAATGAACAAGATTTAGTTTCATCATCTCTTTTTTCACCCCTACTCGTGGTCTGGAGAAATTCTACTGAGCTAAAGCAAAAATCAGCAGCATCAAGAAGGAAAATGAGACATCTCTAAATGTTTTTGAATGATTAATGATCTTCTCCTAAAAATATAACTTATCAAATCTCTAGCACTTCCAGAGAGATGCCCTAGCTCTATTGCTTTAAGAGGAGGGTCTTAGTGCCCAGTGGTTCAATGGATGCCAGATATTTCTCTCCTTCCCAAGGTCAAGTCCTCTTGAGCTAGAGAATCACCGTGAGATCTATCTGTATCTTCTATTTGTTCCCTATGGCCTGGGTTTATGTTGCTGAAATGTTTGTTTGAGTTTGTAACAAGCAGAGCTGTAATGAGACAAGAGTGGCTACTTCTTCCTGCTATTATTTCAGAAAGACTGACTTCTCTTCAAAATAATTCTCAGGGGTGGCTGAACTGCATGGAAACTGGGTGATAAAGCTCTTGCAGGCTCCCCTCCTGTATAAGATAACAACAGTTATTCTATTTGTCACCATTGTGAGCCAACATTTTCAAGCTTTGTAACATTCCAGGGGCCAGAAAGATACCTGAGCAGTAAAGGATTTCTTCACTCAGGGGTTCTGAATAATGATTTGTTTACTCACCTTCTATCAGGACCATACTATGGGTAAGCTTTGGATAAGCTTTGGAAACAGACAACCCAGGTTCAAATCCTGCCCCCACACTCCGAAGCTATGCGACCTTCACCAAGTTATTTGACCTCCCTGTGCCTGTTTCTCTTTCTGTAAGATAAAGTTAATAGTACCCTTCCTAGGTAGTTGGGCACATTAAGCTAATGCATGTGAAGTGGTTGGAAAGTTACATTTAGTAAATACCCAGCCAATGTTGGTTACTCTCAGTAATTTATAGCCTTCCATAAATTATACTTAAGTAATGCCTTATGATTCTTTCATATACATCCCAGTTTATTTTAAAAGTTCAGATTAGAGGCCCTCCCTGGTGGCACAGCGGGTTAAAGCACAGCACTGAGAAGTTAAAGCCGCTTCCACATGAGTTCTATTCCCGCCTGCCCTGGAGGTGACCACATGGCGTGGCAGACCTCTCCTGACCCGCCCACTGCTCCCCTCAGCATTTTACTTTGTAAATCTGCCTGTTCTGCTCCCCATGCTGTCTCTGGTGAAGCCTCTCGCCACCCCTGAGCCTCTGGCCTGTACCCCAGTTCTGTATGTACAAATAAATAAATCTTTAAAAAAAAAGTTCAGATTAGAAAATTTGGTAACATACTGAGAAGCATAGCATGGTACATGACGACACACTTTTGGAGTGATTTTGTGCCAATCTGGGAGTTAGTTTATTCACTTCAACCCTCTCTAGAAGAAGGCTTCTGATTTGAAGTCAGATGAGGGAACTACTGGAAGCTGGAAATAAAAACAGTAGCCGCAACATCAGCTTAAAGGTGAGGGAAGGAAAGATGGTGGAGAGGCGGGAAGAACTTCTCTGGCCAGTGCTTACTATTTTAGGAGCTTGACATGTATACTGTCATTAAACTCTCACCACTACCAATGGGGTAGATATGTAGTGCACAGTAAAACTAGGACTTACTAGGACTCAGGATAGCAAGTAAGCTGTCCAGGAACACAAAGTTATGAACACTAAAGTTAAAATCTAAATCCAGATCTGTCCAAAACAGCCTGTCATGCCTTCTCTCACACAAATGTAAAGCACCTACCCCACCCAATTAAAATAAAGCCAGTCACTACCATGTTGTTGTAAGGAAACTGGTGAGGGCCGATGTGATGACAGCCATGAGGGAAGGTTCCACACTGAGCATCCTCACCCTCAGTGGACATGAAATGAAGTTTAGGGGAAACTCTTTGAAAGGATCATACTCCAGTGGCAGGGGCGCTGCAGCTCCCCCAGTTAGCTCTCATGCTGCCTCTTACATAGAGACAGCCCAGTACATAGATAAATCGGTGAGAAAAAGAGACAGGTTGCATATTTCATGCTGCAGTAAATGTGTTGAGTGAACAAAAGGGAAGTATGGTAGGCCCTTTAATTCTTAAGGATATTTTCAATCCTTTGCAAATACCCAGAGACCAGAATGTTCTTTCTAATCGCACCCTCGCTTGTTCTCAGATCCACATCTACTACGATGTTTCATGTAGTTATCTGCACACCCTCAAGTCACATCTCCTCATTCCCTGAAGATTTCCACCTCCTGGCTCATTGTAAGACCTCTCACCAACATCATTCCCACCACCTCGCTTGGACCATCAACTCACAGATGTTCCTCCAGTACTTGGCCTCTGTCTTCTCTGACTGCCTTTGGGAAGCCATCCTGGCTACTTGCTTCTATGTACTTAGCTTTTATTCTTACTGATTTCCAAACTCCTTATAACCCCAATTTCAAGCATCCCATTCTCTGTCTACCAGGTCCTCCACAATCATATAGCATGCAGGTCCATATCTCTGGGAACTTTTCTCCTGTTACTCTCTCTTAGGGTCACTGCTCTATTGCTTTACTTTGGCCACAGTGGATTCCCAAGATTGCATCCAGCTGCACATGCGCTCGGTGGTGCTTTGCTTGGAACAGCGCCCCCGGGGAACCCTATGACACATGCCCTTTCTTTCTTCAGGTCTCTGCTTTATTCATAAATTTAGAAAAGACTATTCCAAATCAGAAAATTGCTGAGCCAAGTGAGGGGAAGGTTGGAATAAGAAAAAGGACATTTAAACCTTGAGTTGCATTACTACTCGGCTTAATCCTCATAAACTATGGAATAAGGACAATTAGATTCATTTTATAGATGAGGTAAGAAGAGCATGAGGGATTAAGTTATGATCTCTAATAAATCTTTAGTATGTGGTGGAACCAATAAAAGAATCTAACCTTAAAACCTACACTTGACGCATTAGATTGCAGATGCTAGCTTCCTATTTTGTTGAGAGCAACCTGGGGATGGATGCCTATTACAAAATTCAAATATTTGCAAGTATTTGCAGAAGTGAAGAAATCAATAAGTACTTACTTGTTATTTACAAGTTCATCACCTTGACTCTACCCTAAAACAAAATTTGCAAATGCTTATCAGAGGGTTAACTAGATTCTGGAGATTCCTGGAACTCTTTGAACTAATCAACAGGGATCAGTTTTGTATGATAAAAGTTCCATCAAGTACCCCATTGCACTTGGGTGCTTGTAAGCAAATTCACTCCTTCCACTTTCGACTAAGGGAGTCTAAACATAAAGTCCCGCCAGGGACGGAGAGGAAGGCCATTTGTTAATGGCTTTGCGCAACAGTGCCTTTCCCAAAATTCCACAGTGGGTGGCCCAAATATTTAGAAACCCATGTTCCACAGACCTCTTTAAGATGAGTTGTAATTCTGAGTCTTACACAGATGGCTGAGAAAGCTCGGGGTGTCTGGCTCCCCTGTTATTCGGCTGCTGTAACCCAGCCGCACATTCATTATCTTTCAATTATCAGCTTGGTATTTCTTCCTTGCCCTCTGTCTTATTCTTAGCCTCTGACCTCTGACTTATGTATTTGCTTTTGCCTGTCTGGAATCCTTACCCAAACTAACTTTAATCACTCAAAAACTCTGTGCTGAAAGGAGGGAGATGGATGTGAAGGAGCAGTGACACCAAGTAGCTCAGATGGAATTGGAAAGCAAAGCTCCCCCCTGCTTATTTGATGGTGATAAGTTATTCATTAAATGACCATGAACCACTCGTGACGGGCTGGTTTCCATGGTAGGCTGGTTTTCTGCAAACATTAAATCAGCTTGACAAAATAGCAAACAGCAAATTTGAAAAGTTTGCTTCTTACAGATGCAATCTGGGGTTGAGATGGTGGTCAAATATTATGGAGCAGTCTCTGAAGTCTTGTTAACTCCATCAGTATAACTTCAGCTTCCAGTTGGAAATGTTTCATGGGTACTAATTAAAGGACATTAATTTAATCCAAATAACAACCCTGAGAGATTAGTGTTGGACCCATTTACAAAGAGCAGTATGAAATGATTTGTCCTCAAACCTAAGTTACTATCAGGGATGAACAGCAATTCAGACTCATGTTACCTAATGGGCTTTGAGTTAAACTATCTAATGCTGGCAACATCTACTGGCTGGATATATTTATTTTCTCCTTCATGAATGGTTTATACAAAGCATGTAGCTAATAGACTCTATCTCCTTGTAAACTAGTTGAAGAAAGAGAGAGAGAGATAACTAGCAATGCAAATTTCCAAGTGTCAACTATGAATTATAAATGAGAAGTGCTCTGTGTGTTTGGACCAGAGAGTAACCACAGAGCCAGCAGGACTGGGGTGGTCTTTGGAGGGAAGGCATATAGAACTGCAGCTACAACACCCTTGGACATCTGCTATAGGGATCTTGAATTATAACATAAAACACTGAGCTGGAGATTAAATCTTTCCATGGGAAGTAAGGACAGTGGCGCAAGTGTGTAATAAAGACCAACGTCCTTTTAGGAAAATGCCGATGGGTCATGGACTACGTCACATAGACTTTAAAACCACTGTCAGTGTCTAGACATTCTTCATCTTGTTGTTGTTGTTGTTTTTTAAGATTTATTTATTTATGCATACAGAACTGGGGTATAAGCAGAGGTGCAGGGTTCGTGGGAGGATTCACCACAGAGTGGGGAGCAGAGCAGGCAGATCGCTGAAGTAGCTGCTGAGGAGAGCAGCCAGGGTTAGGAGAGGTCTACCGTGCCATGTGGGTCAGTTCTGGGGCTGGGGATCGAACTTGCATTGAGGCAGCTGCAGCTCCCGTGCAGTGCTGCGTCCTAACCCTCTGTGCCACCAGGGAGAGCCCATTCTTTGTTTTTTATCTGAAATTCATATTTAATCCAATGACCAGTATTTTTATTTGCTAATACTCTCACCACCATATCCCATTCAGGGCCTTCCTCTTTGGAATGTTGTTTATTGTCTTTGAAAAGAAGATCCTTTAGAAAGGGGAAGGAGGTCATTGGAGGCAGATGTGAGTTCAGGGGGAAACTCACATGAATCACACTGGTAAGAGATGGACACCTGTATCCAAACTGTCAGACTGGTGGTGTTCCAAACCACCATGCTTTTGCCAGGGTCAGGAATGCCCTTCTTCTACCCCCTCACCATTTGCTTGGTAACCTCATTCATTCATGTATTGAGTTAGTGGATTCACTTGTTGAATCTGTTGAGTACATAAAGTATGCCAGATACAGAATTAGATGCAAAATACTTCATTCCTCTTGCTGTTCAAACAAGAATAACCATAATCGTAGTTAATTTTTGAGCATTCAATTATATTAAATATTTTATTTCGTTAAGTCATTAAATGTTCATATGGGGCCTCCCTGGTGGCCTATGGGTTAAGTCTCAGGGCTGGAGAATACAGAGGTCAAAAAGTGAGAGGCCTTGCATGTCAAGGAATTCTTAGTTAAGAGAAACAGAGGATTTATCTGTCTAGTGCCATGAGGTAAATGCTGTGACTTTGATAAACAAGTATTTTTTAAAATAATATAATAATATAATAGCTTATTTTTATATCATTTTGTGCCTTTTTTCATCTCAGTTGTAATCCCCGTGGGCTTCCCATCACCAAATCACCCATGTGCCATCACCATAGTCCAATGCACTTCCCTCCCCCCACTGTTTTTGATCCCATTCCCCATTTCACCCCTGTAATATGTCTCTAGTATATAGTTGTTCATTATTATCCCCCCACCCCAGGTCCTTTATGGTCCTGCTATTAGTGAAAACATTGGGATTTTTCTTTTTCTTTCTGGCTTATTTCATTAAGATGATCCCTTCCAGCTCCATCCATGTTGCTGCAAAAGGCTTGAGGTAAACAAGTAGTTTTGAAATTGGGAGCTCCAAAAAAGGTCTCACCCACTCCCCAATTGCTTGGAAATGCAGGAAATAGGATTGTTTATGATAGTTTGATTGCAAGATCAATATACAATGAGTCAAAGTGGACAAATTTAATAGATGGAGTTGCTTCCAGCCTCCACCCAGCTCTGACTTCCTGGCACTCTGCTCTACATGTACATGAAGAACCACCACACCTGCAGCTCCTGTGGGCCACACTCTGGGGCAGCTGTCTCCATGCAAATCCTTCTTTATGGCTGAATAGTATTCCATTGCATGGCCATATCACACCTTCTCAATTCAATTCTCTATTAGTGGATAGTTAGGTGACTTCCAGTGACAACGTATAGCATTAGGTTTCTCTGAAGTCGCACAAAACAACCCTTTCGGTTTTTAAGTGTACATTTCAATTTAATTATGCTTCTACTTTTTAAAAGTCTTGCCACCTTTCTGACCCTAATCTTCTGTCCCTACAGGAAGAACAGAATAATGAAGCAAATTTTTATAAGGATGGCCTTAGGTAAAACAAACTGAGATGGCATATCAAGACCTGCTCTATGAAGTAAAGCAATCATTACCCTGACTCCTCCTGTACTGGAAAAGAATTCCAGCAGACTCTCTAATTGAGGCTATTGCTTTATTTCCAGTAGAAAAGGATAGTAAGGTCTTTAAACTTTTCAGTTACTTATTACAAAAGAAGGGAACCTTCAAGAACATGTTGGCAGAGGGAGTCAGGGTTGGTTCCAGTGGCCGTCATCATTGACCTCTCTGGAAAGGAATTATTAGTTTGACATTCTTGGTCATGACTTTCAGGCTCCTTTTTGCTTAATGAAGTTGAAGGCAATTATTTTTTTAAACATTTTCCAAATTCAGGCTAAACTGGATGGCTGATGGGGACATGTAAACTAGGCACCCAGCTGTTTGATAATTGCTTATTAAGTGTTACTAAGCACGTGGTGGGGGTGAGGGGAATCTGCATTTAATTCTTAAAACAACTCCATAAGGAAAATAAATTATGATTGATAGATATGGTAATTCAGATTATGATATGTTTCCAATCTTATTCCCATCACAATACTTCCCCAAAGGTGAAAAGGAACAATCTCAACATATGCCAAAGCTGGGGCTTGGACAATATGACATATCCTGGAAGGTTAAAAAAATGCCATCTGGGTCCTCCCTTGTGGCACAACAGGTTAGGACGCAGCACTGAAAGCTAGCCACAGCTTCTTCAGTGCGAGTTTGATCCCCAGCCCTGGAGGGGACCCACACGGCTCAGCAGACCTCTCCTGTCTCACCCGTTGCTTCCCTTAGCAGTGTGCTTCGTCGATCTTCCTATTCTGCTCCCCACAGTGTCTCTGGTGAATCCTCTCACTGCCTCTGCACCTCTGGCCTGTACCCCAGTTCTGTATAAATAAATAAATAAATAAATCCTTAAACAAAAAAAGGTACCATCTATGGAATATATAATAAAATTATTTGCAATGGTGTAAAATTCTCATAACCATCTCCAAAGGATGAATTATATTTGTTTTTGTTTGAAGAATAAGTATAGATGAGTCTTTCTATGAAACTGATAGGCAGACACAGGACCAACTCTTACTTTACTGGGTTTTCCTATTAGACTGTGTTCTGTGCTTTTAGGGTCACCATTTGACTAATGTTTTAATGGAAATCCTATCATCTCATTGGCTGTTGCAAAAACTTTCTACTGTTTATACACTCTGGATGGGAGAGTGTTAGGGAATGAAATTGCAAAGTCAAGCAAACAATACAGCTATTACTACATATCAAAGGTCCAAAGTCATTGTTTCAGACTAATTTAACACAGCCCAGGACAATTTGGAAAGCATCTATACTCTTTGTACATTTTTCATTTTTATACATCTCAGCCACTGAGAAGACTGTTAGGAGAATATTCCTGCATAGAGTAGCTAGTCAGTGTCCTGTCTCCCACATATGGACATCACTGTCCACAGGATACTGGCTCAGAACAGGGCTTCTCATCTGAGAATTACTTTTAATCTGATCTCTGCTTAGTTTACTGGGCACTTAGATGAGAGTAAAAGATCTCATCTTCCCTTTACTCAAGAGACAAAACTTTTTCTGGAATTTTCTTCTGTTCACCTCAATACCAAATTCTGGTCATTTCCAGCAACCAAGTTATAGCTCAGGTGATACACCACACAGCAGAAGTGATACAGTTCTTGTGTCTTAGCAGTGGTGTGACAGCTCTTGCATTATACTTCTAGCAATACAGCAAGTCTTTATGCTGGGGGCCCATGGAGATACTCAAGGACACACTCAAGGAGTACCTGAAGGAATGACCCAGGAACAATGCCAGATCATGCTCTTATAGGTCAGAGCAGTGGGGCAAGTTTTGTTTTACCCAAATGAAGTTTTCAGTCAGTGCAATTTTGATTGATGGAAAGTTTATCAAGCAATGATTGGTTGAATTTCAGCCCTAGATGTGGTGAGCTAGTGTGGTACCATTTCTTCTCAACTGCAGGTGTCTGCACATGCCACACCATGCCTGGGCACTTGGGTTCACCTGGGACCAGACCTTCAATACCCTCCCTGCTCTGTTTGGCTGTTACCAACTCAGAAGTCTTCCATGCTTGATTTTCTTTATTTTACTTATCATTTCCTCCAAGTTAACTTTTAAAATCTTGTGAGTATTTATTGTTTGCTCTCTAGAATTTTATTTTTGTTAAAGATTTATTTATTTATGCATACAAAACTGGGGTATAGGCCAGAAGTGCAGGGGCAGTGAGAGGATTTACCAGAGACAGAGTGGGGAGCACAACAGGTAGATATACCGAAATACATTGCTCAGTGTGAGTCACTTCCCTGGCCAGGAGTCGAACTCATGCTGAAGAGGCCAAGGCCAGCTTTGTAGTGCTGTGCTTTAACCCGTTGCACCACCAGGAATGGCCCTCTAGAACTTTAGATTCAATAATGGAACTAGACATAAATTTTAATCTTAAGGAAGCACCCACCTATTTCAATGGAATTTGGTCTCAGTGAAGCACTGAGGGACTCAGTGAGGTGCATCTGTTAACAAGACGCTGGAGGCTATGACTATGAATCAGTAATCACAGCAGCAGATCTAGGTCAGTAACACAGCAACAGATCTTATTCCTTGTGCTTAAGAACTTTGTGTGTGTATATATATATAAAAATGGGGTCTAGGCCAGAGGTACGGGGGGGTGAGAGGATTCACCAGAGAGAGTAGGGAGCAGAACAGGCAGATCCACTGAAATACACTGCTGAGGGGAGCAGCAGACAAGACAAGAGAGGTCTGCTGCACTTTGTGGGTCAGCTCCCTGCCTGGGGATTGAACTCAGGCTGTAAGGTTGATAGTGCTGAGATTTAACTCCTCGACCACCAAGGAGGCCCTTTGTGCCTAGAAGTTGTTAGACCTCTTCATTCCCCACAGGAAATGAGAAAGAAATCTGAAATGGCAACACCAGGCACTGACATATATCCAACCAGATATTTTCCAATGTTTATCCACCTTTATAAAACTAGCATATTGCTGAAACAATTGTCATTTGCCCCTAAATGCCTCCCATTAGCCTTGTCAATGGCTTTTTCAGAAGAGTGCAATTTTTCAATACTAAAAATGACAATCTTTGAAGAAAAAAGTGAGGATCATAACTCCATCTATCACTACGCACCTCAAGAGAATTAAAACGAGAGTCCTGGCAAAGGGGAAGTTGTGGCAAATGTATATTCAGGAACAAAGTCATTAAGAAATAGAACTTGAGCATACAGTGCTCTTCAATGTGTGAGAAAGTTCTGTGGTATTGCTCAAGCTGAGAGACAGTTCCAAATCACACGACGGCAGCCAATGTGGTTGGGTTTATACCATAAGTATGATACTCAAAAGACTAAAGGGCATGTAAATCCTCCAAACTAGACAGAAGCGAGTTCTTAGAAAATCTCTGCTGGGTGGAAGTATGAAAGTTTACAAGAGAAAGTCATTGGTCAGCATAGCTCATAGAAAGTTCAAACCCCGGGAGTGGCAGTGATGGAAATCTTCAAATAGGCTTAAGCTCTCAGAGCAGGAGGACTTGTGCATCCATTTTCCATATCCAATGAGGATGTATTTTGTCTGTGCCAACATGAGAGGCTATAGCAGAGTAGCGATGGCCACCGGACAGGGTGGTGACAGACCATCTGAGATAGAGAACCCTCCTCCCTGTATGTCTCCTATTGCCTCCACACACAGAGGAGAAGGGGGGGGCTTCCCTCACACCCTTCCCTTTTGAGGCCTCTCAAGAAACTGACTGAGAGAAAGTCAATGCCCTGGGAATGCCCTTATTCAGCATTCCAAGGAGGTCAGTGGGTAGGGAAGATGGTGGGCACCAGCAGTAGATGGCAGTGAAAGCAGATGGCAACAGCCAAGCCACCTCAGAAGAGGCCTCCTTACAAGGAGGACCTCACAGTTGCCCACCTTTTCTTTTTTTTTAATTTTTTCTCAAGATTTATTTATTTATGTATATAGAGCAGGCCAGAGGAGCAGGGGAGATGAAGGGCTTCACCAGAGGGAGAATGGGGAGCAGGACAGGCAGATCAATGAAGTAAACTACTGAGGGAGCAGCAGGAGGGTCAGGAGAGGTCTGCCACTGAAGTGGCCAGGGCTAGCTTGCAGTGTTGCGTTCTAATCCGTTGCACCACCAGGGAGGGCCCTACCCACCCTTTTAATGTCAGGAGCATAAATAAGAATACAAGAACTGAGGTCATCCTTAGAAAGGTTTAAAAAAAAAAAAAAGTGGGAAGAGAGCTGGAATTGACAGGGACACACCCACAAAACCTTTCTCCCCCCAGAACAAACAAGGGACCCTGACTACATAAATGAGGCTGGGAGAGGGGCAGCCCAGAGCTCAGAAAAGGGTTACTGGTGATTGAGTGGTGGGTGTGGTATGTATGGTAGCATACCCTTGAGGAGGTGTGACCCCACAATCCTAAAACTTATGCAGTGCTCTAAACCAATGTTACACCAATAAAATCTACCATTTTAAAGATAAAGATAAAATTCAAAAACAGACTGACTTTCCTGAGATCAGAGTCTCAGCCTGATACAGCTTGTGTCCTACACATGGGGCTTCTGGAAAGGCCTGCTGCACAGGCCTCATGGCCGCAAGGCATCCCGTGCCCAAGCCAAGAACCCGCACTCCTGGCACCGAGGCAGCAGTTAGCAGGCAGCTTCCTCATACCCACCAAGGAGCTGATACTTGCCATGGGTGTGGCAACCCTTTGCTCTGCTCTGCTAGGGCAAGTAGAGAGTGCTAGGAGAGGGAGGCTCCCCAAGCAATTTGTCATCCTGCAGCTCCAAATTGCTCAGCAAAAGAGCTGAGGAGAAGATGGAGGGAACATCTGTGGAGGCAGGGGTGCTGTGTCCTGGTGGCTTTTAGTCACCTGGATGGAGCTTCACAAAAAGCTAACACATGTTTTTCGGGAGGAAGTAAAAAAGCTGAGTTTTAAATCAGAAGGAACTGAATTTATCTTGAATTGAAAAGATTTCGTTTCTCTGGCCAAGAGTGCCTTAGTGTAATCATAGATAGATCAATTGACTTCTTATTTGCGGTAGTAAACATTTGCTTCTTCAATGTATTTTAGTAAATTAGTTCATTGTTACTATTTCAATTTTATCTCAATTTTAGAAGGAGAGACTTGATGCCTTCTAAGGAGTGCCGGTCCTGGGGCAGGAATTAGACAAAGTTTTTTGGAGATGTCGCAGGGGCCATTGTGGTGGTCACCCCAGGGTCCTAGAACCCTTCCTTCCTTGTGAAGCAGCTGTGGCTTCTAAATGTCCTGGGTGAGGCCACTACTGCTTCCCCTACCTGCTGCTGCTTCAGGACCTGTTCAGGAAAATCAAGCTTCAGCAACAACAAGCCGTAAGCCCATGACACTTCCCTGGCCAGAGGGCTGGGCCATGGGCAATGCAGCCAGCACTGAGGAGAGGCCTTCTCTCTAGTTGCTATGGGGAGGGCCTGGCCTCTTGCCCAGATGAACACTGAAACACCAGGCCCCCACTTTGCTTGAGACTGACACCAAGGAAGGAAAGAAGGAAAACAGCCATTTGGCGAGTGACTGACTCAAATCCACCCTGAAACCACTGCTTCTGAACTTACAGAGCTGAGTGAGTCAGTCTCTTTTTTGCTTAACCCAGTTTCAGTTGCACTTTCTGTTACTTGCAACCCAAACCCTGAAATGCTACAGTGAGAAAGGGGCCTTCTCACAAGATGTATGAACAAGGGAGTCTCACAGCAGTTACCTCACTTTTTAATGCCTTTTTCTCTAGGAGAGTATTTGATGAGAAAAACTCCACTACTACTTCTACTACTACTAAATATAGTAAATAATAAAGAAAAATACTATGACGTAAAAGCCCAGAGTAACACTGATCTTCCCTATTCTTATTTACCCTCCTTCCAACCTACAGTTTCATTCTTCTAGGGACCTCCGCACAGAGAGGGTCCTTCTTTTCCTTCCCTTCGGCCCTCTCTCCCTCCCTCTTTTCTTCCTTAAAGAGAAGAGGGGAGGACAAAGAGGAGGAGACAGACAGAGGAGGGCAGGTAGACAGGAAGGCATCAATAAGGGTTTCCTGCTTCTGACCAGGCAATAGGAACATTCCTTATTAACTCTTATATAAAGCCAAGAATGTGGGCTCCCATTGTTCAGGGATATTGAATATCCAAGAGAATAACCCATTCCACAAATTCCATTGACAGCCCCTGACCAGGTGATGCAAGCAGTGGAAAACAAAGCACGGCAATTGTTCATCTGCCGCAGATAGCTCCGCTGGCAGCTATAGGGTTATTATATTTCATTATTCCAGTTTCTCACATGCCACTCTTAAGCACCTGTGGCCACCTCCCAGGCCAGACTTTAGAACAAACCATTGGACAGGACTCTTATCAAAGGGCAAATATTGACTTTACAATGTGGCAGTTAAAAATAACCAGCGAGAGAGTCGCAGTGAGTCAGGAGAGGCCACTGTCCCCTGTGGTGTACACTGTACCCAAGACTTCCTCCCAGAGCCCTGCCCCCACATTCCTTTATTTCCTTTCTGTGGCTGCAAACTGCCCATGTTCTTAGTGGGCCACTGACTTTCACCTGTCAGGTTACGACCGCCTGCCCTGAGACCTAGGCCTTGTGGGGTAGCTGACAAATCCCAGACTGGCTGCTGCTCAGAGCTGACTAGCAGTTATTTTTTGTACCCAGAAGCATGTGGATCCAGGAAAAGCTACCACTCCCAAAGCTGGGTTTCAGCTCATTAAACAGGCGATGAGGTCAGGGGAAGTCTGAGGCAAAAGTCCAGGCTGTTCTAGAGGCAGCACATGGAGGCGGTTCAGAGGTTGGCCCAGGAGAGAGGAGGGCACAGCAGGATATTTTCAAATGTGGGCTCATACCTCATACCCCTGTTGAACAAAGCACTGGACTTTTGCGTCCATGTTGAGGTTACCTTCAGCCTGTTGTTTCTCAGTCAATGCTGTCAATAAACTCTGGAAAAGCCAGCACCCCATGGGTTACCATACACCTGAATATAAGTGTCAGGGACGGAAAATGTTTCCCTTTTATAACAAACAGGGAAAAGCACTCTCAAGCGCCGCCCACCAACCAACCCTTACAGGGGTCCTGCTCGTGGGAACGCTTATCCTGTCACCAGCTCTTGAAGCAAGTCTTGGAATAACTGATGCTGAAACCTAACACCCCCTCCCCACCAGCAATTATATATGTTTGCAATAACAGCATTATGAAATGTTAATTCGGAAAATTATTTAGCTTTCTACACACACAGCCTTTGGATCTCTTAAAACCCCAGAACTTATTGCCTATGACTCAATTTCTGTCCGCCCATATTTAATCACCGGTCAATATTTTTACAAAGATAACTTAATCAAAACCTCTAAGGGACAATATGAGTGATCTATTTTAAAAAAAAAAAACACCTTATAATAGAACTAAATATTGATAAGTTCATTTGATTTAGCTAATTTTCATGAGTTCACCAGCAGCTACAAAAAAGTACCCCATATCCAAAGATGGAGACAATGGCCCTGACCGCTACCATGGAGGCTGTTAAATCCCACACAGTGAGGATCCTCATGTATGAAATGTTGAAACTAGTTTTAAGTGCCCAGAACTTGGAGGAGAGCTTGGTGATCATTCTAATTGCTCAGGTCTGAGTTAACACCACACACTGAGTATGGCAAAGGCATGATTACTTTGGCCAGTAAAGTTGACGAGCTCCCCTTTGTGTTTAGGAAGTATAGCATGCAGCTCATGGAAACTGAATAGTGTTGATAGAAACTCACTAGGTAGAAAATGCATTCCATGGACAGACAGCACCCACGATAGCATTGTATCCACTTCTAAGAGACCCTGCCAACCTGGATCACTTCAAAGGGGAGTGCGCCAGCAATGGTGTTAAGAGGGACATCCTAGGAGCCTGTGAACAAATGTTACACACTAGCTGTATAACTCTGGCACATGATCTGATCTCCCCGGGCCTCAATTTCCTTTCCACCATTTATAGATGGTGATAGTTCTTACCTCATAGGATTGTTATGAGAGGATATGAATTAATATGTACATAATGCTTAGAATGACACTTGGCATATGTTATGTACCCAATAAATGTTGATGATTATTTTTAAGTGTCCTCAGCAGCAGTAGCAACAGGAACAATGAAAAATAAAGCAAGTGAAATGAAAATAAAACAAGGACTATAAAAAGGAAACTTGTAGAGACATGACTTGGTCTCTTCAAAGGTTTGAAATGCTGCCAAGAGAAAGAGGGATTAGATGATTTCTATATGACCCTGGGAGCAGATATAATATCAAAGGGTATAAATGAAGAAATTCAAATCTGGGCTTAATATATAGGGAACATTGTTTGAATGGTAAGCTATCTGAAGATCAGAGGCTTGCTTTGAATGAGAGGTGTCTAAATTATCTGAGTATTAAGTCCCACCCTGGATGATCCCATGGGATTTTAAGAATTAAAATCCTGGGAGACTGAATTAGTTGACCCAAAAAGAAGCAGGCCTATGAGTCTATCCTCAAATGCAACTTATTAAGGCATCAAGGAGAATTTTAACGAATGATTATTAGAAGCTCTGCACAGATGAAAACTCCTGTGTTGTAACCCTGTGACAGCCCACACCTTACAAATCTCATTGTCATCCTTCTCATTGCTACTCACTAGCCACACAGACAGGGGAGAGATGCAATAAAGAGATTTCATCTGAATAATGCCGTCAAACGCATATATGAAAAGTAGAAGAGACACCTCGACGTTTAAGAGTTGGCTTTCTAAAGTCACTGTATGTGGTAAAAATCAGCTGCCATCAAAATTCCCCAGAAGAACACATGACCACATTGGCAGCTGTGAAAGTAGCAGTTTCCCTCCAGTATTGGAAGTTGCTTTTCTGGTTCAGCACTAAATAATGAATAAATTGGTTTGAATGGAAGTGCCAAGTAGTGTGAAAAATATATCTGCTTAATCAGGATGCCCAGTCAGGAGAAAGAGATAGTTGCTCCATGGGGAGACTCATGCGATTCACTCTCACTTTAGGACATATTCTCTGTGAATGGAAGTTCTGGCTGAATTGATTGACCCATCTGTCTTACCACTTCTCTGTCTTTTGTCTTTCTTTTCTCTATTTATCCAAATGCATGGAGTTGAAGTTACCAAAATTAAATTCACTTCTCTGAACATTCAGGGACAAACCAGGACTTCTTAAGTTGCTCTTTCACTCCCTGGTTACTGACTACTCCCTGGCTCCTGAAGATGCACTTGATGGTTTATCAGACACCTTCCTTTCCTCCGGAAAGGTGCCCCCTTTCCAAGGAGCTGTCCCTTCCTCCACTGCAGTCAGAAAGTCTAGGGCACCTCCAATGCACAGTCCTCACTAGTCACGTGTGGGAGCAGGTGACCTGTAAGCAGGCCTTCAGGGGCTTCCCTGGCTTGTCGGCACTCACCACCTGGGAGCAGTTCTTGGCCTGTGGGTCAAAGGAAGACAAGTGTGGAGGCAATGATGAAAGAGAGAGAGAGGGTTCCTGCCTCTCTTCATGTCCTGGTTCCAGTACTCTCTAGAGTCCATCAGACTTCTGTTTTTCCTGCGGTGATGCAATGAATATCTTCTTTATGTTTATTTGGGCTTACATGACTGGACTAAAAGGCACTTTAGCCCTCTAGAGGCCGATTACCTGCACTGTGCCAATGTCAAAATTTTCAGACAAGTGAAAGGGCACAGAGAAATCAACTCCTACGCCTGGCTTCCTACTTAGAAGTGTGTCCATTTTCAGACAGGCTCCATAGAGCTCTACAAAGTGTTAAAAGCTATTTAAAATCCTTTTAAACCATTCATATTCTCTAACATGGAAAGAAAGGGGATGCGGAGGGAGAAAGAAAGAACAGAGAAGAGAGAAAATGAAAACAAAACTGCTGTGTCATAATGAGAACGCACTCTGCCTTTTCCTCTGTCTTTCCAAGTCACAGGGAAGTTGTTAGCCACAACTATTGAGTGCCCGTTAGGTGACAGATGCTGATGTGGGGTGAAGGTGGTTATACACATGAGTCCTGTACCAAGGGACTTGGCACTTAAAGGATTCTTGAGTTTGTACACCCCACCCCCCCAGACACTTCTAACAGGGTCATTGATTCCTCTTTCCCCTATTTTTCAGAGATGAGATAATTTGATATGATTCTTCAAGTTCTTGCTCTCATTCTTCACTAGAAAACACACATACACACACTCTCTTGTAACTTAAATCTCTCATCAAAAAGCTGTTTTAGATTAAAAAAATATTGAATAGAGGAAACATCAGAAATAGTTCATAGCATTTGCTTTGTAAGGTGAAAAGCATCATGCCCCATTTCTTCTTTTTTCTTCACGTAAAAAAAATGTATATCTATTTACATTATTGTTCATTTTACAACGATGTTTACTCCCACCTCCCCCACCTGTCATCACCATAGCCTCCCACATTCCCCCCTCCTTCTGATCCCTTTCTGTCCCCCTCCCTGCAGAATCTCTGGTTTATAATTGTCTGTTTTTGTTTTGTTCTGTTGTGTTTTGTAGTGTAATAACAGTACACTTTCCCCCACTATGTCTTATTTGATTCTCTTACATTCCTCCTTAAGTGAGACCATGTGATATTTTTCTTTTTCCTTCTGACTTATTTCACTGAGCATAATCCCATCCAGTTCCATCCATGTTGTGGTGAATGGCATGAGTTTATCTTTTTTGATTGCTGAGTAGTATTCCATTGTGTATTGTGAGTGTGTACCACACCTTCTTGACCCAATCATCTGGTTTTGGGCATTTGGGTTGTTTCCAGAATTTACCTATTGTATGTAGTGCTGCAATAAACATAGGGGTGCATGTATCCTTTTGAATTAATGTTTTTGTGTCCTTTGGGTAGATCCCTAGGAGTGGGATTTCTGGGTTGTATGATAGCTCCATTTTTAGCAGTATGCGGAACCTCCACACAGCTTTCCTTCATGTCCCATTTCTGCATGTGCCATTTGTCAGTTGTAGCCACAGTGTCCCAGTGAGGCAGCTGGTAGATCATTCCATGCACTCCCGATAAGAGGGTGTGGCTGGGAGCACATCAGTGTGTAGCCCCAAGTCACAGTGGTGGATGCTTCCTCAGGGTCCTACTTTGCAATAATCTGGTCTTTTCCTCCCTTTGCCAGCTCACACAGACCCTCTTTGATACACAAAATCAGCAGAACAGATGCCATAATGTCTAAGAAATTTTCAAAATGATCTCAGCCCTGAACAAAGATTTATGATCTCTCACCCCTCACCCTCAACCCCCCAAAAGCCCTAAGAATGCTCTACATTTCATTTGCAAGGGCCATAATCCTGAATCTTCTTTTTCTAGCCAGCACATAATCTTAAAAAAAAAAAAAAAGATAAATAAGGCAGACCTTTGAGAAGCACCTAGTCAGATTTTAGACTAGGACAGGCCCCGGGTGGGCAGAGTTGGGAATGGTATGTACTGGGGATGCAGCTTTACAGCTTGGGAGGGGTTCGGGAAGGGAGAGGGCATCTCTGGACATTCTGTCTTCAATAGTCCAGCTAATTTATCTACACCCATTCAATGCCCACTGCAGGTAAACGAGGTGACTCTTCAGTTCCTGGACAATGAGGGTGTGGTCCAGGATGCACAAACACATGGACTCTTTCCCACCTGTGTGCGGCAGCATTTTCCACTTGCCAAAGCAAAACTTTTTCTTTTTAGTTCTTTCTTTCTTTTTTTAATAACAAATAAGGGTGTTCTTACTTAGAAAAAACCTTCTTGCTACTCCTGAGTGGTTCTTTGGGCGCTAGACATGGAATCCTTTTGTAAGATTGGAGAAACTCACCAAGTCTATTGTGTAGCACCCAGGAACCTATTTGAAGAGAGTTTTTTTTTTTTATATATATATATTTTTTTTTATTA
>NW_004567113.1:17875332-17886851 GCF_000260355.1 Condylura cristata
CATCTCCCTTATTACGAGTGATGTTGAACACTTTTTCATATGCCTGTTGGCCATCTGCATTTCTGAAGAGAGTTTTAATGATAATGAGTTGAACAGAAGTTTCACAGGGTTGGGGAGGACTTCCTCAAGCCAGAATCATAGGTGAATTCTAGGGCCTGATGAAAGATTGGCTGGAGACAAAACTGTCTGTTTCACTAAATCAGCAGGGGTTCTCCAGACTCCTTGTAAAATAGTGGAGGCAAATGCACAATGATGAAAGAACCCAGAACCAGAACCTTAGACAACCAGACCTGAAGATGGAACTCAAGTGCACTTATTGACTGAATTTTCCAAGAGACTGGCCCTGAGGATGTACACATGACTTTGCAGCTCTGTGGTGTGCTTCATGCATGAAACCTTGGCATGACCCTGTCTTTACAAATTGTGATGAAAGTCTCTGCTGTTACCAAAGAGTGTCAACTAACACTATCCACTGTAGGTGCTGGGAGTTTAGTAAGGTCACGTTTGATGTCCTGGAAGAGAGCCCAGTCCCTCATGCCATAAGTATCTCTGCTTACAGCTTCATCTGCTTTCAACACAACTAAGGGGGCAGCGACATGGTAGGATTTTGAACTTTATAAAATCACCTTTGACAATGCTAAAGGATGGATTTTAGTGGGACAAGATTAGAGACGAGAGAATTTGTTACAGAGCTATTGCAACTGATCAGGCTAGAGGTGAAGAAGACTAAGTAAGAAAAAGGATGGAGAAGAGGAATAAAATTGAGCAATAGTGTGAAGTAAAATCATCAGCCTTAGTGACTTAGGGAGAAAGAAAGGGAAGGACCAGACCCCTCAGCTTTCCACAGTCTGCTGCTAGTTTTCCTGATTTCCCACTAACCTCTTTCTTGTTTTCTTAGTTTCATTATGAGTATTATTTCTGATTATTAGAAGTGACTTATATGTAATCATATTCCCTGCCAGGCCCTATGTCAATAAGCTGAATTTTACCCATTTGGCATATGACGATAGTCAAGAACCATTCATGTCCAAGACCTTGAATTAATTATTTCCACTGAGCTTCTCAATAAAACCATAAATAATGGAATTAAATTTGGCAATGGAAAAGCTTTATCTAGCTAAGTCTCAGCTTGAGTTCACATGGTTTTTAGATATCATATTCTATTCAGGTCACTGCTGATATCACAAATCAAGAGAAATCTCATCTCTTCAGTTCATTAATTCCACAGGAATAGAAAACAAGACACTAAAGAATTTAAAGGGCAAGGGACAATTACAAAACCGTTCATCGTTCCAAAAGGAACATCCCCAGCCGTGAGCATTCACTTCCCATTCTTGCCTGACACCAGCCTTAGCAAGCACTAGTGTGTTCTCTAACTCTGTGGATTGGCATATTCTGGACATTCATATAAATTGAACCATACAATATGGGCCTTTTGTGCCTGGCTTCTCTCCCTTAGACTAATGTTTTTAAGTTTCCTTTCCTTGTTACAATCAAATAACATTCCATAGCTGGAATATACCACTTTTAGCTTATGTCATCAGTGAATGTACATTTGTTCCCACACCTGTTGCCCACTATGAATAATGCTGCTATGAACATTCATATGAACATCTGAGTGAATAATTTTTTTCATTTCTCTTTGGCATATATCTATGCATGTGATTCCGGGATGAGATCGCTGTGGTTAACTTTCTGAGGCATTTCCAAACTCTTTTCCAAAGTGGATTCAAATGTTACTATGTCTATCTCTCAAAATTTTGTTTCTTAAGTTGAGTGAGTCGTCCTGTGCTTCTGTTCAGCCTCTGGTTGATTTTTAATATGGGTCATTTATCCTGCATTAGCTCAAGGCTTCTACCCCTACTCTGTAGCAGCAGAACATTTTAAATGATCCATTAATGACTCTACAATAGTGTATCTTCTTTTTAAGATTAGTGCGTGATCCAGATAAGAAAAGTCTAAGTCCCAAGTCCTCCCAACTTCCCCCTTATCCTCAGCTTTTCTCAGTCCTACCAGATTTCATCTCTATGGGTGCTGGCAAAAGACAATGAAATCATTTTCCTTTAAAGCCCTTACTTTTGCAATCGCTCAGCTCTACCTCCTACCCTATATAACTACCTATAACTGACTGGTGATATAGAAGTATTATCTTTCCCCTAAGCCTTAGAATTGGAGTCAACAACCAGCTTCCTCTTCTTCAGCCAGGCTGAACAACCTCTTATATTTAGCTGTGGTTCTCTCCCTTTCAGAGACTAAAGCCTACAGGCAAGTATCTTCAGGGTACTATGAAAGAACTGAGGGAACAATTACATGGGAAGTTCTCTGAAGTCCATGAAAATCCACGACGAGTCTTTGACACAAAATCAACCACCTGTGTCCCCTAACTGGTGTCTGGGAGCCCAGCTAAAGTAACAACACAGGTTGGCTGAGGTGGGCGGCAGGTATGAAGCGTCACAGCATTTTTACAGAACTGGTTCACATAGATATGGTGCATGCCAAAGTTTAGGTACTTTCTGAAATTGCCAAGGAAGTCAATTATAATCCAAACCACTTTCTCTCTTCCCTGTATTTAGCAAAATATTGACCATTTTCCACCCTAGCCACTCCATAAAACTCTCTCCAGTTGCTAATAACTGAGGTCAGTGAAAATAAATCCTTTTACTGAGTTTCCTGCTATTTCCCCCTCCCTGGGAACACTTGATCAAGTAGTAAGAGGAGAGTGTGATTCAGCCTTCATTGCAATGCTCTTAAGCCCCAAGGGTCACATTGAATTTTCTTTCTTGCCCCCACCCCAATTCCTTTTGGAAGTTATATGGGTAGTGGCTCCCAAGAAGGTCACCACACTCAGAGGTTAAGCATTTTTACCGCTTTGTCCATCAGCTCCCAAGGGCATGTCCTTTAATCAGACAGATGAAGATGGAACAGCAAGGAAATTTTGAAAAAATGAGCTACATTGCAAATCTATCCATTTCCTGTGGCTGTCTTCTTCCTTGATTGTTTTATGTTCTACCACTTCATAGGAAGAAGAGGAAGAGGATTTTCTCAGAAAATCAAAGCTCAGCTCATGGACTGTCCTCCTTTCTGTCCTCTGGAAATGACCTCCCTAGTAAGGACTGGCATATCCCAACAATCTGGTTAAGTTCACAACCATGGTTCTTTAGCATCCTGGGAGTGATCCTTAGGAGATCAGCCAAGTGCCACTGAGCACTAAGAAGCTAAAGTCACTGTAGCATGAGTTTGATTCCCGGCCCCGGAGGTGACCCACATGGCACGGCAGACCTCTCCTGACCCACCCGCTGCTACTCTCAGCAGTGTACTTCATCACTCAGTCTGCTCTGTTCCCACTCTGTCTCTGGTGAAGCCTCTCATCACCCCTGCACCTCTGGCCTGTACCCCAGTTCTGTATGCATAAATAAATAAGTTTTTTTAAAAAAAATCCTCTCCTAAGGGCTCTGCACCAGACCCAGGCCCCAGGCCTCTGTCCCTAGGGACACTCAGAAGCACTTTCTCCAGATGCTGAGGATGACCTCTTACTCTGCTGCAACAGCATTACCCTTCTCACTTCATGGCCTGCCCCTACCTTCTCAGGCACCTGCTCAGTTTTCCTCGTGGGGGGTGGGGGGGGGGTCACCAGCCAAACAAGTATCAGTATCCGGCAACCATTTGTACCAAGGACACATTTGAATAGAATGTGGACATAAGGGTGTGATATGTAAAACTTATTTACCTGGTGTAAGCCCTCATACCTCAAATCCTCCCAGATCCTAGAAGAAAGAAGTTGTTTTCACCTTGTAAATCATACTGCTGCTCCCCTACCATGTGACAATTCCCCCACCCCAACTCCCCCAGTTTCTCACAGCTGAGAACTTGGCAGTCAGGCAGGTATTTTTCTGAGAAGCAGCAACAGCAATAGAAAAGGCCTTGGGGAAGGGTGAGTTGGGGTGGGGAAGGAGGGGTGTTGAGAGGTGGATACTGGAAGATCAGGAAAATCCTGATTACAATGATACAAGCATCCTTCTGAAGACAATAGACATTGGTCTCCTAGAAACCACTAAAAAAAGGCGTTGTCTTAAGCCATTGTGTTCTTTATTTCAGAACACATGGATGTTGGGAAGTACCAGAGTGCCCTGCTGGCTGGAGCAAATGACAGTCCAGAGTCTGGTCTTTTGCTGCCACCTTGTGTTACAGAGAAGAAAGTCTAAATTGATCAAGGTTGCCCTGGCGATAAGAAACCTGCATTTTACCTGGAAGAAGTCTTAGAAATTCTCGAATCCAGTTGCCCTCTATTCAAATATAAGGAAAATGAGACCCAGAATTGAACCAAGAGACCCCAGCGATTCCCCTGCACCACATCATATGTCTGCGCAATCCCAGAGCCTTTGAGTTGATGAGTCAGAAAGTTCCATGAGGCGCCTGGCAGCAAACATGAGGGTGTCCAAATCTGTACAAGTTTTATCCACTAGAAACACTTTCAAGGGATTGCAGTTCTGCGTGACAGGGCCAAGTAAGGGATAAGCGAGCGAATGTTTATAGAGCCTTACGTAGGTCAGTTCTACACTACGCACCGAGTTTATCATCTTACTCAGTTCTTCACTTAATTCTTAACTGGAGCACAACTACTATTCTGATATTCAATTACACTTAATAAATTGAGGTTAGGAGAGGTTAAGTAATTTGCTTGCCCAAAGTCATCCAGCCCCAAGAGGGAGGGGGGTATTCAAACTCAGACCTGTGCAGCGCAAAGTCTGCTCTTATCTCCACCATCACTCATCATAGTGACTTTATGCTACTTCCCTTCATCTCGCATAGGTTCAAACTAGGAGAAAGCCTTCAGGGCCTGTTCACTTACTACCTTCCTTTGCCTACCTCTGGTGATCACCTTTCCACTTGCTCTCCTGTACTGGCCTCAGGTACTCCTGAGGGTTTCTTTTTTTTTTTTTTTTTTAACATTTATTTATGCATACAGAGCTGGGGTACAAGCCAGGGGTGCAGAGGCGGTGAGAGGCTTCACCAGAGACAGAGTGGGGACCAGAACAGGAAAATGACTAAGTACACTGCTGAGGGCAGCAGCAGGCGAGACAGGAGAGGTCTGACTTGCCATGTGGGTCACCTTCTGGTGGGCAGAGATCGAACACACACTGATGCGGCCCTGCCACCTTCTCAGAGATGCACTTTCACCCACTGGCACCACCAGGCAGAACCTCCTGACTGTTTCTAAAGTTTGGTTCTCAAACCAGCAACTGCACCATCACCCACAAACTTGCTACCAATGTGAATTCTTAGCCAGCATCCCATATTTCCTGAGTCGGGGTAGTAGTGATTGGGTCAGCCAATCTGCACTTCAACAAGCCCTCAGGAACAATAGGTCAGTTGACTGTGTTTTGCTAGAAGTTTCACAAGAAAGAAAATAATCATGGCTGATAAGTGGTTCCACTTAAACACTTAATTTCCAAGAACCTATTCTTAAGTAAGGATTACTATATTCTAATGCCCCTCACATTTGAGATGCACGGTTATAGAACACCTAGGTATGTCAGCAATGCTTTGGAGTTAGGGAATGGGCACAGTAATTTAGGAATCCCCTAATAACAGAAAATGGGATAGATTTAACTTGGGAATGGCCAAATTCCAATGTTGCTAGAGGAAAATGGTCCTGGGCTTTGCAGTTCCTTCCAAATCCCACTTCACCTGTTACCTTTTGACCTTAAGAAATAAGGGTCCAACATCCACCTAGAAAAACAGAAGACGAAAAACTGCCACTGGACACATATGGAAACTATAAGGGACAAATACTGTCCTATCCTGATGTTGACATTCAGCATTGCCCTTGGGGGCCCCCACAGGGCTAGGGAATGGGGGAACCTGTCAAGTGCTATATCAATCAACTTCTTTTGGACAGTGTTCTAGGATGTTCAAACCACATTTCTTTTTTTTTCTGGTGATAAAAGTAGATTATGTTAAGGTCCCTAAAACTATAGAAAAACAAGAAAACTATAAAGAAAGTTGAATCACCCATTCTCTATTCCTCAGAGATGGCATTATTAATAGTTCGGTATATTTCCTACTGGTCTTTTTCTGCATAGATAGAATTTTTATGGCCTAATTAATTGAATGAAACATTTTGTATTATAAAATAACATTGATATATATTAATCTTTGAATATTAAAATTTTTATAGATTTCGGCCCTCCCTGGTGGCGCAGCGGGTTAAAGCACTGTGCTAAGAAGCTAAAGCCACTTCCGCATGAGTTGGATCCACTCCTCGCCTGCCCCGAGGAGATTCGCATGGTGGCAGACCTCTCCTGACCCGCCGCTCCCCTCAGCAGTGTACTTCGTGGATCTGCATGTTCTGCTCCCCACTCTGTCTCTGGTGAATCCTCTCACTGCCCCTGCACCTCTGGCCTGTATCCCAGCTCTGTATGCACAAATAAATAAATCTTTAAAAACAATTTTTTTTATAGATTTCTAGAAGGGTAATTATAGTATTCAAGGTTGTAACCCTTACCAAGGCTTGCTGTTAGGAAACTGATTTTTAGGAAGCTGCTGGACCATTTCACAGTCCCTTTAGAAGTATGTAGAAATACCCATTTTAAACTTTCTTCATCAACCCTGGAAGTCCTTCAATTTGCTCACCTCTGCTGAGCGGCCTTAACCTGAGCTTGGACTATATTCAAGGACCTGACAATGAGAATACATGACTGCATCCTTCTCTAGCACGTGCAAGGCACCACGGTCCTTCATAGTTCACTGGGCCCCACACACAGACTTTTTTCTTGCAGAGATACCATTTAAGATTTATTTTTAGTGATGTTCAAGCACATGGTAGACTGTTATCTAACTGTGGTCACCATGCACCCCTTATAGCTCCATGACTTATTTACTGTATTTTATAACTGAGAGCTTCTAATGAACTTTCAGAACTTAACAAGAAGAAGACAAATAACTCAAAGTTTTAAATGGGTAAAGAACTCATAAACACTTCTCTGAAGAATATGTAAAGGGCCAATAAGCATGAAAAGATGAGTAACATCATTAACCATCAAAAAGATGGATAACAACAAGTGTTGGTGAGGATGTGGAGAAACTGGAGCCTTTATCCCCTGCTGTTAGAAATGTGAAATGAGACAACCACTTCAGAAAACAGGTTTCTTGGCAACCTGATGTAAGGTCACTTTTTGCACATGTTGCTCATATGTGGTCACATGATTCTCTTTGCCAGCACCTTAAGATTTATCTTCATGACATTATTTACACCTCCCATGCATTTCTCTTCTATGGATCAGATATAGACTAAAGAGGTGACAAAAAAAGTGTCCCCTTTTATTCTTTATGACCACTGTTGCATATAGTAAGGTGAAAACTCAGTCATCATTGCAAATTTATCAGATAAGGAATTTTAAGTTTACAAGCTTTTAAGTGGCAATATCTTGCCTGGTTCTATGACTTAAGATCTTTCTACCATCAGGTCTCCTTAAGTTAGCAGGACCAGGTACACAAAAATTGTCCATGGAATAAAAAGAAAATGCAAATCTATCTTCTCAGTACTTTTCTTCATGTCCACAAGAGGGCAGTGGGACTCATTCAAACCCAGGTCAACAGTCACAGAATGAAGGAATGGTATAGTATTAAATTATTTAAATATCAGTAAATTTGGAAAACTTGCGTGTTTTTTTTCAGGGTTTATCTATAACTAGAGTCAGAATTGAGCAGCTCTGTATCTTTCAATGATTAAACCTCCTCCTCCACTGGAGTTTTATGGCTGTTATTTCATTGATTTTTACCTAAAGGGAGTAGTGAGGAAGAGTATGTATCCAGGGATCAGAATTTAGGGATCAATATTTTGGGAAAAAACTTGTTATTACATTTATATTTTGGAAAACTGTTACTGTTCATCTTGTTGAACAAAGGTATGTGAGTTTTCAAAAGTATACCAAGAAGAAACAGGAGTAAAAAATTGGTAGTCCTGGGCCTCTCTGGTGGGGCACAAGGTTTAAATCTCAGCGCTATGAAGCTCTCTGCAGCTAATGCAGCAGGAGTTCAATCCCTGGCCAGGAAGCTGACCCACATGGTGCAACAGACCTCTTCTGTCTTATCGGCTGATCCCCTCAGCAGTGTATTTCAGTCAATCTGCCTGTTCTGTTCCCCACCCTGTCTCTGGTGAACTGCCTCACAACCGCCCCCCCCAACCTCCTACCCCCCCCCCCACACACCTCTCTGGCCTACACCCCAGCTCTTATATGCTTAAATAAATAAATCTTAAAAGAAAAAGAGAGAGGTCTGGGCCTTCCTGGTGGCACAGGGCTTAAAGTATTTAGCAATAAGTGTTCCATAAGAGGTAGCCATTACTGTGAAGGTATTCCAGCTCTATAAAGCCTCTCACCGCCCCTGCATCTCTGGCCTGTACCCCAGTTCTGTATGCATAAATAAATAAATCTTAAAAAAACAAACAACTGTCTCCACAAACAATCAGTATAATGGCAGGATTTAAACCAGGTACTGAGAAGATAGCTTTGAGTTTTCTTTTCATTCCATGAGCTTGGATCAAACACTGTTTAATATTCTAAAATTCTGGGGTAACAAAACTTCCTATAGAAACTATTGTGTTAGACACTTTAGTTATCTCAAAAATAGGAACAAGATGTGGTTCCTGCTTTTAAGGAAATAATAATAGACATGCTCAATGGGCTACAATTTGATGAGTAATTATTACTGGGCAGGCGTGGACTTGGGTCTCTTGGGGTACAGAAGAGTTTCTGTCTATGCTCATTTAAAACAGGGAACTATATCTAAAAATACCTTGTGTTTGTGTCTACATTTATGGGGACACTTTCAACAGGAATGTTGCCCAATCTTTGTTTTAGAACTTTCCAAACTGTTTCTCAAGTGTGACCTTCCCCCTGAAGGCTTCTCTAGGGGAAACTCTTCTGTACCCTAAGAGACCCAAGTCCACGCCTGCCCAGTAATAATTACTCCATGTTTAGCAGTTTGAGGAACCTCCAAACAGTTTTCCATAGAGGTTGTACTAGTTTGCATTCCCACCAGCAATGCAGGAGAGTTCCTTTTTCTCCACATCCTCGCCAACATTTGTTGTTGCTAGTTGTTTGAAGATGTGCCATTCTCACTGGGGTGAGGTGGTATCTCATTGTGGTTTTAATTTGCATCTCATGTGGAGACAGTTTGTATACTCTATTATCACTGGCACAAGTGAGAGCTAATCACAGCCACTATTCTGTGCCTGAACTTTACACATCATGTCCCTACCATAAGGTAGGGACAGATGAGAGAAGTAAAGCTCAGTGAAGTAGTATCATTTGCCCAGGGCCATAGCCACTGGCCAGCAGCAGGGGGACAATTCCCAGCCAGATCTCCATGCAGCCCGTTATTCCTTTGATGCTAGAAGTACCCACAGCTAGTTTGGACTGATGTCGGTTATGAACTTTACTTGCTTCCTTCATTTGCACAATGGGTGAGGACTGGATGCTGTCTTAGATGCTTCTAGCTCTAAAATGTGTGATTCTAAAGAAGTGGCTTTGTCTGTTCATATCAGGTGCCTGTGCAGATGAGCACTGGGGACATTTGTTCCTTCAAGAAATTGGTTAGAAAATCCAGGTGTTCTCAGTTTCCATCGAACAAATGCAGGAGGCAGGTTTGATGAAACTGCCTTCTATGGGACTCAAATTTCCCCTTCTTCAGTTTCATGGGTTATAGTGAAGTCAACAAGAATGTAATTTGTGTTTGCATAAAACCAGAACACAAAAGAAGAGATCCAGGCATGATTGAGTATTCCCATACTGAAAGGGCAAAGTTCAGTTTTGTTAGCTACTCTGGTTATTCAGCAAATAAGCCTCTCATCCACTGGTAATATCCCTGGGACAAATCTCTCTCACTTTCCTTCTTCTTCTGGTAGGTAGACAGAAATCAATTTGCTATTTTGTTAAATTAGAATACACTTGATGATTAATGGGAAGAGATTAAGAGAGCATTCATTCAACCATGTAACTTCTGAATTCTGTATTTATGATTTAAAAAAAAAAAAAAGGAAAAATCACCGAGTCCTAATAAACTGCCTAAAAGAGAAAGATCACTCCTTCCCTCCCATCCACCTGTCTAGCTATCAGCGGGCCTGCTCTATCCACATCCATCAATGTAGCCATCCAGGCATCGATTTATCTACTTTCCTCAAGCTGTCTATCTATATGAACCTCAGCCCAGTTCAGGGAAGGTAGATAAACAACATGAAAATTTCAACTAGGACAAAGCTGTCACCACATTTGTGCAAACTCTCTAGGAATCAAAAGTGCGAACTCCCAAATCTACAAACATGAAATAAATACCTGCCCAAAGAAGTAACCTATTCTCACACCCCAGGAAGCACAAACCCAAATGACGAAGATCAAGAGAGTGCACAAGAAATCACACAAAGAAAAGGGCTGAAGATGTCATGTCATCCCACTCTGCTCAAAGTTCGCCTGTGTTTCCTTTTCTCACTGAGAGGAAAAGTCAAAGTCCTGGGGAGACAAAGGCCTCACCCTGACATGCTGCCTGCTTCTGTCCTGGGCGCTGGCTCCGCTCCAGCCACTCCGGCCTCTTCCCCATGCTCCATCACGCCAGGCCACCCTGCCACAGACCTGCTGAGTAGTGACCTCTGCCCTGCACACACATTCCTGAAACTTCCCCAGAGCCGCTGCCCTGCCTTCTTGGTGTCTTTCCATTTAACTGATTTTTCTCTGTGATCTTTATTTTAATCTCTTTTCTGCTCACTTTTAAGTAATAAGTATTGTTTAAGCTAAAACATGTGGGAATTCTTTAGCATCAGATGACTGAAACAACAACAAAAATATTAGTTTGTCTACAAATAAGCTATTGCTTAAAATTCCAGGATAGTTTTAGTGAATTCTGACATACTGTTGGGGTGAAGAGTTGTTAAAGTGTTTGACTGAGAATGCTATGAAATCAGAAATCCTGCAATGCTACAATGATCAAAAAATATGTTCTATGCAGAGTTGTAGTGACTTGGCTAAGATCACACAGCTGAGCAGGATCAGATCTAGCGCTTGAACTCGGGCTTTCCTAGTTCTTACTGCACATTCATTTATTTGTTCTCCCAGTGTTTATTGTGCTTACTCTATGGAAGGTGTTCTTCTGGGAGCTAGGAATACAGACATGGCCCTTAAGGACGTTATACCGCCAGTGAGACAGACTTTAAGCAAGGCATCACTTAAGTTTTTAGTTTGTTTAAATACAACTGTGATCAGAGTCAAGAAGGGGAATAGAGAACTTTGAGACTATATTACGGAGTTTCCCTGGTGGCACAGAGGTTAAATCTGAGCACCATCAAGCTATCACCTGCCACTGTGGCAAGAGTTTGATTCCTAGTCAGGGAGCTAACCCAAAAAGATTTTAACATAAACTCTTTTTCCAGCCCTCCCTGGTGGCGCAGCAGGTTAAAGCACAGCACTAAGAAGCTTAAGCCACTTCCGCATGAGTTCGATTCCTGCCTGCCCTGGAGGTGACCACGT
>NW_004567113.1:17887311-17892460 GCF_000260355.1 Condylura cristata
TGGCCCTCCCTGGTGGTGCAGTGGGTTAAAGCACAGCACTAAGAAGCTTAAGCCACTTACACATGAGTTCGATTCCTGCCTGTCCCGGAGGAGATCCACACAGCGTGGCAGACCTCTCCTGACCCACTCACTGCTCCCCTCAGCAGTGTACTTCCTTGATCTGCCTGTTCTGCTCCCCTCTCTGTCTCTGGTGAAGCCTCTCACTCTCCGCATCTCTGGCCTGTACCCCAGCTCTGTATGAATAAATAAATAAATCTTTTTTTAAAAAAAGTCTTTTTCCAAAAAGAAAGGGAGAAAGTAAAGGGGAAAACAGCATATAATGGAGGCAGGTTTTTCTGAAACAGTGTGGGGAGAACAGAGACAGTTAAATTCAAAGGTTTAAGTAAAACTTAACTGAAGGTAGACGAGATTGGAGGAACATTCTAGGCAAAAGAAAGTCATGTATCCTTTCTACCACACCAACTGCCTTTTCTAGACTCTTTTGCTCCTGGGTCAGCAAGATAATTGGAGGATAAGGAAACAAGTGGAAATACAGCGTAAGAAAGAGAGAGAGAGATCAGATAAGAGTGTAGTTAGTTCAGACTAGGCAATTTAATAGGAAGGATACCTGGTCCAAGAAAACCCGTGACATCATGAAAATTGAAGGATGGGGATATTAAGTTGCTGACAAAAAGTGTGGGTCATTGGCCACTGAGTAAGAAGGTCTAAATGGGCAAACCTGTACTTCCACTAATTCCTCCCTGCCCAATGACTTCCTCTGGGACGCCTACTGCACACAGATTCAGATGCAGGAAGTACAGCACCTCTGAGGTGGCATCATGTGTGAGCTGTGTGCTGCTGCTGCTGGACAAAGTTCTCCAGCCGCCCAGCCCACTCCCTAGTACTGCAGGCTGGTGACCGCCTCACTGCAGACCACGCTCCTCTTGATTCAGACATCTGTGTCCACGTCCTGGGTTTATCCTTAAACAAGAAGCTCTAACCCTCAAATCTTAAATTCTTATATTCCCAGCTCTGAAAACATCCTCTTCACCTCCTAATTTTGCATGTGTACCCGTTACACACAGTCTATTCCTAGCAATATCTTTGCTCCATTGATATTTGCATTTGCTCCCAAAAAGCATCATGGTCTCTCACCCAAGCTAACAGGCAGAGCTGCTCCCCTTTTCCCTGCCATTAGCCACTCACTCTCTACATCAGTTTACCACTCTTCTCAACTAGAGAAGTGTCTACTCTCTCCCATTACAGAGAAAAGGCGAGACCACAACATGAGAACATCGGTTCCCAGTCCCTCAATGACCAGATGGGGTTTTCCAGAAACAGAGATTCGTGCAACACTGATTTATTGAGAGAGGTTCTCAGTAGAAACCTGTAAGAAAGTGAAGGAGGCAGGATGAAGAAAAGTTCCAGCTGCAGTCTCTTCTCAAACTGATACCTTGGATCTCGGGAACATGAATAAATAGCCCACGGAGCTGCCTACTTTGAAGCAGGAATGCCAGATTTCTGTACCAATCAGCCATGAGCTACAGGTCCCCGGTGAAACCTGCTAAGCATTTACTGCCCCTTTCGGCAATGGGTAATTTTCCATGGAACAGTGCAGCTGGGAGAGCTACAGCCTTTACAGCGACCCAGGGGGACAGCCCAGACAGGGGCAGCTTGGGGTGACCTACCAGCAGGTCAAGCCCACAATCTTACCTGCATCTGGCATCTTCCTCAATTGCTAAGTTCCTCAGCACCTGCCCTTCCTGGCACCCTCCTCCTAACCCAACAGGGAGAGAACTATAGCAGCCTCGTCCATTGCACCAAAGGTCAGGGATCAGTCGGCTTTGTTCATTTTGACCCCAGTAACAGAAGAAGTTGTTTTGAATGTATGTTTTGGTCTAACTAGTAGTTCTTGTGGCAAGAACTCCAAGACAACTAGGTAAGAATTTCTGAAAAAGAGAAAAGCCTTTCACACTTGAATCAGGTTGCATAGGTGACAGACTTCAGCAGCCCCGCTAGAACTGGCCTTGACCAATGACCTCCCTTCACCAAATGTCCCATCTTGCTGTGGGTCACCAAAAGTCACACACAAGGACCACTGGGGACAAACAACACTCCACACAGCAAACACCAAGAGTTCATCCCTCTACTCACCCTTGGGGTAGATAAGGTAAAAGCCAGGGCTTGGGGTTCGCTGAGTTGCCAGTAGTTTGGAGTCGGGAGCCTCTTACCAGGCACTGACCTCAGCCACTTCTCCTGCCACATGTATGTCAGTGTCAGCATGTTCTGTCCTTTTCCAGAGCATTCTCTTGCTACTTTTAACCTAAGGCCCTGGTGGCCTAAACTGCTTACCATCTGGAAGAGGTCTCCACCTCCATTTCTCCAGCTCAGCAGTCCTTCGTTTCATGGGAAAGAACAGTTACCCAACCCAGAGGTGTTAAGTGATCTTGTTTGACAAACAGGAACAAACCTAGTGAGCTGTGGACAATGTCCATTCTGTCTTGAAAGTGCTCCAAGCAGCTAGCTGCGTTCCAGGGTACAAACCCAAGTGCAGCTCTGTTCCTCTCTTTGTTGTAAAGACTCATACTTTTTACTTCCTTAGGTGAATCAAGACTACAGCAGGAACTGTATGATGAGCATAAATAAAATCTGAAAATCAACAGACATTTAGAAAAGAATTTGAGAAATTTGGCAATTGCTTTTCTGTTGAGAAATTGCTGGCCCACGGGGTGGGGAAATCAATCTGGAGCATCTACCAGCAAAAATCAATTGAATTAGGGAGGGGGTAGTAAGCCTGGAGAATGAGAAAAATAAACAAAGCCAACCCACTCATTTCAAAATTCAGAACAAGGACAAAGAGCTGCCACACTACAGCCTATAATATAAAAGTAATATTTTCACTTTATGTTGAAGTCAATTAAGGATGATTAGGGGAAAGGCTTAGAAAAGATGACGAAGTATAAATAGAGAACAATAAGAGGTGGACAAAGTGCTCTTCATATATCGTTTCTGGCATAGCCCTGTCTTCACACTGCTCACCTTTGGCTAGTGGGTCTCTTCAGGCCCAAAGGGTCTATCAGACAGAACCTATCTATCAGACTTACAGAATCTTCCAACAGTTCTTCCTTTCTTGAGCACTTTGGCTGATGCTATTATCATCAATTACTGTGCCCTAAATTAGAATTGCCAGATTTCACAAATACAAACCTAGGACTCCCAATTAAATATGAATTTCAAATAAGTAATGATTTCTTTTTTACTAGAACTATGTCTCATGTAATAATCAGGATAGAATAAAATAAAGAATAAAATACAATTCTAAAGAATTACTAAAGAATAAAATACTATGGAATAAAATTAAATTGTTTGCCTGCTAGCCAAATTTAATTAGATGCTCTGTAGTTATTTGTCACCAAATTTTGTTGAGATTATACCTCAACATTTTTTTCATTTCTTTTTCTCAGGTGTGCTTCCCCAGAGAGGACTGTAGAGAAAGCTCATGTCCCATCTACCCTCTGTGTGGCACAAGGGAATCTGTGCCACCAGGTGATCTAACAGACAACCATAGGCCATGTGGACAGGCTCTCAAACATGATCTGGTCAAATATTTTCATTGACAAATATGGGAGTTTGGATATTTTAAATGATTTCCCCTGGGTGGCAGTTATTAATCAGGTTAGAATCAATATAGGATTTTTTTTCTTTCTCTCTCACTAGAACTTTCTTATCACCAACTCGACATGTAGCACACAAAGCCTCTGGAGTCAGATGGTAAAGTGAGCACAAAAATCTAAAATAATTTTGAGACCTAAAACGTATGACTAGAAAGAGAGTATCCTAATCAAAGTATTGGCATTTGAGAAATCTAAATTGCAAATTATGTTTTGAGTCTCATTTTGAAATTTTGCAATCAATTACTTTTCGATCAGTCATTCAGACCTTCAGAATGCATACTTGCTGCAATTCAAAAGCTGCACAAAGCAAGCTGATTCTGGTTAATGCCCATCCATCACTGGACTGAAGCAAATGTCCCTGCCAGCAGACATCAGCAAATGCAAGGAAGGTGGGAGGAAGCAAATGAAAAAGAGCAGCAGTTCTGAAAGAAGAAAATGCTTCCTTTGCCGAGTTTGTATCTAGGGGCTGGGGGAATGTTTCCCTTTACTAATGAGGCCTGTTGCCCTGTTGCCATTTGAGACGCACTTTGCTGCTCAGAGGCCTAACATGGAAGCTCATCTAGCAGCAGGCTGCTTTACATTTTGGGCCTTTATGTCTTTGACCTTTAAAGACTTTTTAAAAAAGATTCATTTATTTATCCATACAGAACTGGGGTACAGACCACAGGTACCGGGGTAGTGAGAGGATTCACCAGAGAGAGTGGGGAGCAGAACAGGCAGATAGAGGAAGTACTCTGCTGAGGGGAACAGCAGGTGGGTCAGGAGCCCTCTGCCCGCCCTGTGGTCACCTCCTGGGATGCCGGGGATAGAGGTGGCTTTAGCTTCTCAATGCTGTGCTTTAGCCCAGCATTTAGCCCGCTGCGCTGGGCTATCAGGGAGGGCCCAACATTTAAAGACTTATGTTCAAAATTCTTTGTTTTCTAGAAGCGGTATTCTACTTCCCTCTTTTTAGGAACAATTTGCAGTGAGCAATTCTGGTGATTTCTCCCATATGGTGTTTTTCCAAAATTAATGTTCAAAAGAGAAAATAAAGCCAGACTTGAATCCTAACGTAATCTGGGACCTGTGTAAATCCTACACCAACACGGGTGCTCCGGCTCTAGTCAACAGATTCCCACTAAAAATGGTTTGGACCCTCGGCAAGTATCCATTTGTGTCCATGACAGAGGTAAGTCACGTGCAAAGGAGACTAGGAAAGTGAGATGTCAGCATTTTTAGCTTCTGTATAGTAAGGAAAAGACTCGAGCAGCAAGGAAAGTGGTGCCATACTTCTCCATAACTGGCACTCACCAGACATGAGTGTGGTGGTCTTGAGCTGCCATTAAAGCAGCCCAGGCTCTCCCTGGTGGCGCAGCGAGTTAAAGCACAGGACTAGGAAGTCACTTCCGCAAGCCACTTCCGCATGAGTTTGATCCCCGCCTGCCCTGGAGGTGACCCACATGGCATGGCAGACCTCTCCTGACCCGCCCGCTGCTCCCCTCAGCAGTGCACTTTGT
>NW_004567113.1:17892845-17895484 GCF_000260355.1 Condylura cristata
CACCTCCGGGGCAGGCGGGGATCGAACTCATGCAGAAGCGGCTTTAGATTCTCAGTGCTGTGCTTTAACCCACTGCGCCACCAGGGAGGGCCCAGAAATTTTTCTGTCACGTCTCTGAAGACTTCACATTCATCTTCCACTCCTTTCTCCCTCTAGTACCCTTAGTCAGTCAGTATCCATCATCCATCCCTTCTCAGGCAGTCTTCCGTCACTCCTGTCCCTTTGGTTCTAACCTGGCATATTAATTCAGACCCTTGTCACTTCGTAGTCAGATTAAAAAGCAAAAGCCCCCAAATCAGCCTGCCCTCATCCTAGCTACTACTTTTTCATAGGTTTCTTATTCAGAAAACTTTCAAGGATTCCCCCACTAATCACAAAAGATAATCCAAAGTCTGTAGCCCACATCTTAAGGTCAGCCATTATGTGCAGCAGTGCTTAAGAAATTGAACTTTTTAGTCAATGACCTATGTGATATTTGGCTACACACTTAAACTCTCTCAGTTTATTCATTCATAAAATGGAGATTATAAAAATGCATAGTATGCATGGTAAATGTTGAGAAATGGTAATTAATGCTTTTGGCTTTTGTTTTTAGAGGTAGCACTAGTTTCTAACACTATGCACATTTTGGATGTATAGCTTCACACCTCAACATCTGTATCCACCATACCACACCCATCACCAAGGATCTGGTTTCCATCTACCACCACCCTAGCAACCAGATCCTTTCTACCAGTTTTATCCACCCCACAACATTTATCCCCTTCTGGTAACCACAACTCTACTATCAGAATCTAAGAGTTTGCTTTGGTTTATTTCGCTTGTTCATTTGTTTTGAATCTTTATCTTTCACAGATAAGTAATCATATAGTATTTATCTTTTTTACTTGCCTCACTTAACATAATCCATTGTAGGTCCATCTATGTTGCAGTAGCTAGATTTCATCTTTTTTATAGCTGAGTAGTATTCCACTATGCATATTTACCATGTCATCTTTATCTATTCATCTATCAATGAATACTTAGGTTGTTTTCATATTTTGGTTATTTGAATAATGCTGCAAAGGACATAAGGACACATATATATTGCATATATATTTTTAAATTAGTGTTTTCAGGGGCCCTCTCTGAATGAGGCAAGCACAGTATTATGAGGCTGTCCGCAGCCACTGCAGTACAAATTTGATCCCCAGCCAGGGAGGTGACCCACGACATGCAGCAGACCTCTCCTGTCTTGCCTGCTGCTCCCCTCAGCAGAGTGTTTCAGTAGATCTGCCTGTTCTGCTCTCTATTCTATTTCTGGTGAATCCTTTCATCACCCTTGCACCTCTGGCCTGTACCCCAGTTCTGTATGCATAAATAAATTTTTAAAACTCTTTTTTTTTAAGATTTATTTTATTTATTCGTACAGAACTGGGGTACAGGCCAGAGATGCGGAGGGCGAGGGGATTCACCAGAAACAGAGTGGGGTGCAGAACAGGCAGATCAATGAAGTACACTGCTGAGGGGAGCAGCAAGCAGGTCAGGAGAGGTCTGCCTCACCATGTGGATCTCCTCCAGGGCAGGCGGGGATCGAACTCATGCGGAAGTAGTTTAAGCTTCTTTGTGCTGTGCTTTAACCCGCTGCGCCACCAGGGAGGGCTAAATTTTTAGAACTCTTTTAAAAAATAAATAAATTAGTATTTTCATGTTCTTCAGACAAATAAATAGAAAGGGAATTACTGAATTATGTGGTTATCCCATTTTTCATTTTTGAGGATTCTCCTTATTGTTTTCCATAGTGGCTGCACCAATTTACATTCTGACCAACAGTTTATGAAGTTTCCCTTTCTCTAGAGTCTCACTAATATTTATAATTTTTAGTCTTTTTGATAAAAGCTATACTAACAAGTCTGAGATAAAATCTCACTGTGATTTTGAGTTGTATTTCCCTAGTAATAAGCTCTCAAAAACATCTTTCCATGTGTCTGGTAGTCATCTATATGTCTTTCATGAAAGGTCTGTTTAGCTTGCCCATTTTAAAAATTAGGTTGTTTGCTTATTATTGTTGTTGAATTGAATGAGTTGTTTACATATGTGTGGATATTAACCCCTTGTCTGGTAGAAGATTTGCAAATATCCTACCCCATGTGGTAAGTTGCTTTAAGGTTTGCTGTTGCTATTAAGTACAGGCACCCTACTGTGTGTCAGGATAAATAGGTGGGTAATATGTTCATGGTGTCTTCCCTCAGTAAGTTGACAGTAATCATGAAAATAAAATCAAACTCATTCATTGGCTGAATGCACCTCCAATTTCCCCACAGGAAAATGTCCCATTTTATAAGCCAATTCTTTATCTTTTTTTTTAAATAATATAAAAGTTTATTTTACATAATAGTTCATTTTTACATCATTTTGTGCATTATTCCATCTCAGTTGTAATCCCCTGGGGCTTTCCATCAGCACATCACCCATGTGCCATGAAAAGGATACACTTTTAAAGAAAAGCTACGGCAGTGGTGCATGGTTGAATTTGTGGTGGGAATTCTATGGGAGCTACACCTGAGAAAAGAAAGCAAACATTGTAAAAAAAAAAAAAAAAAGGGCAAAAAATTAACAGGGCCCTCCCCTCCCTGGTGGCACAAGGGGTTAGAAAGCAA
>NW_004567113.1:17896417-17903081 GCF_000260355.1 Condylura cristata
CTGCTCCCACTCTGTGTCTGGTGAATCCTCTCACCACCCCTGCACCTCTGGCCTGTACCCCAGTTCTGTATGCATAAATAAATAAACCTTAAAAAAATAAGATAAGCTAGATTTGTGTACTGAATTCCTTATAAATCAGTATTCTTTCACCCTCTGAAATTATTCAAGCAATGAAAGACCTGGACTACTGACAGTGCCTCAATTCCAACCCTCACCGCCCCCCCCCCCCCACCGCGATGCCCAGGCAGAAGAGAACCCGACTAACTTACGGCCCCCCCCCCCCCCCCGCAGTGCTGGGGGTTGCTTCCGATGCTGGCTCCTTCCCCTGGCCAGAGACAGGTATGCGCCTCTGCGTGGTCTGCGCAAGAATACTTAGGTGATACGGACACTGATTCTGCAGCTAGACCACCCGCGTTCAAGTCGTGGTGTGATTAAGTCAAGTTCCTTAACTTATTGTACCTGAGTTTCCTCATCTAAATTAAGAGTAAAAACTGACCAAGCTCATAGAATTGCTATGAGAATCACGTGGGTAACACATGCAAGGTGCTTAGCAGACTGCCCGAGGTGTGATTGAACTATGTCCATTGTTACTACTCATACTCTTTCTCTTGGCTGGACCACCTGTCAACGGACTTGATGGCTGGCTGGAACACTTCCTAAACATTCCCCTAAAGCTCTCTATTCAAAACCTCAGGCCAGCCTATGAATCAACCAATTTCATTCTGTGGAAAAGAGTCCAAGAGAATTAAATGGGAATGTTGGATACGGTAGGGCTAAAGCTTTATCAGGTTCTTAAGAAATCTGGACAACAGAAGTGCAAACTGCTTTGCTTCAAGGGGAGTCCATATTTTATTCCTTTTCAGTGAAACAATGTTCCTCTTAAAAGTCAAACAGCATTCCTCTCACTGCTTACTCTTTACAAACACCTACTTAAATATACATGCCACTGAAGAAAATTGTTAGTGTGTGCACAGTTGAAATGGCAATGGCTCATTAAAAATCAGACTTGACAAGTCCATTAATGCGAGGATTTTAACTCTAGGTAAAGTTCCTTTTGCAGTCATAACTAGCATACCAAAATACAAAGTTATTATTATGATGATTGAAAAACCTTTCCACTTAGATACTTGCTTTGAAAGAAAACCCTGTATTTTGTACACTTAAACCATTTCCCTCCAATAGTGTAATTTCATTTTACTCTCCTAAATAACTCAAATAGCACCATACTAGAAACTAAGAATAGGCTGAAAGGGGCAGCCTATGTCATAGGTTCAGGATAAACTACATAATTTTATAAGTCACAGAAAAACCAAGATGTTACACATATTAAAAGTTCTTTTATGCTAAAGGCCATAAAAATACGTTGGCTGAATTATCTGTGTTTTGGGTTTCTTAGCTCAAGAAATGGGACTAATGAAAAGCAAATGACCTAAAGAAAGAATGATGGCAAGAAACTAAGAGAGCAAAGGCCCTAGAATAATCTGAAATTGGCTCCATCCATCCTTTGAGAGTTGACGAATAGAAACAGGGAAGCTCTGTTTCCACTCTATAGTTCCAACTCTTAGTGAATACTGTCTGTGTTCCAAGCGCAGTAGCAAAATAATAAATCAGAGTGAATTCAATGTAAGTATGACCCTGCTAGCAGAGACTAAGCATTTAGTACAATTCAATTTTCTGTGATTCAGCTACTGGCTCACAACAGAAGTGGAAGGGATGCGAAAAGATTGGTACAGGCCCAAGAGTACCAGCCAGGCAGACACATACCACTAATAAGATGACTTTTAATATAATAGCTAATAATGAAGAGATTTCTAAACTAAAAATTGCCTCCTCGGAAATTCTACTCGTGGGGTATGTAGCCCAGAGAATTGAAAGCTGATGTACACACAATTGCTCCATGAATGTTCATAGCATCCTTATTCATAATAGTCAAAAGGGGGAAACCATTCAGATGCCCAGAAAGTGATGACCCGATAAGTAAATGTGGCATATCCATACAATGGAATATAATGTGACAGCAAAAAGAAATACGATACAGTGCTAAAAACAGAGGTATCTTTTAACCAAGCTCCATGGAAGAAGTCAATCACAAAAGGCCACTTGATGTTATGTTTCCATTTATATGAAATGTCAAGGATGGGTTGATCTATAGGGGACAGTAGGTTCGTGATTTTCATAATATGAGGGAATGAGGGAACAGGGGTGACCATTAATCAGTCTGAGCTTTGAGGAGAGAGTAATAAAACACTATAAAGTTGATTGTGGCAATGCACTGCTCCACAAATACACCAAAAAAACATGGAATCTTATACTGTTGGGTGAATTTTATGACAAGTGAAACATATTTCACTCTACTTGGTCTTTTAAAGTTTGCTTTCTCTCAAAAGGAACTCTCCTGTACTGCTGGTGGGAATGCAAATTAGTACAACCACTATGGAAAACTGTCTGGAGGTTTCTCAAACTGCTAGAAATGGAGCTTCCATATGACCCAGCAATCCCACTCCTAGGTATCTACCCAAAAGACATAAAAACACTGATTCAAAAAGACACCTCCACCCTCATGTTTATTGCTGCTTTATTTACAATAGGAAAGACATGGAATCAACCCAAATGCCCAAAAGTAGATGACTGGATTAAAAAGATGTGGCACATCAACTGAGATGGAAAAAGGCACAAAATGATGTAAAAATAAACTATCATATTATTTAAAAAAAAGATGTAGTACATATACACAATGGAATATTAGTCAGCAATTTAAAAAGATAAACTCAATGCCTTTTGCAGCAACATGGATGGAGCTGGATGGGATTATGCTTAGTGAAATAAACTAGAAAGAAAAAGAAAAATACCAGATGGTTTCACTCATAGCAGGAGAATAAAGGACTGAGGGTGGGAAGGGGAGAGAGATAATAATAATGAACAACTATATACCCAAGCCATTTTACAGGGGTGGAGTGGGAAATGGGATCAAAAATGGGGTGGGGGGAAGTGTACTGGACTATGGTGATGGCACACGGGTGATTTGGTGATGGGAATCCCACGGGGATTACAACTGAGATGGAAAAAGGCACAAAATGATGTAAAAATAAATGATTATATTAAATTTTTTAAAAATGATTTCTCTCTTTTCTTCATGGACTAGATACTTATTAATTACTCTGTACAAGTTACAGGATTAATAGTTCAGTATATAAGATACACAGTAGACCTTTGTCCTTCACAAGGGTACTTCTGGAAACATTTCCAAATCACCAAATAAATGATTACCACTAGGGCTAAGACATTGCACAACTACAGGGGGTGTCATTCATTTTGGAATCTGTGTGAATGGTGTCTCCAGAAGTCCTGTGGAGCAAAATTTGCATGGCCATACACAGTGGTTCTGGTTACCACTAAAGACACTAGTATGTGGCTTTTCCTCCTATAACTCCCCTTCCCCATCACAACCAAAGAACAATTTTTTTCCCCCAATTACATGAACTGTTGAATATATGCCAGTGCCTTGGGATATGGATATCTATGGTCAGCTATACTTTGCCAGCACTTATGATATTATCTGAGGAAAAGTTTCATGATCAGCCCTACTGCCTTGATTCTATCCTATTCACTAAGTGGCTTTATAAATTGTTGTTCTTGTTGTAGGCAAATAATCTTTTTCTGCATATTTTAAACATGCTTTTGAAAATGCTATTCACAGTCTTCTGTGGCCTTTGTGAACTGCCAGTTAACTATACAACTTTCTTAGTCCTTTTTTTTTTTTAAGATTTATTTATTTATGCTACAGAACTGGGGTACAGACCAGAGATGCAGGGGTGGTGAGAGGATTCACCAGAGACAGATTGGGAAGCAGGACAGGCCAACTGACGAAGTGCACTGCTGAGGGGAGTAGCGGGTGGGTCAGGAGAGGTCTGCCGGGCCATGTGGGTCACCTCCTGGGTGCAGATGGAACTCACGCTAAAGTGACTTTAGCTTCTTAGTGCTGTGCTTTAACCCACTGCACCACCAGGGAGGGCCCTCTTAGTGCTTTTTAAGAAGACAAAGTTAACAACCCAAATATTTATGCTTATTGATCAAACATACTTATATGTTCACTTCCACTCCAATCTACAGGGATGGAAGCTGCTGATATTTAAGAAGATGGAAGTACACAAATATTTTCTTTTGTATGGCAGAGTGGGGAGCAACTTAGTTACATCTGTAAATTCCATTTATGTTTATTCAAAGAAGAAAACAGAAAAAAATAAACAACAAAACCATATTAGTATCTATGCAAATGAATCCTATGACTATCTGAATTCACTTAAACCATTGACTCTATTTAGTTGTTCTTAAAAAGCATGTAATTACTGTGATACATTACAGACAAAAAGACATAAAAGAACAATGAAACAGCCCTCTGTCTACTACCATCCTGCATAAACTATAAATACAATAGAGCCCCTGGTCACATTATTCTCTCTTCTACTTATTTTCAAATGACTTGGGAAAGGACTAACTTTGATGCATAAAGACTTTTCAGGAACTGCAGGTCAAAACGTGGGTCACAGGCAACATTCTTTAAAAATACTTTTCTATATGATATAAAGGGATTACCTGGCCAAAGTTAGCTCCACTCCCCAAATCCATATGGTTCGGATGTCTCAAATACACACTCTTAATTCCTCTTTTATGCTAAAGCATCAAAGCCTCTCCAGAGAGGTGAACAAACATACCTTACCCTTTCTAAAAGGACAGGTTTCATGTAAACACCATCAATGGCTAATTCTCTGAATATTTGCTTCTGAAACAAAGTGTTTCAAATGATTTCAAACTTTTCTTTCAAATGTGTTGTATCAACTTTCTATTTATATTAGGGGGAAAAAACATTGAATTAGGAGCTTATCTATTTGCCAATTCTTCCCAACTCTGGCTCCAAAGAGAGCTTTTACATTCTTCTTTTCATGGGGGGTGGAGAAAAAAAGTCCCAGAACTCAGGTTTTTTTGCAGGCAGCGGATATGAGTGAGAGGCAGGAAGAGAAGGCAGGGGAGCAAGAGAGGGTAACCCCAAATTCGCTACTTAAAGTCCTGACTTGAGGGAGTGCACAGGACTTGGAAATAATATGTAAAGGTAACTGCTGTGCTGATGTCTCCTACTTGAGCTGAGAAGGGGATGCTCCCTATTAGCTAATCTGCATCGTGAATTTGTTTAACGAATTGGATTCTGTCTCCCAACAATCCTAAGGGAACAGGACAGAACCATCTGCTGAGTAGAGTAGGAGTGGAGAGATTCGGTGCCTCCTGGATTGACAGGCCTGGCTAGGCAGCCGCAGAACTGGGGTCGAGGACTGGGGGCGTGGGGGAGGGGAGGGAGGATGGAGACAAAGGAGCCTCCCTGGCCAGCGTTCTCAAATGTCAGGCCTACCGCCTGGCCCTGAAACTTTGATTGTAATCACAGCCCTCTTGCTTTTTGTTCACAGATGTTGTGTCCTCTAGTCACTGAGTCTCAACCACATTTTTTGCAATCTGAGTCAAATCCCGGTATTAGCAAGAGAGGGGAATTGAAAGTCTGCCGCTGCTGAATCATAATCAACTCAAGACCTGAGTGGATTTTTAGTGCTTGGGTTTTTTTGCTTTTGTTTTGTGTCATCTTTTGCTATATTCCCTGTTCAAAATGAGCTTTAGTGTTCTCCTCATGTATAAGAAAATGCTCACTAAAGATTATGGGCAGAAAAAGAAGTACCTTGCTCATTCGTGTGTGTAGGATATTTATTATTGTAGGTCTTTTTTTTTAATTTATGCATACAGAACTGGGGTACAGGCCAGAGGTGCAGGGGCAGTGAGAGGATTCACCAGAGACAGAATGGGGAGCAGAACAGGCAGGCTGATGAAGTACATTGTTGAGGAGAGCAGCGGGCAGGCCAGAAGAGGTCTGCTGTGCTATGCAGGTCACCTCCCTGGTGGTGGATCAGAACAGGCTCTGAAGTGGCTGCTGCACTTTAACCCATTGTGCCACCAGGGAGGGCCCCTATCATCATAGATCTTTTCCAAAACAACTATAGATACTTTATATGAAAGACAAACTTATGTACATCTATACACAAATACATATGAATACCCACAGATACATTGAGCATCCATATGTACATGTATATGATGGAGTAGGAAGAAGAAATTATGACAAAAACTTAAAAATTGAATTTTTAAAATGATTTTGAACATCCAAACAACTCAGCAAAAACAGAAAAGTGACAAGCTATGTGCAGGCTCATAACAGGTAGGTCTGTTTCCATCTGCTTTTCCCTAAGGAGAAAACTTACTCTCCCACACATCAAGTTAAACCAAATCCTATTTATTTTAGAAAATGCTGCTGCTCTGAGACTGTCTTGTTGCAGCCATAAGAACTCCTTAAGATGTGTTTGACAAACAATCTCTTGTGTATTTAATCCTTACTTATTTCTCGTAACTTACAACTCCAGACTCATAGAAATTGTAGCCAGCCTAGCCCAGTCCACCAGCAATCACACTCGTCCTAGAAACCCCTAGTACATTCCCAGAAGCATTATCTTAGTGCAATAGGTTATACATGGGGGATTAAGAGATGAAAGGAGAGGCTAGATATCCTAGTTCTTAATCTTCTGCCATTTCTGCTTTTCTGTTTAAGAAAAGGAAAATGCTTCGGTAGACT
>NW_004567113.1:17903181-17946552 GCF_000260355.1 Condylura cristata
CACACACACATTTTTGTGCAAATTCAGCAAATATCTGAGACAGGACAGAGATTATACATTCAGATCTTTGGGGGGAGGGGGGAAGGAAATAGCCAAGTAGGGGTATAAATTTATTTGCAGCTCTTCTTTAAGAAGAGCAAAAAGAATTAAAAACAGAAGGGTTCTATTAAAAAACGGAATGTCTAGAGATGAATTGGATTTTGTTGCCACTAAGCTGGTTTACAAGAAATGCAGTAATCTGATGCTCACAGCCAAATCTCTTTAATAATGGATGGATCAGCTTTTAGAAGACTATAGAAAACAGATCCTCAGCCAGACTTTCAGTCTTTAGAGTGGAGGGCACAAAATTGAACTAAATGGCTTTGGGACACTAGGAAAAGGGTGAAGAGATCATCTCTCCATGTGTATGAGTCACACATGCTTCTCCAACCTAATTTGGTAACTGATTCCTTCCAAACAAAGAGTTTCCAAATACTCTCCAGAGTTGCAGCCTGCAGGCACAAACCCCTGAAGACCCCCACAGCAGTTTCCCCCCTCCCCGAAACCCCTCCCCCGCCCACATGCTAGTACTCAGCATACTGTCTGATTTCAAGAAAATTCTGCTGACACCACTGCTCTGAGATTATTTTTGCATACACATGCATTTTATCAGGTTTAAAGAAAATAAAACTTTAATATAGGCAAAGCTGTCACATGTATTGATTAAACCACGTGGATACCAGGGAATATTGTAAGAAACACTAAAAGAATTCACTACAGAATGATTAAGTGAATGATTTTCTCATTCAGTATGATTTTTTTCCTCCTGTGGAATTATGAAGTTAAGAAGGCTAATGTGAACAAATTATCAATTTAAAATAATTTTGAGACTGTCCTTCTGAGGAATTGCTTTGAAAAAGTTAGATGTATCTAAGCGATTTGCTTTAGATTTCTTAACATTCTATTGCAGCCTAATTTTCAATCTCAAAAGCTAACATTTGCTTTATAAATTTTCCATTATCTTGTAAGTATAAACTTCAAGTGCAATATGAAAAAGTGATCTTATATGTCTTCTGCATTTAATATTTCACTTTATATTTAAGCTACCAAATATTCATTTTATCATATTTCTAAAAATTCTGTAGTTAAGTCTGTCACTAAAGTAGAAATTGACAATGGTAAAACACAGATAAAAAGCTATTTGTCTCTGACCCAGGAGTCTTGTGTCATCCATGAAAATGTTGCTGGTAACTTCTTAGTTATGGCAGTTCTCGGACCCTTTAGAGCGTTTTACAACTTTTGTTGAATTTATGTAAGTGTCCTCTTGTGGCCAATACTGACTCACTAATAAGCTTTCCCGGTCCTGTTCTCCAACGAAGGGGTATGTTTTTGTGAATATTGACAACAATCCCTCTTTTTCTAATTTTACCAGTATGTATTTCTGTAACAGGGTGATCTCACAAGGGAATAGGTAACTTTGGGTGTTTGATTTAGAAACTATATTCTTTGTCTTTTCTGTATTGCATACTAATTGTTTTAAAGTTCCTTTCCATTAAAGTTCTTATATGTTTTGTCTTGATGCTGCGGGTGGCAGAACCTATTTAGAGCAGGCAGCTTTGGGGGCTCGGGGTGCCCTTCTCCCTACCCTGTAACATTTCTTATGATCTATGCCAGCTTTCCAACAATGGAAATCCTTTGTAATTTCATCTGAATTTGTATTAGCAAAATTAACCCTCAAGTACTTTTCCCTTACTATTACTTTCTTCATAAACTTTACAATTCAGTCAAATTATAATTATATTATTGCAAAGCATGAAGCTGCCCATACTTTATACTTTGTTTTCTTGAGATAAAATTTACCTACCGTAATATTCCATTATTACAGTTTAATTAAGCATTTGATTTTTAGTAGTCACAATTTTGCAAACATAACTATTTAATTCTATAAAATCTCTTATTTCTCCAAAAGAAAATATGTACTCATTAGTAATCATTCTTTAATCCCCCTCCCCCAAGGTAACCATTAATCTACTGTCTGTTTCTATGGATTTGCCTACTTTGGCTATTCCATACAAATAGGGTCATACAATAGGTGGTCTTTTACAACTTTCACTTAGCAGAGTGTTCTCAAGATTCATCCATGTTGTAGCAGGAATCGACACTTCATTTCTTATATATTTGAATAATATTTAATTGCATGGCTATATCATATTTTGTGTATCCATTAGTAGATGAACATTTGGATTTTTTTCCCCCACTTTTTGATTAGTATAAATAACACTAAAATTTTTATGTGGGCAAATGTTTTCTTCATTCATGTTGAGTATAGACCTAAGAGTGAAATTTTGAAGTTATGTGATCATTCTTATATTTAACTTTCTGAGTAAGTACCCAATTGTTTTCCAGAGTGACTATACTACTTCAGTTTTCCATCAGATAACTATGAGAGCTCTAGTTTGTCCATATCCTTGTTAACATTTGTTATTACTTGGTTTATCTTTTTTTTTTTTTTAAAGATTTTATTTTATTTGTACATACAGAACTGGGATACAGGCCAGAGGCTCAGGGGCGGTGAGAGGCTTCACCAGAGACAGAGTGGGGAGCAGAACCGGCAGATCTACGAAAGTACACTGCTGAGGGGAGCAGCGGGCGGGTCAGGAGGGGTCTGCCGCGCCATGTGGTCACCTCCGGGGCAGGCGGGCATCAAACTCATGCGGAAGTGGCTTTAGCTTCTTAGTGCTGTGCTTTAACCAGCTGCGCCACCAGGGACGGCCTATTTGGTTTTTCTTTATAGCCATCCAGTGAGCGTAAAGTGGTACTTCTTTATGGTTTTGATTTGCATTCTCTTTGATTTGCCTATTCAGCAATAATACTGAATATATTTTTACATAGTTATTGAACATTTGTATATATTTTTGGGGAGATGTCTATTCAAATCTTTTGTTCATTTTTAACAGGGTTATTTGTATCTTTTTATCAATGTTGTAATTTTTCTGTGTCATTTATTTATTTTGTTTCAGTTGTATTGAGATGTAATTGACAGGTGAATAATTGGTCTTTTTATTTTCTAGGTACTAGGCCCTTATCATATATGTGATTTGTACATATTCCAATTCTATGGGCTGTTTTCTTGCAATTTCTTGATAATGTTCTTTGATGTGATATTTTTATTTTAATAAAGTCAATTTATCTACTTTTACCCTTTGGTTGTTTGTGCTTTTAGTGCCATATCTAGACCACCATTTTTTAATCCAAGGTCAGTCCTATACCATAATTGTTTACTGAAACATAATTTGAATAGCATATTTAAGTACCTTTTTTTTGGAAATACAATATAAAACAAAAGTACATACAACATAAATGCATAACTTAATCATTAGAACTATCACTCAGATCAAGAAATAGAATACTGATAAATACCCAGAAGGCTCTCTTCTGTGCCCTTCCACTTTTCAATAGTAGCACCCTCTTTTTTTTTTTTTTAAAGATTTATCCATTTATGCATACAGAACTGGGGTACAGGCCAGAGGTGCAGGGGCAGCGAGAGGCTTCACCAGAGACAGAGTGGGGAGCAGAACAGGCATATCGACGAAGTACACTGCTGAAGGGAGCAGCGGGCGGGTCAGGAGAGGTCTGCCGTGCCATGTGGTCACCTCCGGGGCAGGGGGGAATCGAACTCATGCAGAAGTGGCTTTAGCTTCTCAGTGCTGTGCTTTAACCCGCTGCGCCACCAGGGACCAGGGAGGACCCAGCACCCTCTTATCTCCATGACAAAACTGTGATTTTTGAAGGCAAGCCCCAACTTAGATTCACCTCTGTGTTCAAATCACATTTATTACAGTACTTGCCAGTAAGTAATAATGAGTTAATTAACAAAGAATGGAAGTGAGTTCATTTTACTCCCTAATAGTAATAAATTTTTGATTGCTGAAGAGATTTAAATTGTTGCATAAAGCCATAGCATAAAAAAAAGCACAAAGCTGATTTTTTGCTTATTTGCCCTGAAATAGCTAACAGCTTATTTATTGCATGCTTATATATCCTGACACTGTGCCAAATTTTACCTCAAGTGATCTTTCCAGCATCCTTTATTTTGTCTCTTGCTCTTCTCCACTATTATGTTTGCCCTCAGAAACACTAAGCCTTCCCAAGACAGTACTGAACCCCAGGTCACACACTAACAAGCTGCAGAGACAGGTTGCAAAACAAGGCTGTCTGATTGCAGAGCCTGCATGATAAACCTCTAACTGTTCAGCGTAATTCTGGTGCCCAAAGTTCCAGAGAGTCCCCCTTAAATCTGTTTAGGAAAATAAAGATGTTCCCTGGTTCCCTGGTATCCCTCTTATGCTCCTGCAGAAGTAGAGCTTGGGAGCAGGAAATATTCAGTGAATGGTGTATTATAACAGTTTCTTCTTGTTGGCTTTTAGACAGAATCTTGATGCACTGATGTGTCCCTTTCTAACTGAAATTTCAGGCTCCATAGGTGTTAGAGCTGAGTAAAGCCCCTCTGACTTTGGGAAGCAGTGGCCAATTGTTCCTGCTTCTAAATTTGCTACCTAAGGGAAAACAGATGGCCAGAAAGAAAGATAGAACTAGTACTTATATGAGATAATTATCTTCAGGTAAACTTAGAGCCGTGTGAGTCCTTAAAAAATACCCAAAGCCGCCCTCCCTGGTGGTGCAGTGGGTTAAAGCACTGCACTGAGAAGCTAAAGCCACTTCTGCATGAGTTCGATCCCCGCCTGCCCCGGAGGAGATCCACATGGCATGGCAGACCTCTCCTGACCCGCCCGCTGCTCCCCTCAGCAGTGTATTTCGTCTCTCTGCCTGTTCTGCACCCACTCTGTCTCTGGTGAATCCTCTCACTCTCAGCATCTCTGGCCTGTACCCCAGTTCTGTATATATAATTAAAAATAAATCTTTAAAAAAAAATACTCAAAGCCATCACTCAGAATTGCTTTCTTTAGTCAAGAAATTTTGTTTCTCTTTGTTTGGTGTGGAGAAGGTGATTTTTTTTTCCCCCTAAGAGTTGAAGTTAGGTAATAAAAAGTAGCACACACACACACACACATTGTTTTTACCTCTTCTCCTTAATAAGCACAGACACAGCCTAAGATAGGAATTTGATATTCATGACAAATTTGGACCAGACCTTAGCACAAGTATCACCAGAAGTTGACTGTAAGAATTCTCCATTAACATCACTATTTCTGTTTATTGCATTGCGCATAGGCTGTTACTTGATCATAGGGTAGTTGTCTCATTCATGGCACACAGAGTGAGCATATTAGATGAATTAAGTTCTGTTTGAAATGTGGCATGCTAAATTGCCCATGGCTAGCTTGGTGGCAGATTCTGGAACAAATAATGAATTCAGCCGAAGCTTAGAGAACACAACCTTGGCAAAGGGCTTCTTGGCACTATCAGCCTCATTCGTTAAGTGGGGATACATTTTCCAAGAGCTTTATTAGCAGTTGAAGGTGGGAACAATACAATAGGTCATACAATTATCTTTTTATAGCCAGGTCTGTCCTGTCCCAGAGACTGTACTATAAAATGTGGTAATGCAATCACAGTTTTCAATCTTTCAAAAAAAAAAAAAACTCAAAAAACACCATTTAAAAAATAAAACTTATCCTGAGTTTGTATTTAATTTTATGTGTTTATATATATATTATTTTTTATTTTTATCTTTTGTTTGTTTTACTATCCAAAGTGTTTCTCTCATCCATGTTTAACTTCATTTTTCACTTCAATAATAATTTGTTTTCCAAGTGATGCATTAAAAGGATTGTTCTACAGAGTAAATACCATTTTCTGTCTCTTAAGAACTTGCTTTCAAGTATCAAAAGCCATGTGGCTTTCAGAGTATTTTCACACACAGAAACTCACTTTATTCTCACAGAAACCCAGTGAGGTAGACAGTAAGATATAGTACAGTCATCATTTCTGAGGCTGGGATCAAATTACTTAATCATTAAGCCTTTTTCCTCAACTGTAAAGTGGGATTTATGAGAGGACTTACTTCATAGATGTAGTATTAAGAAGAAAAAATGAGCTAATGGATATTGTGCTTTAAATTTGGGCACATATTAAGTACTAATTAAGGGTTAGCTATAATTTTAGTTTTTCAAAATGCTCCCAGGTGCTGCATTCAGTGGACCAAGGTGACATTCCTTCTAGTTTTTTTCTTTTTTAAAGATTTATTTATTTATGCATACAGAACTGGGGTACAGGCTAGAGTCAGGGGCACTGAGAGGAATCACCAGAGACAGAGTGGGAAGCAGAACAGGCAGATCGACAAAGTACACTGCTGAGGGAAGCAGCGGGCAAGACAGGAGAGGGCTGTTGAGCCACATGGGTCATCTCCGGGATTGGGGGCTGAACTCACACAGAAGCAGCTGTGGCTAGCTTGCAGTGCTGCGCTTTAACCCATTGCACCACCAGGAAGGGCCTCCTAGTTTTTTTCCCTCTGGAGTTCCAGTTCAAATGGCAACAAAGGAAGATTCTGAACTCACCTTCCCCCATGGACATAACCAGGATATAACCACATATAGAACAATTTACTCGATGGATTTGATTTAATAAATGGAGCTTCCAGAACAATGATGAAAAGAAACACTGTGCTGGGAGGTGAGACAGATACCCTCTCACTGAGGCGGAAACCTTGCCCTGGATGCAGTGACTCATCATTGGGAAGTCTCAAAATAGCTGTGTGAGAGGTAGGTTGGAAACACTAGCAGGCACTATTGTAGCTACCTCATGCAATCTTGCTAATCCCAGCACCAGTAGGTACCATCTTGTAACACTCCCTCCAGTTTACTAGAGTTTAAGGGTAAGCCTACTAAGACTTCCAGCCACCTCTGTGATTCAATCTTCATATTCCTGACCTTAGTCACTGGGAACTCCACCCACTCACTTATACTGAGGCCAAGTTCACAGCCCCACCCACTGTGCTACTCAATATAGCAGGTGGGTGGGTGGATGTTGCCCACACAAGTACACACCTCAGAGCCAATCTTGGGTGATGAGCAGGAACTGTGTTCTTGGACTCCATGGCATATCACCTGCATAAGGCCATCCTTCAAGACTAGGGGAGGTAGTAGAGTTGCCTAATGCATAGAAACAAACCAAGGGAATCTGGCAAAATTGGAAGACAGAGGAACAAACCCCAAACAAGAGAAAGACAAAATCCTAGAAAAAGACCTTAAGAAACAAGATATACAAGGTACCTGATAAAGAGTTCAAAGTAATGGTTATAAAGATAATCACTAAACTTTAAAAAATAGATGAACTAGAAAATTTAAGACAGACCTAAAGTTATAGAACTTGAGGATACAAATGACAGAACTAAAAAATATAATAGTGGGGTAGATGTAGTGAATGGTAGATGTCGTGAAGCAGACGAACTTGTGTGCAAGACAAAGCAATGGAACTCACCCAGACAAAGCCACAAAATGGAAAGGGAACTTAAGAAAGTGAAAATACTGTAAGAGACCACTGAAGGAGCATAAAAGGCAGTTATGCTTGCATTACTGGGGTCCCAGAAGGAAGAGAAAGAAAGGGGGGAATAATAGCTGAATTTTCCCCTAATCTGGGAAAGGAAATAGACATCAAGGTAGAAAAAAATTTTCTCAAAAAAAGTACACAAAGACCATCATAGCAGGAATTGTGGCAGCTAATAAAGGTAATAGAAAACAAGTTTCTGAGGCTCATTGACCAGATGAAAATTTATGAAAGATAAACTAAATGAGAGATTAAATGGTGAATTTGCCAAGGAAAATATTCTGCAAAAGATGTATATCCAGGCCCTCCCTGGTGTTGCAGCTGGTTAAAGCACAGCACTATGAAGCTAAAGTCACGTCAGCGTGAGTTCGCTCCTCCCCCGTGAGGTGATCTACATGGCGCAACAGACCTCTCCTGACCACCCGCTGCTCCCCTCAGCAGTGTACGTCATCCATCCGCCTGTCCTGCTCCCCACTCTGTCTCTGGTGAATCCACTCACCGCCCCTGCACCGCTGGCCTGTACCCCAGTTCTGTGTGCATAAATAAATAAATCTTAAAAAAAAAAAAAAAAAAAAGACGGATACCTAAAAGGTTGATATCCCAAAATGGTGGTGAAGAGGCAGAATGGATGGAATATGCTAAGCACTTTCTAATTACCACCTTCTGAAATTGGAGTTGCTGGCAAGAATTTGTGTGTGTGTGTGGGGGGGGGGGAGATTATCTGATTTATAAATTAAAACTCCCATAGTTACTGAACAACTAACTTGAAACACTGCTTCAGGTGTTTTCAGGAATATCTAAGATAACAGTGCTTCTTACAGGAATGGAAGACCTGTTCCATAATTTAAAGTCAGACAGGGATGGGTTTGAACCCCAGAGGGACATGAACTTGCTATGTGATCTTGAGCATCTTATTTAACTTCTCTAAGCTATGGTTTACTTATCAATAAAATGCAAATGACTAGATTCCCTTCCAAGGGTTAAATAACATAGGAATAAAGCATTCAGCCACAGTTTGGCTCACAGTACAAATGTGATAAGTAAAAATTCTTTTGCGTTACTTTCTTATAAAACAATTTAAACACCACTTTATCAGTATTTTACTTTCTCCTAAATCTATATTGTCATTTCATCCTCAGCCCCCAATCCAGACCTTGTCCTTCCTTGTTTCTTATCAATGTTAAAATGTAAAGTTAAATTGACAGATTCTTCTGTTGCCCATAGGTAGGACTTGGTTTTATTATCGTTAATATTGTTTAGTTTATTTTTGTAAGGGTTTTGCTGATCCTGGAATTAGACTTATTATTACTATTAGCAGGTGAATACTTTAGATTTTCTCATGATTAAATGCATGGTAAGAACCAGGAGGGGCTCCTATTTCTTCATGAAGTAAAAACTATTAAAGAGTTGGTTGTGTCTGAGAGTCCCAGGTTACCGACCACTCTCAGTTCCTGAGGAAGTCTGTCTAAAGAGCAGAAGCCTTTTTTTTTTTAATGTTCTTCAAATATTTATTTTATTCTTTGTATACATTATCAATTATGCTAAAAAGATAATGTTCTCTAAGAGTGCAAATTATGGACATATTAATCCTTAATTTTTAGAGAACCAACGTATAAAGAGGTAAGGTCTTGACTTAAGATATTCATAGGAACTAAAAATGGTTTTTTGTAATATTTTTCCAGTATGTGAAAATTATTATTAGATTTAGTGAAGAAGTTGCTCATATTACTAATAATTAAATGAGGGTTTTGTTACTGTTGTTCTTTTTGTGTTGCACTACGCTACATGGCAGTGACTAGGTAGATGGGTCTTTATGATGAATTTCATTCAGTTACTAATTATTTCAATTATCTTTTTTCTCCCATCACCTACTCTCTTGGGTCCTTTGTTCCTCTTCCCTCATGCTCATTCCTCAAAGCCATCAGGATGTTTAGTGATGTCCTCTCATTTTTGAAAATTGCTTACATTGTGAAATTACCTGTTATTTGGATGTCTAATATTTGCTTTTTTCATTCAGTCAAAATGGTAAAATCATACTTTACTGTACATGAGTCAAATTCTCTCTATTTTGTTGGAAATAGCTAAATTTCATCCTCTCTTAAAGCAATAAAATACAGTATGCATATACCACATCTTCCTGATGCATGCATTCATCTGTTGAAAGAAAATTAGGCTGCTTCTAAGTTCTCGCTTTTGCAAATAATATTGTGGAATATATAGAATTTTTGTTGATGGTTTCACATTTTATGGATATGTGCCCAATAGAGATGGAATGCTTTTCAGTAAGTCATTTTTAATTTTTAAAAAAGATTTATTTATTAAGTATACAGAACTGGGGTACAGGTTAGAGGTGCAAGGGTAGTGAGAAGATTCACCAGAGACAGAGTGGGGAGCAGAACAGGCCAACTGATAAAGTACACTGCTGAGGGGAGCAGCAGGCGCGTTAGGAGAGGTCTGCCGCGCCATGTGGGTCACCTCAGGGCGGGGGATTGAACTCATGCTGAGTGGCTTTAGCTTCTTAGTGCTGTGTTTTAACCTGCTGTGCCACCAAGGAGGGCCCATTATTTTTAATTTTAAAGATAAATCCAGATTGCTTTTCATAGTGGTTTTATCAGTTCACAGTCCCACCAACAGGATAATAGGTTTTCTTTTCTATTGTAACCTTTCTAGCATTTCCTTGGGTTTCTTTTTAACATGTATCATTCCCCTGGGTGTGACCAGGTGGTATCTCTTAGTAGTGTTAATCTACATATCTCTTATTAGAAGAAATGATGATGAACATTTTTCATCTATCTCTTGGCCTTCTGGATATCCCCTTTGGTGAATTGTCTGTTCATAAATTCTATTTGTTAATTGGGTTATTTGGTTTTTTATTGTTGAGTTGTATGAGTTTTTTTTTTTTTTAATATAGTTTGGGTGGTCATCCCTAGTTGGTTTTAAATTACATAAATATTTTCTCCCGTTTAATAGGATGTCTATTTAATCATCTTGTATTTTCTTTCACTGTATAGAAACTTTCATCTTGAGGTAAATCCAATTATTTAATTTTGGTTTTATTTCCCTTACTAGAGGGGTTGAATCACCAAACATACCTTTATTGTTATTATCATAGAACATATTAATATGTTTTCTTCTATATATTTTATGGTGGTAGGTTTTATATTTAAATCTTTAACCCATAGGTAATTTATCTGTGTATATGGTGTTAGCAAATAGTCCATCTTCATTCTTTTCTGTGTGGATTTCAAATTTTCCCCACACCATTTATGAAAGAAGAGCAGATAATTCTTGATTTATATAACAGATTCTGTTTCAAAAATCTCTCTTACTAGTAACAATAAACTGTACTATCTTGAAAACTCACAAATGCAAATTGAAAGAGAACATAAAAGAGGAAGAACATGAAGGAGCAGAAACCGTGGGAGAAGAGAAAAACAATTTTGCTTTTAGTTTATCTGATTAGGCTGTGATAATGCCCTCTACAGAACTGTCCATCACCGCCTCACGTAGGTCAGACCAAAGTCTGACCTGAATGCCTGGGCGACAGAGGGCAAACAATGCTAACGTCCATTTTAGCTGATCCTTGAAAGAAGGAAAAAATATTCTTTAAGGAACCTATGGAGAGCACCACATGGACCCCGCATTTTTCATTTTGACACATTAGAACTTGGTTGTACTTTATGATATAAAACAGAAGTAAAGTAAAGATTGTAAGATAGAGCAGAGACAGACAAACATGTAAATCCTTCCCAAGTTTTCAGTTTCTGCTCCAATGCCAGGAATTTAGTCTCCTCCAAAGAGCTACTTTAAAATTGCATTTGCAAAAGAGTGATACTTTCCCAAGTCAGAGCATAGATGTTTTTCTAGGGGGTAAAAAAAAAAAAAAAAAAAAACTAATTCTACTCAGGCCTTTTATGTATGTCACATTTATAATTGAAAAAACTTTTAATTATTGGGAGGCTGCTCCCCAAAGCCCAGTGATCTTATATTTATCAATAATCTAATACTTGACCGATTTCAGGGTTTTTTTCCTAGTTGAGTTGTGGGTCAGCTCACATTCTCTCAAGTGTGCAAGATGTGAGTTGGAGGAAACAACTGTGGAATATGAAGGGGCAAGGGGTCAGGAATAGAAATGCAGGTCTGGCACTTGTGATACGAGAGAGGGAACGAGGGAGGACAGGGTTGGAGAGCTCAGCTTCCAGTGCAATTCCAAAATGTCTTGACCAGTCTGATGTAAGCCACAGAGCAGGCTGCCTGTCACAACAGGCATCAGGCATTAGCTGCTATAGATACATAAATACTACGAGTATGAATAAACATGTGGTATGGATCAACTGTGCTAATGCGATTCAGGTAAAATTTAAATGTTTTTATTGAGAGAAACTAAGGAACAGTGTATAGTTCTCTGAAATTTTCTAGACTTTCCTTGTGAATGGATGCTAATTGTTGGTGACCCAAAACATCATTAGAGATCAGTAGTCAACAAGAGGACTATGGTGCTTAGTGGTAAATGAGGTGTAGGCTCGAGCTGTTATGTCAAGACATGCTCTATGGTTATTTTAATTCTTCTTGAATATATGGTGGATGTTGATGTGCTTAGAAACTGTTCTAATCTCCACATTGGAATCTGGCAAAAGAACTAATACTATAGGCAGGCCACATGGAAACTCTTGGTACTTCCTCCACTATCCAATAAACAGTAAACTAAAGGTAATTTCACATCCCTGAGAGAACTGCAAAGATTAATTCCACCATCACAGTTTTAGAAGGTGCAGATATGGGGATTCCTAACACTCCCATGTAACTTGTCTGTATGCCTGCATGGAAGATGTAATCATCTTGGATAATGTTTATGGAGTATGGTCAATTTAATCATCCAATCATAGATTCTATTCCAGATGTGGTAGCTTCACGTTAAAAAATTAACACAAGTGGGCCCTCCCTGGTGGCGCAGCGGGTTAAAGCACAGCACTGAGAAGCTAAAGCCACTTGCGCATGAGTTCGATTCCTGCCTGCCCCGGAGGTGACCCATGCGTGGCAGACCTCTCCTGACCCGCCCGCTGCTCCCCTCAGCAGGGTACTTCGTCGATCTACCTGTTCTGCTCCCCGCTCTGTCTCTGGTGAAGCCTTTCACCGCCCCTGAGCCTCTGACCTGTACCCCAGTTCTGCATGCACAAATAAATAAATCTTTAAAAAAAAAAATTAACACAAGTGACCCTCCCTGGTGGCGCAATGGGTTAGGATGTAGCACTGCAAGCTGGCCACAGCTGCTTCAGTGCAAGTTTGATCACTGGCCTGGGAGGTGACCCACATGGCGCAGCAGACCTCTCCTGACCCGCCTGCTGCTCCCCTCAGCAGTGTACTTCGTAGATCTGCCTGTTCTGCTCCCCACTCTGTGTCTGGTGAATGCTCTCACCACCCCTGCACTTCTGGCTTGTTCTCCAGTTCTGTATGAATAAATAAATAAATCTTTAAAAGAAACATTAACACAAGTATTGCATCTAGTACACAGCTATTGTTCTAGCTTTTCCCTTCAAGCAATTCTTGCAAGCAAGTCTTTTTCAACTAACCCAAACAACAACACCATACCTTCACTCTCTCCCTCAGGGAAACTCTGCTCACCTCGCCTCACCTCTCCTGTTCTCTGTCAGAATCTCATTCCCAGAGATCTTTGTCTTCTTGACATCCAGCAGGATATGTCCCCCTTGTTGATGATAGCACACTAAATTGCTCCTTGTGCACAGATTGTAGTAGATATCTTTATGGTTATTCTCTATATTAAATTTCCTTTACTGAAATAACTAGTGTAGATTCTTTTTTTTCTGACACAACACCAAACTCCACTTTCTAAACTTATTATGGATCAAACCAAAAAAAGTATTGCCAAGTCTCTATTAATTTTCCATGAAAGTCTGAGGATCTCCATAAAAGTCACAAATCCTTCATGTGATTGATATAAATAGCGCATTTTACTACTGGACTCACAATTGCCTTAACACCTTTATAAATGCAGTAAATTCTTGTCCATTCATTAGTTTGTCATTGTCTAGGGGACAAAAATATTTATAGCCTGTTATGGGGTGAAGTGTACCCCTACCTCCAACCCAGTCATAAACTGAAGTCCTTAGACATATGACTAACTTTGGAAAGGAGTGATTAAGTAAAATAAGTCCGTTGGAGAGGACCTTAATCTAAGACAACCAGTGCCTTAAAGAGGTAGTTCAGACCAACAAAGGAAAGAGAACCCAAGGACTCTGCGAAAATATGCCAATGACAAGCCAAGGAGAGAAGCTCAGAGGAAGCTACACCTGCCACCACCTTGATTTTGGATTTCTGGACTCCAGGATTATGAGAAAAATTTCTGATGTTGAAGCCATTCAGTCCAGGTGTGGTGTTGTGTTATGGCAGCCAAAGCAAGCTAACACACAGCCTGCAATGTAACGATGCAATCTGGCTGTTAAAACCTTAAAACCTCCACATTTTGTCTCACATTTAGTCATGAGACAAAAATCACAAAACAAGGGTGAAAGTGTGTGGCTTTATCTGTTTTGGTGTGTTTGCGCATGTGTCTCCACTTGGATTCCTAACTTCCTCACTGTCTTTATCCCTTTGATGGTTCTCTTCTCTCTTGATTTTTTTTGGAGGGCTGAGAGGAGGAAGATTTTACTTAACCTCCTTTCCTGCCCCAAAACTCTTTCAATTAACTAGATAATGCTAATATCATGTGTTCACCATTGTGAGAGTCTTCCTTCTATTAACTCATTAACATCTCACAATGATCTTAGGAAGTAACCATTACCTTTATCCCAATTTTATAAATGGGGAAATAGAAGTTAAATAACATGTCCAAGGCACAATGTTAACAAGTAACAGCTCAGATTTGAGCCCAGAAATCATGACTGTGGGGTGTGTGTTTGTAGTCATGCTGTTTTACAAGATTTTGCATAAAGAGGAGAACACCTGTGACCATGCCCACTTATGTATAAGTTATTTTTGCTGAATCAAAGGTCAACAGAGGCAACATTTTATCTTTCACTGAAAGTAAAGCCACTTTTAAACATATACAGCTCTCAACACTTTTCCTTTTCTTTGTACAACTATTATTAACAAGTTGTCTCTTTTGGTCAGGACTGAAGTTCCTGCACACCTAATCCAGAAGCAATCTTAGGCACACAACTTTTGCATTCAAATATAGTAACTCTAGTGTTATGAAAAAGAATCATTCCTCGATATTGTAACAAACATTTGATTCTCACAAGAGCCTTGGGAATGAGAAGAGCCAGGCAGTATTCGTTCTTTACAGAAGAAGAATTGAGACTTGGGGAGACAGACGGAAAAGCTAGGTGCCACGGCCGTTTGGAGATATATTTGTTGTTCTCTTTCAGGATATTCTCGCTGCTGCCTAGGGAAGTTATGTCAGCTCCAATACTAACACTCGCCTTTGCTCAATTGAGACTTTGCTTCACCCACAGCACTGAGCTGCACAGCTGTTAGGAAGGATTCTCCCGTTTTTTGTCTAGACAGCAACATGACTCAGCATCCATGCGAGGAAAAGGTAGATCCTCGCACCGCGTGTGACTGTGGGATTTTCCTACGTTGATTTTTCCTCCTACCTCCGCTCCAGCTTGGGCGTGTGTACTGAATGAGGACTGCCGGCAAATGGAAGCCTGCATAAAAAGCTCCCTGCTGAACCGCTGTCACAGTGGCTCAGTCTAGGCTCCGGGGAACTTTGGCAAGCGGAAGAATCCTTTGTGTTCAGACTATGACAAGAGTGGAAAAAAATCTCAACTATTCATCTGTGTAGCATCATTCAAGCATGCCTTAATGGGGAAGGTCTAATGAGGAATGTAGTCTTTGAAAAATCTAGCTTTAAAAACTCCAAAGCATTCTCACTGTACAATTCTACAGGATTATAATTAATAGGATTCAAACTCCACACCAGAGATTATGTTACTATTTTACCCAGTTTCGCGCTCCCCGATGCTTCCTTTCCTCAGCGGTTACAGCCAAAGAGATCTTGGTCTGTTATTATAATCAAATGTGCAGGGGAAAACGTCTCTATTCTTTGAGGATTCTATGGAAGTAGTGGGAAGAAGAGAATAAAAGCCAATTTTAAACTACCAAATGAAGCACTGCTGCTCTAAGCCCTTTCTGTCCCCCCACCCCCACCCCCATCCCTCCTCCCCACCGTTGACCTGCTAATGGATTCCTTCTCTTGAGACTAACTCAACTTTCTGAAGGGAGCTGGATGTAAAGCCAGTTTGAAACAGTTTTTGAAGTTACCCAGAGCTCTTTGCCAAATACATGACTGGAGTTTCTGTCAAGTATAATTCACTTATAATTATTCCTCTATAATTTCTGTGAAGAAACTCAAAAGCATTCGCCTCCAACATTGTATTTCAAGCATGGTTAAAATGCCCCCAATTAAAAATAAATAAGAGGGCGACAGTGCTTCAAAAGTGTATTTGTGATAGGATAATTGTATGGTATGTGAATCATAGCTCGCTAAAATGCTGCCTTTTAAAAAGTGTATGTGTAAGTGAGAGAAGAAAAGAATGGATAAACATGATTGAATATAGAATCTTCCTAATTTTAAAAAGTCATCATGAAAAAAAATTGTAACACGTGTGGTGATGGACTTTAGCTAGACTCGTGGTGATAATCATTTTTCAGTACATAAGATAATGAATCATTGTTACTTAATGCTAATATAATGTTATATGCCAAATTAAAAAAGTATTAAAAAGTCATCACTGACTTTTGGGGGTAGTAGGAAGCTAATGCTTAATGGGTACAGAAGCAATAGGAAGATGAGAAATTCTGGAGATGGGGACTGGTCATGGCTGCACAATATGAATGCATTTAATGCAGCTGAACTCTGCAGTTAAAAAATGCCTAAAATGCTCATTATGTGTTATATATTTTACCACAATTAAAAACCATCCCTGGGCCCTCCCTGGTGGCGCAGAGGTTAAAGCACAGCACTAAGAAGCTAAAGCCATTTCTGCCTGAGTTCCATCCCTGCCTGCCCGGGAGGTGACCACATGGTGCCACCAGACTGCTCCTACCCCCCCCCCACGTCCCCCACTGCTCCCCTCAGCAGTGTACTTCCTCGATCTGCCTGTTCTGCTCCCCACTCTGTCTCTGGTGAATCCTCTCACTGCCCCTGTCGGCACCTCTGGCCTGTACCCCAGTTCTGTATGCATAAACAAATAAATCTTATTAAAAAAAAAAAATCCCTGTTCTGAAACCCATTAGTATAATAGAATTACATGTTCATTGTAGAAACCTTAAAAAAATAAGAAAATATACATCACTTAAAATCCCACTATCTAGACAACCAATTTCTTTTTAATGAAGTGACATTTCATTATATCATTACGGAAGCTTCAGATGTTCTTCACTGAGAATCAGCTTGTGTATTATTATGTTATGGTCACTCCTAAAAGTACAAATCCATCTTGTACCACACCACTCTCCCCTTTTTCCTGATTAGCTCATTGCTCTGTCTTCTTTCACTTCTGGACTTATAGTCCAAAAAGTTTATTTTTGTTTTATTTAGTTCATCTGCTTGTTTTAGTCTAGAGATACCCATATGAGTGAAATCATAAGATGTTTGTCTTTCTCTTTCTGGCTTATTTCACTAAGATTTTTCATTCCTATTGTGGCAAATAGCCAGATTTCCTACTTTCTTATATTTGAGTAGTATTCCACCTTTTTTATTGTTTGACCATCAGTGGGAACTTTGGTTATTACAATTACTTCTACAATAAACATAGGGGTACAGAAATCTCTTCAAACTAGGATACTTGTATTCTGGAGATAAATGCCCAGATGGGATAACAGGATTCTATGGAACATCTATTTTTCATTTTTTGAGGAATATCATACTGCTTTCCACAGTGGCCACATCACTAGTGGAGTCTAAGAAGTCTCTTCTCTCCATGTCTCTCCATCACTCTATTTTGGATAATAGTTCTGGGTTCCTATGAGCTGGTCACTAATGGGCAACTGTGACCTATTTTCGATCTACAAATCACAGCAGAACATTCCTTGACTACCTGTGGAGTATAGCTCATATCTTTAGGTAGGCTCCGGGGCCGCCAAGGCCACTGTTGAGGTGATTCCATGACTATCTCCATGGTGGTCTCGGGATAACTTTGCCTTTGATAACATCATGCTTTGCTGATGCAAAAGTCTCTTGATGCATGGCCACTATGTCCCCTTCCCTGTCCCTCATAAAACTTTGTCCCCTATTCCTATCCTACCCTCTGGACCCTAGACCTCATACCATTGTCACATGACCAGCTTGTATGGTTTCAGTAACTGGCACAAGAACTTCTGCTCAAGTAGCAGAGTCTGGCCTTGCAAACCTGCTCCATGACTGCTGTGTCCCTCATGGCATTCCCGTGCAAAGCAGCAACAAATTCTATCGCAACAGTAATCATTCTCACAAGTGTGAGGTGATCTGTCATTGTTGCTTTGTAATGGGCATTTTTCCATGTGCCTTTTGATCATCTTTGTCTTCTTTGGTGAAGTGTCTATTCAGGTCCTCTACACATTTTTTTTAATCGAGTTGTTCATCAATCATTTTTAATATACAAATATGTATTCTTCCAAATTTTGTCAAAGAGATATAGGTAAATAAAGTCAGGATGGTAGTAGGTATGTTATTTAAAATATCCTTCACAGTCAAAAATATAAATCTTTCCATGCATATATAGATACAATGCACATATTTGTGTGTCTATATCTGTATATACATACTATATATATTTATTATATATAACTGTATGTATATATGTGTATATACATGCACATAGACACTACATCATCATTTTTAGTGCCTCCATAATTGTTAGACATTAGGTTCTTTCCAACTTTTTGCTCTTTTATGTATAGTATCAGTGAACATCTATGCATAACAGGTCCTTCAATAACATTTCATTCAAAGTCCTTTTTGTTATAACAAGGTCATTATCTCTGGTTTTTCTCTGTGTACTCCAGTTTTCTCCCACTTCACAAAGATGTACACATCACTTTTGTTGGCATATCTAACTTGTCCCTGTGTAAATGTGGGTGTGTGTATGTGAGAGCATCCTGTGATGAAAAGATGTTCTGTGACGAAAGGGTGTCCTATCCTGTCCAGATGTAGGTCCCCCCTCTTTTATCCTGGGCTGGCAGGATGGGCTTCTGTAACTTTAGAGTTTAGATTAGAATAAGCAGATTGGACAATAAATGAAGGAACAAATACAAATGATTATTTAAAGTTAGAAGTGTTTTAGGTCATTATTTAGGAGTTTGGCTATGGTTCTGTGACAGAAATATGTTGTAGGAACTTAACTCTTGTTATATCAATTAGCGTTAGGGAAACCTGATTCTAGAATACATTGTTTAAAGTTGCAATTTCCAAGAACCTATTGCTAATATTACTGTACATAAGTCTTGCAGAATTATTTCTTTAAGATAAATGCAGAGGTATTTAATAGTTGAGTGTGTACATTTTTTAAAATCTTTATTTATTTATGCATATAAGAGCTGGGGTGTAGGCCAAAGGTGCAGGGGGTGAAAGGATTCACCAGAAACAGAGTGGGGAGCAGAACAGGCAGATGAACTGAAATACACTGCAGGGGAGCCGTGGGGAGACAGGAGAGGTCTGCTGTGCCATGTGGTCAGCTCCCTGGGGGGGGACTGAACCCAAGTGTTGCAGTATCTGTGATAGTTTGAAAGTGCTACTAGGGAGGCCCAAATATGCACATTTTTAAGAGTTAATATTGTGGCATCTAAAACAACAAGATTGAACCAATTTATATTTCAATGCATAATGTGTATGAGTTTTATAGATTTTAAAAAAGGTATAAAACATTTTTAATTCAGAATTTTCTGTTGACAATAAACACTTTTCTTTGAGATTCCTTGACTCATTCCCTGTTACTCTTTTCCTGTAAATCGCACCATCACACCCTTTGACAATTTACCATTTGTGTGTTTTTCTTATTTATATGTACATGCTCTTTTATATTAGGAATCTAATCCCTATTTATCATATCTTTTGGTCTATAGTGCTTTTGCTGTTTGTAGCGTTGGTATTTTCAGCTTTTTAGGTAGTCACTCTTCTTTCTCTTATAATTTGTACCTTTATCTATCATGTTTCCCTTCCTCCAGATGACACAAAGACTTGTCTACATTTTCTTTTCATGCTTTCATATATTTAAGTGCAACATAATAAAGGCAAGATGAGAAAAACAGATAACATCATCTCTATTGTAAATGACTGAAAGTTTGTCCTCTAAAATCAAGACAAAGATGGAAGACAACGATGACTACCTGGGCCACCTCTATTCAATAATGACGTTGGTAGAGGACTATGGGTGATTTGGTGATGGGACATATATTGGAAGAAAAGTAAACTTATTCCCCTAAGTCATACACAGTGTTGTAAACCAACATTACTTTAAAAAAAAAGTTTTTCCTCTTTCAATAATAGACTAATTCTTATCCATATATTGTATTTATATCTAAATCCCCTATTTCATCCCATGGTGCCATGTGTGAATTTACTGCCTTACAATCTACTTAAGGTGTAATCTATCTAAAGTAAAATACACAGATCAAAAAGGTACAACTCAGTGAGTTTTGATGACAGCACATACCCAAACAGCACCTGTCACTAAGACATTTGATGGGGTGACTCAGTGTGTACTTTGTTGTGTTCACCTAACACAACTCAGCAGAATGTTTTCGTGTACCCATAATTTATTCCTTTTTATGACTGAGGTGTGTCCATTGTATGACAATGCCATGATTTCTTTTCCCATTTCTCTATTGTCAGACACTTGGATTAATTCCAGTGACCATTTTGAAAACAAAGTGTGAACATTCTTGTACAGGTCTCTTTGTGTACATATTATTTCTATTTCCCTTAGAGAGCCATAGTTTTTAATTACTATGGCTTATAATAATTATTAATATTTATCAAAGAAATTCTTCACTTATACTTTGGGGAATTTTTGGAACTTGATAGATTATTTTGAGAACTCACATCTTGAATAATATTCACTCTTCCCTTGCCAATATATTTTATGTTCCTCTATTCATCCAGATATTTTCCTTGTCCCTCTAAAAAGTTTTTAGTAAAAAGTTACCCTATATTTCACTAAGTTAATCTAAGGAATTTTAATTCCTTATTATTAAAAATTGTTAACTCCACCATTATTTTTTCCTTAGTATTGCTTTTTTTTTTTCTTTGTTTCTTACAGCTCAATGATTTTTAATGCAGCTATGGCACTAGGCAGTCATCACTGTGATCTACTTTCAGGTCATCTCCATCATTTCAGAAAGAAACTTTGTACCCCAAGGTGATCACTCTTCATTGCCAAGCTTAGCCTTAGACAACTGTTAATATCCTTTCTGTCTATAGGTTTGCCTCTTGTGGCCATCTCATGTAAATGGAATTATTTAATATGTGTGGTAGGTGTGTGTGTCTGTCAGACTTCTTTAACTGAGTATAATATCTTCATATTATACTGAAAACATGGATGACTGAGTTTTGTCCATATGGTGACATGATATCAATACTCAGTTCTTACAGATGATAAATTATCTTTACCCAGTTGATGAGAATTTGCATTTTTTTCCACCTTGTGCTTACTATGAGCCATTAATAGGTCCACAAACATTTGATTATGTCTTTGTATAGATGTACATTTTCATTTTTCCCATATATTTATTGGGTGATGTGATAACTTATTTTTAACACTTTAAGAAACTCACTTTTTTCCAAAGTGGCTATACCATCTTAGATTCCCACCATCATTTTATGGAGAGGTTTATTTTTAATATCCATGAAATGACAGTATAAACATAGTTAAGGATTTTTGTCTAAGAGGAATGTGTCTTTTCCCCTCCCTGACAGATCAGAGCTGATTCTCTTCTGTACAGTTTTCTGAATCTTCTTTCCTGTGCTCAGGCTCCCGGAGCTAGAGTAGGCATGACTGTGCTTAGCTCTCAATGCCATGAGATTAAAATGAACACAGACTTGCCAAGAAGTCCTCATTGTTATGAAATACCCCTCCCTGTGCTCACAAATACATTTTTTTAAAAGCTTGTTAATTCCCACTAAGACAAAGAAACAAATACTTCCTTACCATCCATCTTTTAATACAGTAAATGTTTATTACTCCATTAGGGTTCAGACTACTAAAGTGCTTTAACTAAAAAATGATACTCTTATATAAACTTAGAGAAGAGCATGTTTAATTTCTCTTGAGCTGCCAATTTCATATAACTGACAATCTGAATTATATTCCATAAAAATCTATTCATTTATCTATTTATTCAAGACTAAGTTGAGGTTTAAGGCAAACTAACAGCTGTCATAGGAAGCTACTGTTTGGCAGCCTTCAGTGAACTCAAGCAATAATAATAATAATAATAATAATAAAACAAGGAAAGCATACAACAGGGTCAAAGAATATTCACACTGTGGGTAAATAACTCCAAAAGAGAAGCAGCTTCTAGCATTGAATTTGGCAATGCTACAAATTATGCAAGGAAACCTCATTTAGTGTTGAAAACTTATTTTGTTATTTTGGGGGTAAGATGAGGTGGCAGTTATGTTATATTTTATTGCTTGCTTCAGTGCCAGACTTGATAGCCACATGTAATACTGTCAAATATTCTGGACTGAAAAATAATACATTGTCTGCTTTTCTTCCTATGCTATATTTTTAATATGACTTAAGAAAAGAAGCAAGATAAATAAATTACTAGAAAAGAAAGTATTTTCAGAGAGCCTCCAAAAGAATCAGTTTTATTTTTTTTCTGCTGATAGGGGCTACATTTTCCCCTTACCTATTAACCTACAGAACCTCAGAGGACAGGCTGACATCTCTTGGAGCTTGCTTGATACAGAAAAAGAGAGATATTGATAAAAAGCAGTGTGGCTCATCACCCCCTACTGGGAGAGGGGTGGAGGTGAGAAAGCATATTGCAAGACTTTGCATCTAGAAATGGATTTCTCCCTTTCTTAGCTAGAGAAGACATTGGGGTCTAGGATATTGGGGGTGGGAGCTGCTTGAATTGCAAGCAGAGTGGAAAGATCAAGGGCTTTGGAAACAGATTTACATTAGACCTTTTGTTCTGCCTTTCACTCAGTAAGCACTCCCTGAATGGTGGTTATCTCAGTTTGGGTTTCCCCAGAAACAGTGTCAGAGAAAATTGTAAAGCAAGTAATGTTCAGCTGTGAAGTAAAGAAGAGGGGGTGAGATTAAGGGAGGGAGGGAAAACAAGGCAGCCCATACACATGCATCATTGTTATCCAGCCAGGTACACAGGCTGCTGAATTCTGCTGGACAACTCTCAGAGCCCCTGGAAAACACCTCTGAGTGCACCCCACCAACGGAGGCGGCAGCTGGGCTGCTTATCTAGTCCTTGAGCTAGCTCTCGAGTCGTTTGTTTATCGGATGGCAAAGGAAGTTCTTACGCAAAGAATTGCAGGTGCTGACAGTTGAAAGTCATGAGAATGTGGACAAAAGTAAAAGGGGCGGGAACGTGGGTGTGGCAGCAACTGGTTGTTTCTACAGGAATCAGCCCTCTTTGGAAGCAGGACCTTGTTTGCGATTGTTTTCCCAATGCTCTCATATTTGAGGCATTCAGTAAATAATGAGTTGACTAATTAGTCAACATTAGCTAACTAAATGTGCTAGAGAAAGCATGAAATCAGTTAGCTTTCAATCCTGGCTTCAATGTTTATGAAACATTGCTTTTCTTCTCTACAAAATCAAATCTTTCTACAAAATAATAATTAAATATATCTAACCTGACCCACAGTGGCAAGAGAGTAATACCAACATTGTTATTAGATATCTACTTTTTTCTTTCTATCATGTAGTTAGTTCTTCCTTCTTCATTTTGCCTTCTCTGATAAAGACAACTGTCAAAACTCATAAAAATTTTCATTTTTAAGGGTAAGCTTTTATCATGGTCTATCCGTGAGATGGAATGTATCAGCCCTATAGTGTAGGCTGGATGAAAAGGAAGAATTTAAGTCAATTGAGGAGACAAGGACATGGCAGAGAAACAAAGGCAAAATGAGTGACTGCATGAAGATAAAACAAGATCTCCAACAGAAAGGAGTGAGAGAGTTAGAATCTTGTTGAAGTAAAATGTCGGGAAAAGCAGAATCTGGAAGATGTGGGCAGTCCAATTTAATCTCAAAGTTGATGTTTCAAGTCTTTTGGAAGATGTGTTCAAGATGTCATCAAGCTATCTGCTTGTTTCATACAGTTTATATCTCTTGTTCTTCTACCAGTTTATGGCAAGTGAGAAAGTAAAAGGAAGGATTCTTTGGAAGTACATGAATGACAGTGTATTCTTTATTTACAAGGTCATTTTCACGCTTGAAAAGGGGGCCCTCCCTGGCAGTGCAAGGGGTTAAAGCACAGCACTATGAAGCTAACCACAGACACTGCAGCATGAGTTCGATCCCTGGCCAGGGAGGTGACTCACACGGCATGGCAGACCTCTCCTGTGTAGCCCACTGCTCCATTCAACAGCTTATTTCAGTCAATCTGCCTGTTCTGCTCCCCTCTCTGTCTCTAGTGAACCCTTTCATTCTACCTCCTCCCCATCCCCACCCCCGCATTTGGCGTATACCCCCAGTTCTTATATGCATAAATAAATAAACCTTTTTTAAAAAAATAAAACATTTTAGGTCAGTCCCTAGTTAGTTTTATATCCTTAACCAACCTTCCAGTTTCTTCATCTATAAAAGGTAAATAATAATAGGACCTATACCTCATGGGATTTTGTGAAGCTTACTTCAAATAGTACACTGTTACAAAAAGCATCCCAAGCAAACCTTGTGGATTGAAGTGAAAATAACCTGAGAGATCAACAGTTACAGAATTGAGGAGGATAATTTCCCAAATTATCAAAAAAAGAATATTTACTGTTTATTTGTGCATCATTCCATTAAATTTTAATGAATTTTAAGAGCTTTCCTTTTGGGAGACAATGCCTTCTAAATGGATTTGAGGAAGAAACCAGACTTAAAGCCAGCAAAAAATTCTCCCAGAATTTAAAAACATGCACCCTTCCCAGAGAAAGAATCATGACCCACACCCTTTGTCTATATCCATGCCCTATGTTCATACCCAGTCCAAAGTCCACTCCAAAATCTACAAAGTCATATATAACCTGACCCCTGCCTGTCTTTTCATTTCCATATCTTGCTTTCATACAGAAAGTAAGTGCCCCCACCCCAAATTCGTAAGTTAAAACCTATTCCCTCAATATGATAACATTAGGAAGAGCTGCTGAAAGATGATTACCTGATGGTGGAACCTCAATAAATAGGATTTGTGTTTCTGTAAAGGAGACATACCTCAGAGAGCTCCCTTATCCCTTTTCTTATATGGGCACACGTGGAGAAGAAACCGTCTACCCACCAGACATAGGTCCTTACCAGTCACTGACTGTGCTCACGCCTTTATGATGGATTTCCTAGCCGCCAAAACTATGAGTGATAAACTTATGCTCTTTATAACTCAACTTTGTCTATGTATTCTATTGTAGTAGCTTGAATAAATTTAAACACTACTAAGCTTCAATAAAATGGACTTTCTTTTTGCTTTTGGAACATTCCAGAAATTTCCTGCTTCAGTCTAATGTACAAATCTCTTTGCATGACTGATTTCTTATTTCTCATCTATCAGGTTTTAAGTCAGATATCATTGTATCAGAAAATTCTTCACTAATCATCCTATTTAAAGTAAACCCAGTTCTTCAAGCCTCCAACCCATAGACACTACCCCTTAGGAACCCATCATTTTTAATATTTTTTTTAAAAAATACTTACCAACCCTGAGATTATCATGTGGAAACATTAAATGCCAATCTTATTCTACTAGATTATAAGTGCTATGAAGACAGAAAATAAGCTGTGTAGTACTTCAATGGGATGTAGTATCTGTTGACCATGTCACAGAAAATCTGTCATCTCTGTTATATGAATGCTAACTTCTGTTTTGTCCCTCCCATTCTTCCACAGGTCCATATCATCATAACTAAACTCTAGATTATTTTTCTATTATTTTAAAGCACTGTTGTATAATTTAATCTACCAGTTACTTGTCATAACTCCAGTTAATGAAAGACAAGGAAACTGAGGTTCGGTAAAGCTAAGTTACTTCCAAAAGATTACACTTAACTATTACTTAACTTAGCTTTACCAAACCTCAGTTTCCTTGTATAACCTTGATTATACCATACTTACAAAACTTACTTATTTTCACTTCAAGCTCAATATTGATCAGGATGTATGTTACTTTATACTACACAACATTGCCTAAAATGAAAAGAAAATTCAGAGAATTGCTCCATCCCACCAGGATACACATACACAAGATGTCCAAAATGGTCTTCCTAAGAGTGTTGCTTTGGCATGTGGATTATTTTGAACAGAGGTGAGTGCAGTTTCTGTGGGATCATGAGAAGCTTTTACCACTTGCTAATGACCTAGGAGAATGAAAAATGAGAGATTTCTACTCTCCAGGATTGCATTTTTTTTTTTTACCAGAAAAAACCTTTCTATCGCAGAAACCTATTTACAGAAACATCTAACTGCAAAGAGTTTGGTCTTCATCCTATGAGTCTCCCTCTTTCCATCCTCTGCCTTTGAAGCTCCATTCATTAGTTCAGGAAATGTAACCACGTTTCCCTTACCAGAATCAGATTCCACATCTATGTAGATTCCCAATAAGTATGCAATGAAAAGTCATTTTCACCTATTCATCTTTCTGTTGCTAATTTGATTGTATGATGAGCCCAAGAAGAAGCTAGAGAAGTTGAGAGAACTTTCTTTTCCTCCCAAGAATAACAGAAATTAAAGCCTTAAGTAACACAAACATACCAGATGGTATTTGAAAATAAAGATGTTAGGTATCTCATAAATCTCTTAAGATGAAATGCAGCTCAAAATGGGGTGGAATATAATGAACAGATGTACAAATAGCTGAGAAATGAAAAAATGCAGTAGGTGTGAGAGCAAATTCAGGCTCAGAGGTTCAGGACAGTGTTCTGTCCTAGAGTCTGCCAAGTGGCAAGTTCCTCCTGTGAAGCAGGCAAAATGGTCACTTCACTCTACACATTGGGAGAAACAAGGGAGCTCTCTTGGGAGAAGTCATTTAAAAGGGGGAGAAACAGTGCTTCAATGGAACAAAGAATCTTTGCTTATTTTGCTTCACTGAGAAGTGCAGGAATGTCAGAGCATGGGCTATGGATGTGTATGGACTCCTGGGATGGGCCCAGGGGAGAACTCCCACTCTGCTGCTTTTTTGGATCAAGATGCTTGCTGTTTGGAAGCACATCAAAGGGGAAGATGTGGAAGAACTGTCTAGTGGTTTGTTCAGACCCAGAATGCCTTCTGAGGTTACATTTTTTCCAACACTGAGAGGAAGTCTCTCCTTATTATCTCCCCTCCCACTGTAGGTTCACTAAAATGAGACATGAATATTTCTTCAGTTGTGCAGAGACATCCTTAGGAACCTATTAGTTTAAGTGAAAGCAAAGATGTTACTTACTAATGCTAAGATCAATTTGGCACTCAGCATGCTACATGAAAGTTACTTCTAAAATGGTAATAAGAGCACAAGTTTAGTGTCTAAAAATACATAACACTTCAAGCTAAGTTTAGGTGATTTTTTAGAAGGTTTAAAGAAAATCACAACTTTAGCCCTCCCTGGTGGTGCAGCGGGTTAAAGTACAGCACTGAGAAGCTAAAGCCACTTCCGCATGAGTTCGATTCCCGCCTGCCGGGGAGGTGACCACATGGCGCAGCAGACCTCTCCTGACCCGCCTGCTGATCCCCTCAGCAGTGTACTTCGTAGATCTGCCTATTCTGCTCCCCACTCTGTCTCTGGTGAAGCCTCTTGACGCCCCTGAGCCTCTGACCTGTACTCCAGTTCTGTATGAACAAATAAATAAATCTTTAAAAAAAAAATCACAACTTTCCTTTTTCCCCAACCTAATTCAATTCAACAGATATTTGCCAAGATTAAAATATGCAACCTCCTTGAGAGTCAAACTCAACCAACTTGCTTTATTTTTGCTATATTTTCTAGTATTATACTTGCACACTAATCTCAACATTTTTCTCAAAAGGATTTTTAAGAAAATCCTTTTTAATATTCATTTATCTTCCCTTTCATTAACACACTTCCATTTTTATCACTGTAATGGACAGTTCAAGCACTCTGAATGACAGTGAGTAAAGAATTGAGGGAGGGAAAATGGAAGGGTCCTTTGTATCTAGGGGTACAGTTTAATAGGGATGAGGATTCACTAAAAAGTGAATGGCCATCTTAAAACAACTAGCAACAACAAATGTTGGTGAGGATGTGGAGACAAAGGATCTCTCCTGCACTGCTGATGGGAATGCAAACTAGTACAAACACTATGGGAAACTGTTTGGAGGTTCCTCAAACTGCTAAACATGGAGCTTCCATATGACCCAGCAATCCCACACCTAGCTATCTACCCAAAAGACACAAAAACACTGATTCAAAAGACACCTGCACCCCCATGTTTATTGCTGCCTTATTTACAAAAGGAAAGACATGGAAACAACCCAAATGTCCAAAAGTAGATGACTGGATTAAAAAAGATCTGGTACATATACACAATGGAATATTACTCAGCAATCAAAAAAGATAAACTCATGCCTTTTGCAGCAACATGGATGGAGGAAAAGATCATACTTAGTGAAATAAGCCAGAAAGAAAAGGAAAAATACTGAATGGTTTCACTCTGCACAGGAGTATAAAGGACCAGGGGAGAAAATAATAATAATAATGAACACTTATATGCCAGAGACATTTTATAGGGGTGAAGCGGGGAATGGAATCAAAAACAGTGGCGGGAGGGAAATGCACTGGACTATGATGATGGCACATGGGTGATTTGGTGATGAGAAGCCCAGGGGGGATTACAACTGAGATGGAAAAATGCACAAAATTATGTAAAAACAAACTATTATATTATTATTATTATTAAAGTGAATGGCACAATAAGAAAGCAACTATACTACTTGCCAAGTTTTAACACACACACACACACACACACGTTCAAGTATACAGACACAATTTGCTAAGGTAGAAACCACCTTCGCAAATAAATGAATTCTATAATGTCTCGGTTTTCTGACTGTTGAGGAAATTAGATTAGATGATTGTTAAAATTTTATAGCTTTAAAATTCTGTACGTCATTTATGAGCATTTGTTGAACATTGTGTGTGTGAAATAAAAGACATTTTGCTAGGAGAAGCAGGATACAGCAAAGCCAAGTTCATTTGGCTTTTAAAGCGATTATGATTTATTGGCAGGATGCCACATGCAAACCTGTCTTAGAAGGTGGCATAAATAGGGATACTGGGAAGCTGAGAGGAATTAAAGCAAATGAAGGACAGAGGCAGATGTAACGAGGGAACAACCAAATTAGTTTAAGGACAACACAGAGATGAGGATACATTTGTATAAAACACAAAGGATGTTTTTCCTAACAAAAGGTGAAAGTTAAGAAAGGTAAAGTGAGGAGAGAAACTCAGAAGAACTGGTTACCTTAAAATGTAAATAACAGGGCCCTCCCTGTTGGTGCAGCAGGTTAAAGCACAGCACTAAGAAGCTTAAGCCACTTCCGCATGAGTTCAATTCCCGCCTGCCCTGAGGAGATCCACATGGTGCGGCAGACCTCTCCTGATTCGCCCGCTGCTCCCCTCAGCAGTATACTTCGTCGATCTGCCTGTTCTGCTCCCCACTCTGTCCCTGGTGAATCCTGTCACCATCCTCATCTCTGGCTTGTACCCCAGTTCTGTATGAATAAATAAATCTTTTTTAAAAAATGTCAATAACAAGCTGATCTAGGTTGGTACTTAGAATGAGATAAAAACAAACAAAAAACAAACCAAGATTTTGGGATGAATTCAACCAACCAGTCCAAAGTCTTTAGGGACAGACTACAATCAATTTCAAAATGAACTCAGGGACCATCGCGGAGGAATTAATAAAAATAAACCTTGTTTTTAGAGTAGAAGAAATGGGTAAGTGACACCAAGGAAGCTACAAGGTTGAAAAGTGCCAAATTTGGAAAGAGCAGTGTAGGAAATCCAGAAATGAGTCCATTTCTACATGGTCACCCAGGTATTTCCATTAGTTTTCAAACATAATTTCCTAATCTAAGGACTATGGATAGTTCCAAGATTTCTCATAGAACAATAAAGTTGTTCCCATCATTTCAAAATGACAGGTTGATTGGAATGTTTTGGATGTTTCTCTCTCCAAAGGAGGAATTATAAAGAGACTCAGGGATTAGACTATCTCACTAATGCTAGACTCTATTTTAAAATCTGAGTGGTGATGGCCAACAGGAAGCCTGGGCACATGTGTTTGAGAGTGTTTTTTACTTCATATAGCACATTCACCCTCAGATATACAAAGAATGGGAAGGTGGGACAGGGGGAGGGTTAATGAGCTAAGTCTTGGTAGATGAAGCTTAAAGATAAATAGTGATTTAGATTGACAAGAAGAAGATAATGTTATTACACACAGACAGAATTTCAGATAAGGTGTAGAAGATGAAAACAAGAAGACTTGTGAATGAAATGGCACAGAAGAGAGCAGAGCTAAAACAAAGTTACCTCCCAGGAGGGTAGGGATCAGCAATATGTGCTCTGAGGGTTGATGACATAAGAAATATAAAAGACTGAGACATTGGCTTTGGCTTAAATTCAGAAGCCCATGTTTGCAGTGGACAAAGAGGTGACTCTCCAGATAAAGACACCATAAAGATATTTACTGAGCACTGTTAAGTGGCCCCACTCTTGAATTAATTAAAGGAGGTACTTGAGCAGCATACCTATTTTATGGGACTTCATGGGACTGAATTTTTTTTAAAGATTTATTTATTTATGCATAGAGAACTGGGGTACAGGCCAGAGGTGTGGGTGAGAGGATTCACCAGAGTCAGAGTGGGGAGCAGAACAGGCCAACTGATGAAGCACACTGCTGAGGAGAGCAGCGGGTGTGTCAGGAGAGGTCTGCTGTGCCATGTGTATCACCTCTAGGAAGGGAATGGAACTCATGCTGAAGTGGCTTTAGCTTCTTCGTGCTGTGCTTTAACCCACTGTGCCACCAGGAAGGACCCTCATGGGACTGATTTTTAACTTGTGTTTCTCTAATAAACTTAAAAGCATAAAGCAAAGTTCAGTCCCATGTTTCACCCAGGTAATAACTCTGAAATCTATACAGAGCCATATACGTGGCAGGCAGTATGATTGAATGGCATGGTATGTTACGTACATGGACTTGGGGGACCAGAAAGCCCGCTATCCAATTCTAATTCTGTCATTTACTAGCTAGGAGAGTTTCAGACAGTCACTCAAATTCTGTCTCCATTTCTCCTGTATAAAATCACCTCACCAAATTGTGGAAATCAAATGACCCCCACATGGGAATCTCTTGGACAGAGCCTAGCACACAGAGGCACTGGGTAAGAGCCAACAATTGTCTGTTGCTAACTTACTACTTGATTTGTGAACCCCAGAGGCAGGTGCACCCCACTGCAGGTGGAGCTGCTTTTCTCAGTCACAATACTAAGTGAGTCATAATAAAATCAGGCTGCCAACTTCCTGAACTATTGAATTACTTGAGCTTCCACATAAAATCATTATTTAAAAAAAGTTACCCTTTCTTTTTGAAGTACACAGATTAGAGAGGCCCTCTCCTCAACCCCACCTTCCCTTTTCAAGGACATTAAATCCCAAGGAAAGCAATTTGAAAATGATTTCTTTTATGGTCACCCTTTTGTAGTTCTTTTTTTCCCTATATATTCTCCTGCCTCATTTGTACCTAAGGAAAAATGATACTTCATTCATTATATTGACATCCATACCTGGAGGCTTATAACCGCTTTGTGTAAGTGGACGTGCCTTTCATATGTATGACTTAATGTGTATTATCCCTGCCCTTCCCCTACAATGAGGATCACACTACATTAGGGGACTAGCAAATATTTGGTTAGCAGTATAGGAAGAAAATGTGTGCTTTTTCATGGCCCAAGAAAGAAGATCTGGAATAAACATGATCAACCACTAAATTTCACTTTAGACTGGCCCCAGGTACTGTCTTAATTACACATACAGTCATCACTGCTCAAATGTCCTATGGTAGGCAAAATGATGCCCTCCCCTGCCAAAGATATTCACATTCTAGTCCCTTAAACCTGTGAACGAGTTAGGTTTAATGACAAAAGCAAATCAAGGTTGCAGACAGAACTAAGGTCGTTAATCAGATGATCTTAAAATTGTGGATTTTCCTTGGGGACTCAATATAACCCTCACAGATAATTCAAAGTGGACGTGGGCAGCAAGGGTTCGAGGAACTTAACCTGCTAATGCTGACTTTGAAGACAAAGGGAGGGGTTTATGAACCAGGGAATGTGGGTGGCCTCTAGAAGCTGGAAATGGCAAGGAAATAGATTTTCCTAGAATATCTAGAAAGGACCACCTTGAATTTAGCCCAGTGAGATCTATGTTAGATTTCTGAACTACAGACCTATAACACTTTTTATTTTTTTTGATAACATATTTTTTTAAGCCACTAAGATTGTGCCAATTTGTTACAACATCAAAGGGAATCTAATACATACTCCATCTCTGAAGATGGTCCTGGGCATCTCTGGGACACATCTCCCTGTTTAAACTGCTATTTTCTCAACTTTGTCTTCATTCATTGATTCAACAGAAGTTAGTGAGTACCTACTCTGTTCCAGGCATGCTATTAGATCCTGGAAATGCAAAATAAAATGTAAGTTATGCCTTTTATTTCCTCAGCAAATATTTGTGTATCTGGGCTCTGAGTGAAATGTTTTAAAAATGAGAGGAAATAACTTTCCCCTAAAAAGACTTACAAATTTCAGAGAAAACACTCACCATAAGTTTAAAAATATGATGTAATATAATAAGTGCACATTATGGGAAGAGAGATCACCTATCTTGGCTTGACAGAATCAGGAAAACTCTGGAAAGAAGTTTTTGGATCAGTAAGTATTTACCAGAGATGAAGAGAATTGTTTAAGAACTTTGAAGTAATGTGGCACCTAAAATGTGGTTATTGCAAATGAGGAACATTTAAAATTCTATTTCATTTAATTGATAACGGAAATAGCTACATGTGACTGGTGACTGCCAAGTTGATAGAGAGTGTACCAGAATGTACCAGAATGTATCCTTAAAAAGAAGGCAACTACCTCTTTCTCCTTTTTCCACATCTTTCTGACGGTAAGTCAGATGTTGTGGTCAGTTATCTGGAATCACTCAGATGGGCTCACCTTAGGGAGGGCAGTAAGGAGTCCCAAGTCCCAACAGACTTGGGTCCCTGGTACCACCCAACCATCTTTCAATGTGACTTATGCTTAAGCTGTTATATAAGAGAGAGGAATAAACTCCAATATTGTTCAAGCTACTGTTAATTTGGGTCTTTGTATGACAATCAAATTTATATTCTAACACACATCAGCCAGAATAATGAAAAGCATCCAGAATAATGAAAAGCAATACTCAAAATCTTTGCTAAGATTTTTTTCTGAGATTCCTTCTATGTGCCAATATATCCCCATTTTGCAGGAAATATAGTCTTATGGGAGTAGGATTAGGCCTATCTGACAGGAAACCATGTTCTAGTGTATGGATACAAGATGTTATCATTAAGGTAAATTGAATGTACAATTAAGTTTTTAAATGCATGGCTAATATTTATATATCTGATAAATATTCTCTGTTATTTGTCCAGTACACCTTATTCCTTATTCCTGAGAACAGAACTCTGTGTTCAAATAGTGGGCAGAAATTCCTTAACATTAGGTAAGGGTTGATTCCTACTGCAAGAATCCAGGCTAGAAATCCTGACTAGTCTATGATAATCATGGTAACCTCACTCCCCTGGCCAGTAACTGGCGTAAGGATAGATATAGCACAGAAAAATCTGATAGGAGGGGTCTATTTCCATACAAAAAGTCAAAATTCTGTCCTGAATGAAGATGTAATGCAGGAGACATTGCATCCATCATGCAATCATGAAGACATCATAAGAATGACAGTAGAGAAATAAATGAAGTCCTTAATAATATTATTGAACTGCTGCTCCTTGTCTAGACAGCTATCCCAGGGCTTCTTGTAACATGAGGAAAACAACCTCAGTTTACTTAGGCCAATAGAAATCCGTTTCTTGTGACCTCCCTGGTGACACAACTTGTCAAAGCAGCACTATGAAGCTAGCTGAAGCCACTTCAGCTCAAGTTCGATCTCAGGTCAAGAAAGTGACCCACATGGCATGGCAGACCTCTCCTGACCTGCCCGCTGCTCCCCTCAGCAGTGTACTTCGTCGATCTGCCTGTTCTACTCCCCACTCTGTTGCTGGTGAATCCTCTCATCACCCTGTACCTCTGCCCTGTACCCCAGTTCTGGATGCAAATAAATAAAATTTTTTTAAAAAAAAGCAATCTGTTTCTTGCCTGTAGCTGGAAGTCATTTTTTTTTTTAAATTTATTTGCATACAGAACTGGGGTATAGGCCAGAGGTGTGGTGGGTGAGAGAATTCACCAGAGACAGAGTTTGGAGCAGAACAGGGAGACTGATAAAGTACACTGCTGTGGGGAGCAGCGGGTGGGTCAGGAGAGGTCTGCCACACCATGTGGGTCAGCTCCCTGGCCGGGGATCAAACTTGTGCTGCAGTGGCTTCACAGAGCTTCATAATGCGGTGCTTTGACCCATTGCGCCACTAGGGAGAGCACTGTAAGTCATTCTAACTGATATAACTGATACACATATCTTGTTTTCTTGGGGATGATAAGAAAACGCCCCCCCCCCCCATTTATACTGGCTTCCTGCTATACTGACTGACTGTTAGACTTACTGGCTCAACAATAGTAAGAATCATTTCAGTCTCTCTCAAAACACGTATTTTGGGGATTTATGAAAAGTGACCTTAATAGGTAACATGCTCAGGTAAAATGCAGTTTTCCCTCTCCCCCCCTCAAACTGAAAAAATGTTTCTCTCAATTTCTTGATTAATGTATAAGTATGAGAAACATTCAGATTCTATTGTTTTAGACTTAATATTCTGAAAATTTAAAGAAATACCTGTAATCTTTATGTCTGGAGTTTCAGAGAGAAGCAGAAACACTAAACTAATATATAATTACAGATTAATTAATTGGCTACGCCTATCTACACCAGATGAAAGAAGACATGAGGTGTGTTGCAGGATGACTGAGGTTTAACATTTGATTTAGATATGTATTATAAAGAAATAGTGTTTTGCCCTTGAATTATGCCAAAATGCTAGTTCAATCCCCTTGCTGAGGTGTCTAAAGCATTAAGTAATCCCTATGAAGTCAATTATCCAGAATTACAATTCTAAAATATTTTGCAATGTTAGATATTTTCAACAGAAGGGGAAAAGATCTAACCACATCTAAATAAGAGACCATACATTTATACTATACCACCTTTACTATGTGGTTAATCTTTAATCTGTTTTATAACTGAAACGGTCATGTGGTAGCTGTTTTTATCCTATTTCATTCATTAAAAAGAGGAGATTATCCATCAAACAAACACATTTTTCCAAGGATTTCACAGATTAAATGACTAGACACATTTTTCTTTCAAACACCAAGTTATTCCCAATACTTCCAGATACAGCCAGTAAGATAGAAAATAGCAAACTGAACAATACTCAAGCATTATTTTTGCATTTTTGATGGCTCTAACAAAAATTGAAAGAGCAATTTGAATATAGACAAGATTGGAAAAGAAACATACCTTAGAGATGATTAATGGCGCTCCGTGTTCCAGACCACCTTTCAAAGTAAAACCCCAGGGAGCTCCTCCTTGCAGGAACGCTTCCAGATAAACGTACCTTCCTCTGGGGGTCGTGTTATGATGTAAGGTGGCACTAGTCTTATCCAAGTTCTCTGTGGGCCTCATCATGCCAAATACATGAGTTAAATTTGAAATGCCTGGAGTGGACTCAGGAAAGTGAAGTTTCTGTAGCACCAATTATCCCATCCTTTAGGAAACTCGCTACTGTCCAAAAGAGAGGTTATGAGAAAAGAATTCTTTCATGTGTAAAGTGTGTTCTTCCCAGCTTAACTTCAAAATCCTGAACTGGGAGGCTTTTTCACTTCAGCATTTCTGAATGTAAATTCTCTTCCTGGAATTCCGGGTGCTCACTGAAGCCCCCAGTGGTACATATCTCTCCCCTCCATTGAAGAAATCTTTCAATGTCACCCCCAAGATTGCATTTCATACATGTTCACATCCCCAAAACTTTTCTGTATACTTTACAGAGAAAATTTTAAATCTTGCAATATAGTAAGAAAAAAAGCAAAACTCAAATGAATACCTCAAGTTTTGATTGATTATCAATCAGCCCTTTCTTCCTCTTGGAGTGAAATTTACCATTACAATAGCCTCCCCTCTCTCCAGAAGTAGCTTTAAAAGAAAGCAAGCACTTACTATGCTTCTGCTCACTTCAGAATTTTCTAACTTGTCCCCAAGAGACAGAGAAGCTGTGCTAACATTTTTTTCCTTTTGTTTTCCAGTAATAGGTTTACAATTTGTTTCTTGCAAAAAAAAAAAAAAAGTTTTTGCAGGTATAGAGAAAAATTTGAAAAAGCTTAATACATTAATCCTCAGTAGGAAAAATATCCAGGAGGCAACACAGTTCTTTCTTTGGTATTTTCAGGGATGATCAGTCACCACGCTACGGAGGCAGCCACTTGCCTCGTCTGAAAGAAAGTAAAGAAGAGAGAGGAAAATGGATTAAGGCAAATAGAGACACAGCAACTTTTCTGCACAGTAAGCCTGCTACGTAGACTTCAGTCAGCACAAAGACCTGACCAATCAAAACAGCCTTACAGTTGATAGATTATGGAAAGTTAAAAATACCATACGGATCGCTAATTATCAAGGAGAACCAAATAGTTTCTAGAATGCCCCACCTTGTACTAATTAAAGCAGAATTCCTGGGGGTGAGACACAGGCACTGGTTTCTTTTTTCTTTTCTTTCTTTCTTTTTTTAACTCTGGGCAATTCTACCAGACAACCAAGTTTAAGAAGGAGCACCCTAAGTCGTTTTGGTAAACATTTAAATAAGTCAAAGGGGTAACACAGGCACTTTTTTTTTTTCCATTAGAAGGAAATACTAAATAAAATATTTGAACAGGCTCTTATCTTGAACTAAGTTTCACCATACAAATTTCTACTTGTTTGACTCAAAACAAATAGAAGGCAGATTCTTCTGTAATTTGTCATCAATTCCCAGACACTTTGCTATACATTCTTTAAATGAAAAAAACAAAAACAAAACAAAAACTTAAGGTTATCAGTACAATTTTGTAATAATGTTACATAAAATTTAGCAGTACTTTTTTTTATTAGAAATTTAAACAGTATCAGATCTTTCCCTCAAAAGCATCTTTTCCTCAAAAACTTTTAGCTAGTAATTTTGGGAGGAAAATTTCCTAGAAATATGTTTGCTAAAAGTTTTTCCATTTAAAAGTATGTAATAATTGAAGTATATTGGAATATAAGGTTAAAAATTACTGTGGGTATTGGTACCATTAGTTCTGGGGTTTGTACTCATAATTAAGTAAAAATTAATGTGACAGAGAAGCAGATATATGCAAACAAGACTAGGTGATATTTAATGTACAATCTGATAGTGTTGATTTTCAGTGGTAACTTTATCTAAAGAGCTCAAAGACAAAAAAAAATCTTTTTTATATAATGATAATATTGTACTGGAAATATGAAGTATATCAAATGAAAGTATATGGTAGATTGTCTGATTCTTTTTTTTTTTTTTTAAGATTTATTTATTCATTCATACCGAACGTAGGTACAAGCCAGAGGTGTAGGGGCAGTGATATCATTCACCAAAGGCAGAGCAGGGAGCAGAACAGCTGGACTGCTGAAGTACATTGCTGAGGGGAGCAGCGGGCAGGTCAGGAGAGGTCTGCCACGCCATGTGGTCACCTCCGGGGCAGGCGGGAATCGAACTCATGCGGAAGTGGCTTTGGCTTCTCAGTGCTGTGCTTTAACCCGCTGATCCACCAGGGAGGGCCAATTGTCTGATTCTTAACTTATGAACTTTTTATTGGTGTTTCCCTTTTTAACTGAATTTATAAATAAAGAATAAAAGGGAAATAATGGTTTCTCTCACTATGACTCCATATATATATATATATACGTATATATATACACACAACATTTATTTTTAAAATATAGATGCTAAGCAAATAAAGTTTTTTTCTGAAAATTAATTTTTGTTTATGATCTTGCTTCTAACACACTGAAAAAAGTGGGATTTTACAGAATCAAGACTTAATATGAAAAATAATGAAGATGAAAACAAAAGGCAAAGAAAATAAAAAGTAAGCAGTGAAGGGGGAGGAGAAAAGTAAGAAGTAAAGACAAGAACCCAGAACTGTAGATATAGATAAAATCTCTATTCATATTATCACTGGAAATATTTGCCATGAAAACGTATATAGAATCTGAAAAAATACAGAGAACTGAAACAGGGCTATAGCGGAGTTCTAGCCATTCAAAAGGACAGTGGCCAACAGAGCACAATATGTGGGTTCTTCTTCTGCACCCACAGTTACAAGACCACTCAGGCTTAGGGAACAATAATGGAGTTTATTCAACAAAGGGGGCAAACACAAGCCTCTAAGGCCACTGGTAACCAGCTGTCTCCTCCCAGAGAGTGGCCACAATGTGCAGAAATCCCAAACAAAAAGCTACTCATCCAAAATGGTGCAGTCCCACCGACAAGGGCCTGGAGCTCATGGCAGCAGGCCGGGATCCAACTTACCATAGTTAGAGGCGCTCATAGGTGGGCTGAAAGGATGCAGGAGCAGCCCACGCCAAAGTCTGAAGGTCGGATGGACAGCACTGGACACTGGACCAGACACCAATGGAGGCAGAAACACCAGAGGGAGTTCTGGATGACTAAGCTCTCAGAGATGAACCGGACAGAGTGCTAGTCACCCATCAACCAAGCGAGCCAGCCCTGGCCTGTAGTGCCCAGCACCAGTCACTAAGAGACAGCAGTGTCAAGGCCACTGTGTCCCACACCAACAACAGCATTTCTTTGGGAGACCAGGTCCTGGGCCTTTGGTGCTTTATTTCAGGCAGTGTCAGAGGCAGGCCCCAGCCTCTGTGAGGCTCTTCAGCTTCTCTTCTTCCTTTGGAAGTCAGCTGATGAATTCGTTCCTCTTCAGAGAGCAGGAATGTCTTCCTCAGGAACAGTATGTCACAGTGTGCATGTCTCAGAGTGTGGGAGCCCCTAGCTGGGGCCTATTTCTGCTCTCAGGCTCCCTAGCCTACCAGAATAAACTATTATCAATCCTATAGCTGATTGGACTGTAGCCCCAATCAGTTTATGGTTTGCACCTGACTGGTCCATTCTACGATCCAGGCACCAGATTCATGGGCTTCTCTACTGCCTGCAGCTGGAGGACCCCGGCACTGGAGCTGGCCCTGGGGGCCTCACGCTTGGCCGTGCAGCCCTAAAATAGGGCTGCATGCCATGGGTTTGTGTGTTAGGGCAACCTCTGTGCGTGCCCACCATCACACCCCAGTGGGACCACTGAGGGCAGGCAGTAAAATACCCACCACCTGCTGCCACTTGCTCTGCCCACAAGCGCCTTCTGGGGTGAGCACAAAATGCTCACTGCTTTTCCCATGGCTCCTGCCACTTTGCCGGTGCTGGAAAAGAAACAGTTTTGCCCCACAGCTTGCACTACAGGGCACCAGTTTCACAACCTCTTTTGGTGGATATTCAGTATAGAATTAGAATAACTCCTCCCCACACACACACACACATTTTCTATTGTTCAAATTCAAAGTATGTATCCTTGTTGTTTTCTAAGATCTATTTATTTATGCATATGAAAACTGGGATACAGGCCAGATGTGTGGGGGTGAAAAGATTCACCAGAGATTGAGTAGGGAGCAGAACAGGCAGATCAACTGAAATGCACTGCTGAGGGGAGCAGCTGGCGAGGCAGGAGAGGTCCACTGTGCCAAGTGGGTCAGCAACTTGGCTGGGTATTGAACTCACGCTGCAATGACTGAGGATAGCTTCATAGTGCTTCGCTCTAACCGGTTGTGCCACCAGGGAGGGCTCTGTACTTTGAAAAGGTCAAATACTTGGACCATAGTCATCTGGCAAGCAGCATAAAATAAAATTTTTAGAATGGAATCTCAGCTGAAATTAGTCTCTTTGTATCATTTATGGCAAAAAAAAAACCAAAAAACAAAAAACCAACCACAACTTTCTGTGTGGCTAGCCTTCATAAGGAGAGCTTACATAGGGCATGTGTTTTGGACCCAAATTCTACTTAGAAAATGAAACTGCATCCTCTCTCCTCCCCAGGAAGACACATCTCCAGATGCCGACAGTGCAGAAGACAGGATCTTAACAGAGAAACTGGCTGACTGAATTTCTACATTCCTGCCATAGGAGTCGACTTTCTGGTGCACTTAATTTTTTGCCCGTTGAGTAGATCTCTGGGGAACCACTCCTTCCCTTACCTAACCAGAGTGGTGCGCTAATCCTCTCTGCCCCAAGTGGACAGACTGGCACAGACATCAAGTGGCTTTGATTCAGATGATTGGCATAGAGATTTGACATGTGACCCAAGTCTGGCCAATGTAATAACTAGCCAAAGGGACATTTTCTCCCATGGGGTTGCTAATTGGTAGGCACAATCCTGGAATTGCTGGGAATTATCTTTGCCATCAAAAAGTAGAAAAGGAGGCCCTCCCTGGTGGTGTAATGGGTTAGGGCACAGCACTGCAAGAAGTGACAGTGGCGTCAGTGCAAGTTCATACCGGTGACCCCCTCTCCGCACCCTCTCTCCTTATTCCCCCCACCTTGCCTGGAAGGTGAACCACATGGCACAGCAACGCTCTGCTGTCTCCCCGCAGCTCCCCTCCCCTCGCCACTCAGCAGTGTACTTCGTTGATCTGCTTATTCTACTCCACTCTGTGTCTGGTGAAGCCTCTCACCACCCCAGCACCTCTAGCCTGTACCCCAGTTCTGCATGCATAAATAAATATTAAAAAATAAAAAGTCAGAGAAGGAAGCCAACCCCTGGGAAAATAGTCCGAAGTACAGCTATAATGCTCTAATGATAACCCTTTGAGCCCTGGTTCAGCTATCACTTACTTACATCAGCAATTCCCAACCATTTTGATTTCAGAATCCTCTAGATGCTCCAAAAGTGACAGAAAGCCAAAAAAAATTTGTTAAGGCCCATCTACCATATTTACTACATTATAAAATAAAAGCAAAACATGTATTTATTTTAAGACAATAATAAATTTGAAGCGTGTTCAAATAACATTTTTATGAAAATAAGTATTTTCTCTCTACTGAAAAGCATGGCTCCACTGCATATATTTGCATGTCTCCTTAATACCCAATTTAGTAGAAAGAAAGACACTTGGATTCTACTCTCTACTTCTGCATCCTATCTATTTGATCTTACCTCATGTAACCTCTTAAACCTCCACTACATATTGTGAGGCAACCAGTAGATAAGAATAACGAAACAATGTCTTAGTGTTACTGTGAAAGTGTTCAGAACCTGGAACAACCAAAAAAGCCTCAGAGGTTCCCCGAAGCCCCCAGGACACACTTTGAGAATCTTTGCTTTAACAAGATACAGTGCTGGTTTTGTGAGTACCTATTACCAGTTTATATTTCCCAGCTGGAGCTGAGTTTCTCCCACATGCAAATGCAAGAATCCTGAGCAACTGTAATGAAAAGCTTCATGGTCCTTCTAGGTTAGGAGAAAATTAGGGAAACTTCTTTGTAGACGCTCACAGATGCAGCCTCACATCTTATTTTCATTTTCTACTTTTCCCCTCTCTCTTTTTTGCCTCTAACATAGAATTATTCCTAACTTCTTAGTCAAGTCCTTTCCCTTCATAACAAACAGCCAATGCAGCTCCCAACTTTCTGTCTTTACGTGAAAAATTCCCATCTGTTAATAATTGTGTGGCTATTACTGTGTTACTGTGAATATGGCTCCAGGGAACAAAAAGTATTTCAAACATGCTGACTTTCCCATTTGTCTAACATTCTTATACCAAACACTATTTTTTAAATGTTATCTGTTTAATCACTGTTTTGACTTCTTAGAAATAATGAATCACATCGGCAAAAGAAAAGTGAATTTTGTTCTTCTCAAAATTCTCATTATTTTAATTTTTCATTATGATCCCTAATATATTTCTCTCTACCTTTTATCTTAGCATTTTATCTTATTTTTAAAGATTTATTTATTTATGCATATATAAGAACTGGGGTACAGGCCAGAGAAAGATCCACCAGATAAGGAGGTTCTACTAAGATACACTGCTGAGGGGAGCAGCAGAGAGGGTAGAAGAGGTGCTGACCCAAGTGATTCACCTCCCTGGCCATGGATTGAACTGGGGGGTGGGGGTAGGGGTGGGGTATCAAAGTCGTGCTGCAGTGGCTGTGGGTAGCTTCATAGTACAGTGCTTTAACCTCTTGTGCCACCAGGGAGGACCCTTTGCTAACATTTTAAATGTGACTTTTGATTGACTCAGATTTTAAAAAATGCTTCCCAATTTAATATTTCAGATTAAAAAAAAAAAGACACTAGGTTCTCTGAAAATAAAGTTAGAGTGACATCTAGTGGCGCTTCTGTATTACTAAGTAATCATTAAAGTAATGGCACATAATAAATTAAGTTGTGGGTTTGGAAGATTAGTCTTTCTTTCCTAGAAAAAAAGGTCTCAGAAACATCCCAGAGGAATAAAAGTCAACCTTATTTTAAAGTTTGCACACTCTACACAAACTTTCAAAGGCAGAAAGGAAGATTACTTCACTATATCTCCTTAAGATTAGGGAAAGCTCCCCCAACAGAGCTTCCCTCACCTCTAAATGCCAAGAAACCTCCTCAGAAAACAGTTACCAAAATAAATGACCACTATCTACCTTCTAGCTTCCCCTGAAGCAATGTGCTAGCTCTATAGCATGGTGTATTGAATACTCAAACCAGGATTTTCTGAGAAAGGAGCAAAGGAAAAACAGTGTTGGGTATTCAATTTACAGAATTTGCATTCTATTTGTCATGAGGATGATCACAACACTATCAAAGCATGTTCACTTCAAATCTCCTAGAAATGATCAATCAACTCTAAAAGAACAGAAATATTGCTGTATTCTGGATGGCTCCCAAAATCTTCTTTTAAAGCCAGTTTCAAAAGTAACCCCAAACTGAAAATTGTTCATCCTCTTAGAGGTTTCTGCCAAAAAAAAAAATGTCCCTAGAAGTCTTGTCACTACTGCTCTTGTGAGAAAAGTGGGTCTACCCCTGCTTTATTTAAATTTCTTTCATTCTCCACTCCTTCCTCTTCCCAACTTCATTTATCCCAGAGCACTTACTAGTTTCTAAACATATTGATTAGGTCTTTATTATAGTTAGGTGCTCATTTATGATCTCTCTGCACTAGATTCTAAACTCCATGAGGGCAGGATTTTGTCTGCTTTGTTCACTGAAGTTGTCGGTATACAGTTGGTATTCAACAAATATTTGTTGACTAAATTACAATTTTCTTATTAAACATATTTCTTGTGCTGTTGATGAAGACTGTCAAACATTAAATATTGGACTTTAATATTTTTACACCTTTTCTACTTTCATGAATTATTAGAGACGTTTTGCCACTTATTTCCTCCACAATATATAATGAATCATTTTTATGTGTCCCACATTTTTTTTTT
>NW_004567113.1:17947787-17963767 GCF_000260355.1 Condylura cristata
CTGGGTGAGGGGTGGTTATTGTCCGGAAGACTCGGAGCCACGCGTCTTTTTTTCTGGAACTTTCCAGCTCTTTTTGTTTTGCATCTGGTAAATGCCCAATAAATTGCTTTCTTACCGGAATGGACTGCTGTTGTATTCCGGTAACATAATCCCACCGGCGACAGTGGGTGTAACTCAACGGTCGCAGGGCTGGCTCTGCAAAGTATTTGGTTTGGGGTGAATAACTGCAGATCCGGTCCTAGACCAAACTCTTGCTCCTATCCAGGCTTGGGCAGGTGTAGGGAAAGGAGCCGCGAAGATGGGAAGCTAAAATGGACCAAAGGCCCTTTCAGCTCCCGTCCTTCCTATAAGTGACCTTAGGAGTCTGCATTCACTTTATCAGAAGTAGTGAGCTCTCAAAGGAGGCCATCCTTTCCCAAAAACTCTGCTCCAAGACCCTACTCAGGCCTGTTGTAGGCTTTGTCCTTGCATCTGCTTATACCTTAAAATCAGGGGAAAGAAGAAGAGAAATGAAGTTGGCTGTTTTGCAGGACTTCTGCTGATTGGCAACTATTTCTTTCTTTGGGGGTAAGAAGGGGTCAGTGCCCTCCATGTACCCCAGAAATCAATTAGGCTAGACTGTGTGAAGTCATGGAGTGGGGAGTAGGGGTGGGGGCCTGGCCAGCCCACCTCTGTACACATAATAGGTCTTTTATCTTAGACAATTATCTACTTGTAGTGTGGTAAATGGTTTTTATGCCAGAGACATTATTATACTCCAAAATAAATTGAAGACAGAGATTCATCATTTGATATGTGCAATGCCCTTAAGTTTGTGCATTTACAAAAGGGACTAGTGTTGCCTGGCAGATTAATGTCACCCACTTTAAAACTCCACTATTTACTAAATAGGGCCCCCTGTGGACCACCTGTCCCCAAGGTGGCCCCAAATCACACTGTGTAGTAGCTGAATGTGGGCCCCCCACAAATATGAAGTGCTAACCCCAGGAACTTGTAACTGATATACAGAGAAATAGGGTCATTGCACATATGGTTAAGTCAAAGTACTTCAAATAGGGAGATTATCCTGATAACCTGGGTGGGTTCTAAATACAAACACTAGTGTCCTTCTAAGAGAGAGGCAGAGATTGGCACGATTTAGCCACAAATCAAGGAATGTCCCAGCCAACAGAAGATGGAAGAGACAAACAATGGATTCTCCACTGGAGCCTTTGGAGGTGACAGGTGCTGCCTGTCGCTACCCAAAAAAAAACAATGAGCAGAGACAGGAATTGAATTTATAAGTGCATTTATTTTTCAGAAAGCAGGTCAGGGATCTGAGAGAATGCTTGGCAAATACCCTGAAGAAGCTGTTCTGACATCTCATCTTGACCTGACCTTTTTATGTTGAATTAAACAAAGACAGTCATAAGTGAACAGCCCATCAGAACAGCCGTCACAGCTGATGTTTCTGGTATTTGTCATGTTTAGCCCTACAGCAGCTACAGGAAACTGATATTGTGGCCATGCTCATAAATCATACAGAATAAAGCTTGTATAGATAAAACTTTCTGGCTGGAGCTGTGATAATATAATAATGGATTTTTTTTCCTGAAAACTAAATCCTAGGGAAAGGATTTAACTTGAGAATTGGCAAGAAGAGAAAGTAGACTGGGTGCACAGAAAGGAGGTAGTCTAGCTTTTAATTCTTAAGTTTTCATTTTATATCACTGTTTGCTCTGTTTAATAGAAGAAAGGTAAAAGAATGACTTAGTTTTGGTCCTTAGCTAAGACATTATTGGATAGTCAGCATGTGTATATCAAATAAAGAGGTGAGACATTGAGACTTTGAAGGGGACTACAGAAGAGATGTTAAAATCGGGTTAAAAATAATAACTTCTTGGGCCCTCCCTGGTGGCACAGCGGGTAAAAGCACTGCACTAAGAAGCTAAAGCCACTTCCACATGAGTTCAATCCCCACCTGCCCCGGAGGTGACCCACATGGTGTGCAGACCTCTCCTGACCCGCCCGCTGCTCCCCTCAGCAGTGTACTTCGTGGATCAGCCTGTTCTGCTCCCCACTCTGTCTCTGGTGAAGCCTCTCACTGCTCCTGCACCTCTGGCCTATACGCCAGCTCTGTATGCACAAATAAATAAATCTTAAAAAAAATAATAATAACTTCTTATCATCTTAAAATAAAGATGCTTGGGGCCCCCCCCTGGTGGCACAGCGGATTAAAGCACAGCACTAAGAAGCTAAAGCCACTTCTGCATAAGTTTGATTCCTGCCTGCCCCGGAAGTGACCACATGGCGTGGCAGACCTCTCCTGACCCGCCCGCTGCTCCCCTCAGCAGTGTACTTCATTGATCTGCCTGTTCTGCTCCCCACTCTGTCTCTGGTGAAGCCTCTCGCCATCCCTGAGCCTATGGCCTGTACCCCTGTTTTGTATGTACAAATAGATAAATCTTTAAAAAATAAAAATAAAGATGCTTGGGAATTTACAGGGCCTACAAAAGAAAACCCAGTATTTAGTTTTAATTTATTCAATTCTGAAACCCAGTTAATTTGCACTCCTATTTCCAACCCCCAAAATGCCACAAAATTGGACCTAGAAAAAGTAGTCACTTTCTTTTGAAACTGCTTTTCTTTTGAGGTATATAATTTACATACCATAAAACTTACTAATTAAGTGCAAAAGAATGATGCTCAATCATTGAACATCAATCAGAGTTGTACAATCATCACAATTCAGTTTTAGACCATTTCTATCATCCAGAAAAGATCATTTGTACCCACTGGCAGTCAATCGCCATTCCTGCTCCCATCATCAACCCACTTTTGATCACTAAGCTGCTTCAGAGTGAGGTTTTAGTCCCTCTGCTGGGCTACTCCACTGGCTTAGAACTGGCCTCTGCTTCTACTCAGTATATTTTCCATCTAGCCACTGGAGGATTATATTCTCTGAATAAAATCCTCTAATAGCTTTCTACTGCAATTAGAATAACCCCCCAAATACTTAGTGTGGTCTTTTCAATGTTCCATGAGTTCTACTACTACTAACCTCGCCACCATCATTTCAGGCAAAGAACAGATAAGCACCTTGTGCCTGTGGGCCCAGCACAGCTGACTGCCATAAGCTGCCTCTCGGCCTCCTCCTCTCCTTCCTCGTTAGCGATCCCTGCACCCTTCTCATTTAGCCTGTGCATTTGGCATTTCCTTGGAGGATGCTTTCCTAGTTTTCTGCAGAGCTAACTCCATTGGTATCATTCAGTTCAACTAGCACTTCTTCAAAAGGATCTTTCCTGACCTACTCTAACAAAACTAACTTCTCTTCATTGTGTTAATTTCTTCATTGCATTAAGCCACTCTGCAAATTATATTTTTGACTTGTCTTTTTAGTTGTATCTCTTTTTCTCCATCAGAACATAAGATCCATATGATGATAGGAACTTAATTCTGACCTTAGCTCTCTCTCTAGTCTTTATAGAAGCATTATTCATAACAGCAATACATTGGAAGCTGTCAAATGCCAACAACAGTGATTAATAGTCATCGAGTACTACTATCTACCAGGCTCTGTGCTAAGTGCTTCGTCTGCATGATTAATTTAAACTTACTACTTTAGATGTGGGGAGAGTAAAAAGAGCATGTCCTCCAAATAGAGTCGCCTACATTAATTTTTTTTTCAGAGACAGTAGCAGTTTTTGCTCTTTTATTATTAGAATGTTAATTCTCAAGTCTAGATCAATGTACATTGCCACCAGTAATATCATATTGAACCTCTTCCTTCACACCCCTAAGAACTGAGTTGGAGAGATTTTTGCTGGCTTCCCAGAGGAAGAACAAAAAGAGTAGGATAAATAAAAGCAGAGTCTTAAAAATACATGCTAGTCATAGTACAGTAGGTCGTAACTGGGGCACCCTATGTGAAGGTGAAGATGAGTGGGGTTTGGCTAGGCCAGATTGTGGAAAGCGCTTTGAGTGCTCATCTTGTTAAAGTCTTAGACCTTGAGATATGTGTGGCTCTGATTTTTTTAAGAAGATTTATTTATTTATGCATACAGAACTGGGGTACAGGCCAGAGGTGCAGGGGCAGTGACAGGCTTCACCAGAGACAGAGTAGGGAGCAGAACAGACAGATTAACGAAGTACACTGCTGAGAGGAGCAGTGGGCAGGTCAGGAGAGGTCTGCCTGCCATGTGGATCACCTCCCAGCCTGGGGATTGAACTCATGTGGAAGTGGCTTTAGCTTCTTAGTGCTGTGCTTTAACCAGCTGTGCCACCAGGGAGGGCCTCAATGTCTCTGATTTTAAAGGAAATTCTTGAAACTGAAGATAGCTTATTGTTGAGGATATTTATAGGTCCAAGAGTTGACTAGAACATGAAAGAACACAATGAAACCAAAATTAATTGCACAGTCTTGGGTTCCTTCCTTATGATTTATAACTAAAACAGTGATAAAACAATGCCAAGGGATAGTGCTGAAGAGGGGGACAGGTCCCTTTCTGTAGGTTCTCACCTAACAATTACAAGACCATTCAGGCTCATGGAACAACAACAACGGAGTTTAACTGCAGATTAGGGAAACAAAGAGCTCTAAGGTCACAAGTGACCAGCTAGCTCATCCTAATGGATAGGGTGTCCACAATGTCCAGGGGTCCTAGACAGAAGTTCACTCATGCCAGATGGTGCTGTCCTGTCAACAGGAGACTGTAGGTGGTGGCACACTGGTCAGCAGTGCATGAGGGTCACACTCACAGTGGCAGCTGGAGGTGCTCACAGGTGCGGCCTCTGAGATGCTGCAGCGACGCACAGCAATAGTCTAAAAGTTGAACAGGATAGCACCAGACAGCAACACAGGCAACAACAGCACTAGGGGGTGGTGACAGGTGATCAGAAGAGGTAGACAGCTCTCAGAGGTGACTAGCACCTATCAGCAGTCTAGTTAGCATTGCTCAGTGGTGCTGGTCAGCACTTGTCATCAGGAGGCCAGAGACACCAGTGTTACTGTTCCTCGTGAGCTATTGGTATGAATCAAGAGCACAATAGATTTTTGAGACACAAGGTCAAGCCCAGTGGTAATCCATGCATGCAATATCAGATGCAGGGCTGGAGGCAGGTCCAGCAGCCAGGTCTCTACAAAGGTCTACAGAGGTCTGAAGTCTGCAGAGATCTGTGGAAGTCCCAGAGTCTACAGAGGTCTGCAAAGTCCAGCAGAGGTCATCTGTTCCATGCTTCTCTTCTTTGGATGCCATTAGCTGAATTCTTTCTTTGGAGACCTGGAACAGAATTCTTCCTTCAGAAGCCATGAACAGAATATGAATGGAGGCCGGCTCCTGCCTTGATTTATCCTTTTTCAGGATCCCCCTACTCTACAAACCTGGTCGGACCATTCTCAATCCTAAGTGTCTGAGTGGTGCTGGCTAGCACCAATCAGTCACTTCCATTTTTCAATCTGAATAATTAATTCATCACCATGAATGAAACTGAGTTTGAGTTTGATTTTTCATCATGCTTGAACCTGATTGGTCCATGTACAGTCTAGCTGCCAAGGTCAAAAGGGAAAAGCCCAGTGCCTGCAGCCGCAACCCACCCTGAAGTCTGGGCAGGTTCATGGGCTGGTGGGCTCTGAGGAGCCACAGCTGCAGCTTGCCTCAGTGGGACCAGTGGAGCACTGTACCCAGTGGCCTGCAGTGGGGGTGGTGTAATAATGCAAGAGGCGGGAAGCCTTCAGCAGCACTGGGCATGGGTCCCAGTTAACAGCAAAGTCATGGAACAACAACAGTGGAATTTAGTTAACAGGAGATTACGGAAACAAAGAGTTCTAAGGTCACAAATGACCAGCTACCTCACCCTAGATAGTGTCCACAATGTCCAGTGTGGTCCTAGACAGAAGTCCACTCATGTCAGATGGTGCTGTCCTGTCAACAGGAGATTGTAAGTGGTGGCACAATGGTCAGCAGTGCACGAGGGTCACACAGTAGCATTGGATAATGAGGTATTATATAAATAAACATCTGCCATTTTTAGAGCAACCCTTAGAGCTATGGACTCTGGGGCCAGAATCACTAACAAAGCTGGCCAGTCCCTCTGCCACCTGCCCTAGGGATCCAGTTTCATAACCACTTCAGTATTCTTTACAGAGTCCAAAGATATTACAGAAATATCAGATGCAACAGAATGTGATGACTAATTGGATATGGAGTTTGACTAGATGAAGACTTGGTGAGGACTCTGAAATGTCTAACTTGGGAAGTGGGGTCAGACAGTACCCTAGAAAGTGGGTTTGGTGGGAATAGCAAGAAACCAGATTAGGAATAAAACAAATTTAAGATCAGTGAGATGTTCAAGGAACAGAAACTCATTCCAATTTATCTACAACTGGAAAAATATTTAAGTAGCATGAAATATGTTGCAGGCAGTGCAGTAGTCCCTGCCTGACTTTGCTGTTAACTGAAAGCACCCCTGAAAAGTCAGTGTATTTTTCATCACCTTTGCTGAGCATTATGGGAAATCACAAAATGCTGAACTTGGAGATTTTAGCGATCTCCTAGTCCAGCACTCTGCCCAAGAGAGAACACACAGTGACAATTATCATTCCAGCAAATGTTCATTTGTCCTTAGCATAAACACCTCAGAAAGAAGCCTACTCTGTATGCATTCAAGTCATTCTAGTTTTTAGAAAGCCCATCTCCAGCCTGAACTAGATTCTACCTTCCTTAGTTCTAATTTTGCACATAGAATATTATTCATTTTCTCAATGTGACAGTCGCTCACTTATGTCCTTCTAGATCCCAGTTGATTATATCAGTCCCTCTGAGTCTAATTTATAGAGCTATTTCTGAATCACCAGTCAGAAATTTCTCTACCTACTTCTTTCTAACCAAACACAAAAACAAGCTGCTGCCTCATCAAAACCATCCACACAGTAAGAAGCATTTAAATTGACCGAAGAAGTGTAGCTGGTCCATTTAAGTCAGTTTGGATAGGACCTGGTGAATGATCAGGTCTGGAAGTAGCTACGGGAGCATTTGCTTATAGGTTTGATAGCTGTATTATCTTGGTCATGTCGATAAGCTATGTACCAACAAAATTACCATTGGATTAACAAGGGCCATATAATCAAGCATGTACAAGAGTACAGACAAAGCCTAAATCAGTGCCATAGGCTACTAATTATAATTTTGTATATAAGATAAACTCAAAGGGAAAAAATGGAAAGGTTTTGTTGTTGTTGTATGCGTCCCCAGTCACACTATCATGATCTTATATGAGGGAAATAAATTTGTAAATTGAACTTTCTGGAAAAAAAACTTAGATAATGAGGTATTACGTAAATAAACAGATTTTAAAATATTTATATTTTTCAGGTGTTAATAGGATATGTGAAAATAAGAATACCCAGTTATTAAGGTATCTCGTTTTACTTTGAGTTCTATGTAAGAATTGTGAATATACACAACTGATATACTAATTTTATATTTCATTTGCTTTGGAACATGAAACCTTGAACTTGCTGAATGCCTAGACTGAAATGCAAAAGCTTAAGGGCTTTATCTCTAGTTTTCAAACTAAGCTCATGAAGCTTTCTGCATTCCTTAAGGGTGTCTCTGGGGCAGAGAAGTAGGTGGGTAGTTGGGTTCTAAAGACTTAAAGAAAGGCTTCCACTGCTTTAAAAAAAGTTTGAAAACCACATCGGTGATGACATTAAAAATTGGGATTAAGAGGTATGAGAAGAATTACCCATGTTCTCACAAATAACCTTCGACAGAATTAAATTTTCTGATTTTAAGTTCTGAGTTTCTTCCATACTTGCTCCTTACAAGACAGAATTATGAGTTGGTAAAGTATGATCATAAATAGCTTAACTCCAAATTTTAACAATCCCCTTTACTTAGTATACTTTGAACACTATTTTCTGTTTGTGGACCAATATGAAATGTTTATCTTCTTTCTCAACAGGAAAGATGATCACTTATTAGGGGAAAGTAAGTTAGTGTGCACTGCTTAACTTACAAAACCAGTATTGTTTTTCATGGTTTTCTATCCTATTGGGTGGTACCATATACACATGGATAGAAGCAAGTACCCACAATATTAAAAGGCCTGAACATGAATTACCTCAGTTAACACTCCACCTTATAACCTAGAGAGGTTAAATATGGTTCTAAAGATCAAAAATATCAAACAGGAGCTGAATCCTACGGTTCAATGATAGCATCTAGAAAGAACGTGACTGAGAAAGTAGACACATAGAATGATATAAAGTTAATAAGCAATTAACAGTTGTCCAATTAATGGAAACAGTAAGTGCTATTCAGTTTAAACTATTCTCATTATGTTTCTGAGATTGTACCAGCACAAATTTGTCATTTTTGGGTCAACCTTGAGGCAGCTCAGGATTCCTTAAGAAAAACATACCTGTACTCTAATTTGAGGAAAATATGGATCTGTTTCATAAAATCCCCAGTTTCAGACTAGTTCAGCATCCTAAGGACTTGACTTACCAATTATGAATCCAGGTATCCAAATATAATGCACATTATAAATAATCTGTACACAATTAAAGTAAGGCATAGATGCTGCTATATCTGCTTACTGTGGAGACAGTCTACCAAAGTTGTCATGGGAGACCTCTCCCTTAAGTGACCACAAGAACAAAGTCAAGGTGAAGACTGTTTACATCAGGGAAAATGTAAGTGCACAGTCAGCAGAGACTTTGGGTGCCAAGAAGAAGGGATGAGAGCCTGGAGGTATTTTCTAAAAGCTCTTTGGCTCAACTGTGTAACAAAAATTCATCTATAAACTATTTTTTTTCCTAAGTCCTCTTTTTGAGGTCTGTGACTTCAAAGACTTTTTCTTTTTCAGTCACACATACTCGAATATGTACCTAGCTGTTAACTTGTCAAAAATTTCAGCCTCCTGAAGGAACCTATTTATCCTTTTAAAACAGACAGAATCATGCCTAATAAGCCTTGGGCATAGTAGAAAAGGCCAAGATCTCATCTCTGTAAGTTATTTAAAGATTTAAATAAAACATATGTAAGTTCATATTATGATCCCTAAATCAACAAACTGCAACATTTTAACAATTTCATGATTTATTAAGGTAAAACAAATTTTTTTCCTTGAAATACTTAATAAGCTTTATAACTGAAGATAAGAATATTGTTTCAATTCTTTGTGTCATGAAAGCAGAAAAGCATTGAATGCTTTGACCAATTTGATGATAGGGTCATCAAAATCTAAATTATGAATTTTTTAATGCAGATTCCAATACTCTAAGTTACCTAATGACACTAATAAGTAAAAGTACTAAGCATCTTCTTTACAAGTAAGGGGTTGCTTTGAAATTCTTGTTCAATTAATCTATGTCTTTTTTAAACTTTTAATTTTCTAATGCTCCCTACTAAGCTAGTACCTGACAGTAGTTACTGAATTAATGTTTGTCACCTTCATCATCTCATGACAAAGTAAACAAGCATGGTATCCATATCAGAATGTTCTCTTTTCCAACTTCTAGCTCCAGACCTGCTTATCTTGTTCTTAGGTAGTATTTCCTACTTGATACACATATCGGTGGTATTAAGCAGTGTGGATTAGTGTGTGATTTTCTAACACTGGGCTATGTATGACTCAATCTGTCTCACAAATCACTTCATGCTTTATCTGTAATTTTTCATAACATTACTCCAATGTGAATTGCAAGTGTCTTTCATCATTCCAAAGAATCTCAAACTTATCACTTTTAGTGTGTAAATCAAGTTATACAAACTTTCTTCTTTCTGTGAGGTTTTGTTAAAATAGCCATCTTTTGTATTTAGAACATTTAAATTGCCTAGCAATTTTGAATAACATTCCGTGTATTAAAATTCTCTGTGGAATGTCACCCTACCTGCTCATTTCCTAGAAATGATAGCAGGAAACATTTTAAGGGAGAATTTATCTATTGTATTTTTGACAGATGGCACCTCAGTAATCAAAAGGGAGAAACTGTGAGTGAAATAAAAAGGAATTCTGTTCATTAAAACTTAGGCTCACAGGTCCTTTTTCAGTTTTTAATATTATATGCTTCAATTGTAAATTAATGTGAAGCCCTAAGCCCTATGTTATTGTGATCTTCTTTCTTTAATTTCAATAGTCATTAGCTACATCTATTTTTTTTTCAAAAATTCAGAATTTTGTTAATTTTCTGTTTTTACATCACTGGTTTCTACTTTATCTTTATTACTACCATATGCCTTCTCTGCTTTACTTTTCCCTAACTTTTTAACATTTCATTCGTCTTATTCTCTTATTTCTATTAAACACATATTTCAAACTTAGGAATTTTCCTCTTTTGCTGCTTTAATGTATTTTTTTCTGATGGCTAGCATTTTCATTAACATTTTTTAAAGAAAATCTTTAACTTCTGTTTGTACTTTCCTTATCACGCAAGAGTCATTTAATTGAAGGCCCTTTAATTTTTGGATGGAAAGTCTTCATCTTTTGGGGTTTCACTTTTTATTTCTAGTTTTATTACCTTGTGACAAATGTTTTTTGGGAACATTTCTACTTTCTAGAACATATTGATCTTTTATTTGTGTACTAGAAAACGATGTTTGTGATGTTCATTCCATTTGTGCTTTAAAGGAAGGTACATTCTCTACTATCTGTTGTACTGTTAGATCTGTATCCAAAAGATCTGCCTGGGTCATCATTTAATCTTTTATAGCTTTGTTTTTGTCCACTTGACCTGTCTCAGACCTAGCAGCTTATTAAAGTCTCTCATTCTGTTCCAAGTTATTACTGCATCTCCTATAATTTCTTTTATCTAAGTGGTTGCTATGTTATATGGCACAGTCAGAAGAATTATATCTCTATTGTGAAAGGTGGCTTCTGACTCTAAGTGATCTTTGTCTCATTTAATGCACTGTGACTTGATCTGGTATCAGGGCTTTACCCTATGCTTTATTATTGTGTTTGCCTGGTAGCTCTTTGCCTACCACTTTATTTGTATTTAACCAAAGCCTCTGAAGTGTGCCCCTTGTATCCAGCATAGAGTTGAGGGTTATTTTTTTTTTTAAGAGCCAATATAAAAATCCTTTTCTTCATAGTGATATGACTGTCAGGTTTGGTCAAAATTCTATCATATTTAATGTTATTGTCACCATAGTGTACTTACGGAATATTACTATGTTTAGTGTTTCTTTTTCCTCTTAAAAGTCTTTGGTCATGTAAAAAGTTTGTTCCTAATTCTCTGTGTTACGTTTGTGTTGATACTTTCTAGTGTACCTATAAGCCCCAGTTTTTTTAGTTTTATACTTGATCTTAACCAAAAAGCAGAAAAGCTATTACTGGCCAGTTTCAAATGTTCTTTGACTACCCCCTATGACCTTTATAACAACCACTCTACTTTTTCTTCTCTCCCGTTTCCTTTCTCACCTGATTCAAGAGTGATGTTTCTCATCCCCAAATTTGGGCTTGAGGATATTTAGTTCCGTTCTGGACTGCTCTGAGGTGGTTTCCTGCTTCATTGTGGGGATTGGGAGGAGCAGGTAGGTAGACATGGCTCTAAGATATTTTTCATCAGCAGGGAAGATTTTATTCACATTTTCTGACATTTTCATTGTAGTTTTTATGTGGCTTTGATGTTTTCTCTCTTCTTACATGTTTCGTGGTCAGCATTCTGGTTTGAGAGTGCCCTCATGTGTGCAGTTTCTTCTGTGGACAGTGCTGTGGTTGCAGTGGCAGGGTAGGAGGAGGGTTGATGGAGCTGGCTTCTTTTTGTTTCGATTGTTTCCTGAATTTTCCTTCCTCATTCCATGGTTTGCCTGTACTGCCCTGAGTCCAGGGGACATCGCCCCTTCTCTCCATTTCTGATTCTCCCCCAGAAACACTGCATCCCTAAGTTCTACTTGGGTCACACTGTGAAGCCCTTACACCACCATCTGTGATGGTAGGTTATTAAGTTTCAACCTGTGCTTAGTATCTTAGCACTTACTGTTCACTTTCTTGGTGAGTTTGTCTCTGCTGCTTCTAAATCCTCTGACTTTGCTCCTTTTCAGTCTTTTCAGCCTCGCCTGTCCTATTAGTCATATGCAGGCTTGCAGGGATAGTAGATGAACTGCTTACAGATAATATGAGGGTGTGAGTTTTCTGTCTTCTAGTGGTGCTAACAGCCCAGGACCCTTGTGGTTTTATTTCTTCGTGCTCCATCTTGATTGTATGTTGTTTTGGAGGATCAAGGGGAGAATTTGGCACGGGGTTACCACTATTGTGCTCCATACCCAGATGTCACCTCTTGGTATAATCTATGAACAATATGTGATAGTATTTCATAGGTAGTCAAATTTGATAGGTAGTCTTTTAACTTATATTAATGATTTACAACTTGCTTATTTGTAATGCTTCTTCTAGTTGGAGACTTTTTACTAAGGAGGTATTTTCCCCAATGTAACTACGTGAGAGCATTAAGGGGAAAAAAGCTGCCTCAAAGCAGAGATATAATTATCATAATAAAATTAAAATATTTGTTTTTGATTTTCAGATTATCTTTAATAGACCATTTGGCCACTAAAATCTGCAGTAAGATTGTATCCATTTGCTTTATATAATAAACTATAAATATTTTCTTGGTGAAAATTACCTAAATTTTAAATATGAACAAGGCAGCTCCTCTTCCATGGATGTTTTTTACATGATTTCTTATTAATAAAGACTGAATCCTTGTCTTTTATAGATAAGAACTAAAAGACCCAAACAGGGAACCATTCATATCTGAAGATCTCTAAGAAGAGGTAGCAATATTTAACATGGAATCAAAAGCTTGTGAACCAAATAATGAAGATCTTTTATCAAGTAGTGGCCTCACAGCCAATGTAGGTACGTGTTCTTTATAAAACAAAGGGGGGGGGGAAGAATTAAGCTGTTTCATAATATTTATCCAAGTCACTATTTTTAGTATGTTTTGTTTTGTTTTGTTTTAACCTGTGCAGGGCACAGAACACAGTCGTGAATGTTTACCAGATTGTTTGTAATTCTACAATATCAGGAAGAAATTTAGGTTTTTTAAAAAATAGCCTTTTTTTCCCTTAGCATATATTCACATTGCTTTTCCATTGTAAAGAGTGCTTCTATGTTGAGACACTTCAACATGTCTCATGCATCCCTAACACCTGCTCTTTCTCTATGTCTCTTCCACTCTGAGCCAGGACTTCACCTTCGTTTCCCTTGCCCACCCCACATCCAGTCAGGTCTGGTCCTCCTATCCTCAGAAACGTCTCTTAGCTCATTTCCCCTCTCCTTTGCCATTACCATTGTCCACTTTCAGGGCCACATCACCTGACCAAATTATTTCAACTGAAAGGGAAGAGAGAAGCAGGTAGAACAAATAGGAGGCACTTGGTGCAGGGAATTGATAACCCACAGATTCGAGTCATTAAGAAGCCCACAGAGGGGAGACAGATTAGCAACTGGAGGAAGTTGCTACAGGGCAGAGAGGTGGGAACTCAAACCAGAGAGAGGGCTGCTTAGGGGGAGCGACAGCCACCACTAACTGCCAGAAGCCCACCTAGGGAGGGGACAGGGAGCAGTATCTTAGCTACTCTCCTCATGTTCTGGTCCCTCACCAGCTCTTCCCACTGTGACCCTACCAGGAAAAGAGCTGGGAAGAGAGCCTGGGAACAGTAGTCAACTACAACACACAGCAGAGAATGGGAAGGACAGAGAATGGACTTGCTGGCAATCAGGTAAATGACCTGTGCAGCTCCCTACTGCTCTCCCTGCCTTGGCTCCCTCACCTAAAGAAATCACCCAGGGGCCTCCCTGGTGGTGCAACCATGAGGACGCAGCACTACAGCCAGCCTCAGCTGCTTCAGTTCGATACCCCACCCCAGAGGAGATCCACATGGGTGGCAGACCTCTCCTGACCCACCCACCGCTCCCCTCAGCAGTGTACTTCGTGGATCTGCCTGTTCTGTTCCCCACTCTGTCTCTGGTGAAGCCTTCATCACTCCTGCAAATCTGGCTTATACCCCAGTTCTGTATGAATAGAGATAGATAGATAGATAGATAGATAGATAGATAGATAGATAGATAGATAGATAGATAGATAAAATCTTTTTAAAAAATCATCCAGAATTTATTCTCAATAATAGGTCTGGTGGTTAGTATGCTTAAAAACCTTTATTCAAGCACCTTTATCTTATACAGGCTTTTGTCTTTGCCACCATACCCCACTGCCCATTTCTCCTGCCCACCACCATCTGCTCATTCTCCCCTCCCCAGTCCACCCCCCAATCACTTTATCTTAACACATCATGGGCACAGGCTTAGCTCAGGGGCTGTCTCTCCTCTTCATACATACATTTTCCTAAATATTGAATACTATTTTCCTCCTGGGTGATTCCTCCTTGACGTTAGACTTGTGACTCCTTGATTCTTAGTTCTTTTATTTGGACCTTTTCTCTAGCTCTTCACTTCTTACCTTGGGTCATATTACCAACAACTTTCAAAATCCTGTCTCCCAGCCCTCTAACTGTCATGGCAAGTGTCTAGAGTGCCTATTCTTTTGCCTCATGAACATCATCGTTCTCAACCATGCCCCATGATGACTTTTGAGATATTAAACATGAAGCATTTAATGGCTTTGTTTTTAAATTCCCCAGATTGTCCAGACATACAGCAAAGGTTAAGAACAATTAATTGCTTTCGATGCTTCCATTTTCTCCTCAGTTATCAACCTTTCTGTCTTCATGCTTGTGTCATTATTTCAGCCAGTTACTTGCCAATCCACTCACTCATTTTCCCCTTGTACTTCTGTTGCATTCTTGTAGGGAAACCTAATCCTTATCAAGTTGACTGCTTGTTCTAGAATGCTGGGAAACTTTGCTATGTGAATGTGAATGTTCCAACAATTTGCTACTTCAAAAGTTACAGTTTCCTCTCTCAGCTGCCTCCTTACTGCTGCTAAAGAATTTTTCTCATGACTTTAGCCATCTCTCTCCTGAATTTCCACAATAATTATTTTGCAATTATGCCCTACTACTTTCTTTCTCACGCTCAGGTAACATTTCTTATTTTCCAGTGAAAATATGAGGCCTTAGGCTGGGCTCTCTTACCTTCTTGCACCCTGTCCTATTACTTACTGTCTCCTTCCCTCACAGCTCAGGGGAGGATGCGGCGTCTTCATTTGCCACTCACACTTTAAGCCCTTCCCCACAGTTGCCACCTTACCTTTCTCAGAGATTTGGCTTCAGAAAATATCCCCTGTCATTCTGATCTCAGTGTCTTCTCCAGCTGTATGTATCCACCACTATATACATGCTGAATCTCTCCCAACCTAAAACCATTACAATTGCACAAAACAACAAAACAAAAAATAAAACCTTTTCCTCACCTTCCTTATCCCTCCATTTAGAAAAGTCTGTATTTTCTGTCTTCATATCTTTACCGTCTACTTATTCCACAAATCACTTCCTATATTACTGACACCAGTATTCCAATGAAATCACTTTGACCAAAGAGACTAGATTTTCTTTCTTTGTTAAATTCTTTGAATACCGTATTCCCAATATTTTACTTTTAGATTATCTCAGAATTGTAGAAAAATTGAAAACAGAATACATTGGATAGCTTATACACTTTCAACCAGATTTATCAATTGTCAACACTTTATCATGTTTTATCTCTATTCCAACAATTTATATCTCACGTTTCTAAAGCTGAGGCATATAATATTCTTACCCTCAATCTCATCATACCTCCCCCAAGAACAAGAATGATTTCCTACATAATATTTTCATATCTAAGAAAATTACTGTCAATGAGAACCATCTAATTTTTAGTCATATTTAAATTTACCTAATTATCCCAAAATAAGTCTTAGTTAGCTATTTTTTGTTAGCTATTTTTTAATCCAGTCAAAATCCTGAATTATATTTGATTGCTGGACTTTATTTTTAAATCTATAGCCATCCTCTCTCCTTTTTTTTTCTTATGACATTGACTTCTTTTTTTTT
>NW_004567113.1:17964102-17982098 GCF_000260355.1 Condylura cristata
TGTGTGTGTTTGTGTGTGTGTATATATGTGTATATATATATTTATAACATTCCACACATTTTAGGTTTCTCTGGTTCTCATTTTTAATTGAAATTGTATATCCGCCTCTATAATTGGTAAATAACCTTTGGGATGTTTCTTTGAGAACTTGTGAATGAATGTCCTAGTAATAAATAATCCTTATTCAAAGGTTTTGGCATCAATTAAAGATTCTTTCCTGAATCAGCTATTACATTGATGATTTTCTAATTTTATCAGTTATTAGCTGCCACTCCTCAGGAAAGAATAACTTTACTACCACTACAGATTCAAAGATAGTTGTTTATCTAAAAATGCTATAGTATATTGCAGTCACTATTATTTTTGATGTTCACTAGTCTCAAACTTGGGCAGCTCCTTAAGTGGTTTCCTGTGTCTTTTTAAAACATGAATTCCAGCTCATGTTCCAGGCTCATGTTCTCCTTTGCCTGTTCCCTGGGGTCAGAAACCAACCATTTCACTCATAAGTCCTAGTTCCATTCAGTTAAAATTAGAATTTAGAAACCAAAATCTTGTATGCATATTGCTACAGAGGTGCAGTTGTGTCTAGGAGCACTGAGTAGCTAAAGGATGGAAATTGTTTGTTGTTAAAACAGTTAAATTCATACCCATCACTCAAAATCCCGTGCCACAGACTTCCTCAGCTGCCTCCACTCAATCTTGCTCTCCCTTACAATGAAAAACACCAGTATCCAAAAGCTCAATTATATTAATTCATTTTCTATTTTCTCAGCACATATAAAATAGTTTCTAAGTTGTAGCAATACTACCACCATTAGCAAGTTACTTACTAGTTCAACCAAGGTCATATAATCTGCGGGCACCTGTCGTGCCCAAAGATACTTGAAGGAACATAACCTGGGTGCGGTTATCTTACCAACTTATCCACATGTAGGCTATTTGTTAGTATTCATTCATTTCATTATTTGTGTAAGGCGCAAATGTAAAACTTGATAAAGGTATACCCAGTACATTTGCTTCTAGCTCATCTCTCAGGTGCTGTGTCATGCACGCACGTGCACGTATGCATTCCTATTCCTCCATTTTTACAAAGAGGAGGGCAATTAACCTCCACCTATTAAAGGGTATCGGAGTTTGTGGACATATGTTAACACCACTATTTGTCCTCTGATTATTTTCAATTTTCATATGCAAAATGCATTTACCTTCTCCCAAAAAGTTCCCAGCTCTTATATAATATCTGCTTAAACACCAGAATCTTTATCTAAATTAGATTCATATATGAATAAAGCACCCCAGTTAAATTTCTCAAGTACAGCTCATTGAAAAGTGTTCCTCTTAACCTGAAGACCCATGACACCCCATACACAGTGGGAGACAGGACAGATAACTGCTACCCACACTCCTCTTCAAAATGGAGAAAACAAGACCCAAACGAGCCAATCACAGTTCTGAAATCCAGCTGGGCACAGGGGACCATTCCTTGATCAGGACTTAGGTCTAGGAGAAGATTCATGGTTCTTGGCTCAACCCTCTGGGTTCTTGTGTTTGACTTTGAATCCTCCTTGCTTTCAGCTGAGTGGTTTTCTCACTCTGCTGTTTGTTTTCTCAGTTTGAGAAAATAGTGTTTCTTGAATTCTCTAAAATCATTGTCCTTTAAATATTGGCATTCCCTCATATTCTTGATGCTCCTCTCTCCTCCCCTCTTTTTATGCCACTCCCAGACAGTCACTTTGACTTCCTTGATTCACTGAAACTCATCCTTATTTGGATATTTCTGAAACACAGAACCCAAGTCCTTGATGCTGACTGTCTTCTATTTCCACAGGTACATCTCAAATTCATGCTTGCTCTAGCCCCACTGCCACGGCTTTAGGGCACACCCTTGCCATTTCTTGCCTGCATTGTTGAAAGCCTTTCCCTATTTGGATTTTCTGCCGTCAGCTTTATCCACACCCAGTTCATTCTTCACCCAGAAACCAGTGTCTTTACAAAGCACAGATCTTGTTAAATTACCCCCTACTTTCAAGTCCTATAATGAGTCTGCAGAGATTTCAGGATGAAACCCAAACTCCTTGGCATGACCACAAAGCCCTTCATGATCTGTCTTACACTTTTGTTTTCATATTGAGTCATTAGTTTCCTTTCATCCAGAATATGCCATGTTGTCACAAGACTTAGTATCAATAATTATGGCATTGCTACTGCCTAGAATGTCCTTTCTCTTTTGTTCTCCAGGGTAGTTAATTCTTACTCAAATAGTTTAAGTATTATTTGATAATCGTTAAACAACACTTCCTCATAAACAACCTTGTGATCCATTCACCTGTCTATTTCCCCATGGAAACTTGAGCACCTTTGGGGCTCAATAAAGGAAATTGCTAAGGATAATATTTGTCACCAAATTATTTTAATAATTCTTTACTATTTAGGTTCTTCAAGTCCATTTTTTATGTCATCTATTCGTGGAACAATAATTGAAAACACATCTTCATCTGGGACATTGACACAAATTCCGTTTTTTCCTAAATATGAAGTGGAACTTGATTCTCATAGAAAAGCCATCCCTTACCCTGGAAAGGAACATATTGAACGTGTTTTGGAAGAATATTCACATCAAGTCAAAGATTTGCAGAGAAGACTAAATGAAGTAAGTTACATTCTTTTCTCCCAGTGCTCAATAGCCTTTGGGGAAGATTGTGAGATACAATGCCTTGAAATAAAACCTAAACTTCCTGTGAGAAAAATGTAACAATGGATTTGTTGGTTAATTTTGTTAATTTAGCCTACTCTCCATTTTAGTATTAAAAATTAGACTGATGAAAAGTATACATACCAATTTTCCTTTTTTAATAATTAGTCATAATACTTTGGTGTTGTGGTGTCATTCCAATGAATAGTCGATTTATTACTCTCATGAAGATCGCTCATCTGGGCTCCACGCCATGGTTAGTATACCTACATACCTACTTGACATTCTATGTGAAATGTTTCTCAGGCTCTATAAATGCAATTCCAATTGCATACATGATCTTTTCTCCATCCTACTCTTCTTTCAGTGTCTCTTCTAACTATATTTGGTGCCATCTTTACACAATTACACAAAGCAAAAATCTTCCTGACACCTCTTCCTTTTTCCTGGCATCTGCTTTAACACCAACTCCATCCAGTGTTCCTCATATCTGGGCCTCAAGTCTGTTTTCATTTCTGCCATTACCATTCAAGGTTCAGACTAATGTATTCATCCATCCAGACTACTAGAGGAGAAGGTAAAGAGACTTCCCTTTAGTGACAATCTAACATCAACTGCAGAATCAAATAGTATCCTCTTACATTTCCTTTCTTGTGTATTTTTCTATTTTTCTGATATCTCCTAATTACTTTCTTTTCCTTATCTATTTACCTTTATCATATCCTTGTTGTTTTTTTTTTTAAAAAAAACATAACTACCACTTATGTTTTCTTTCAAGTCCCTCTAGCAACCAGGACTCTTCAGGAATCTTTTTGTTTGTTTAGGGTAGATGGATTTCTCCTTTGTTCTGTTATTAAGCTATTTTCCTGAGGCTCTTATAACTGCTTTCCTGACTGGAGCCATGATTTCCAGGATTCACTATTTTCTGCTCCCTTCCTGTTTCTTGATATACTATTTCATTTAGTGAAGCACATCTTTAGAAACTTCTTCAGAGTATATGGGATATACATTTTATGAATCTTTATATTCTGAGAATTATTTTAGCTGGGCAAATTTAAAGTCATTTTCTTCAATCCTTTGACAATATTGTGTTCTTGCATTTAACATTGCTCATGAGAAGAAAATATCTGTCCAGTTCTTTTTTCACTGTAGATTGTTTGGTCTTTAATTAATTGAGGTTCATCTTTGAAAGCTTTAGAGTGTTTATCTCTGAAATTCCACCATAATGTGCTTAGGTGTAGATTTTCATTATTTCATTCATTAGGCCAGGGAATCAGTCCCTTTTGGTCAAAGATTTGTACCTGATTTCAGCTTTGAGAAATCTAATTGTGTGTTCTCTTCAATAGTTTTTCTTTGTTTTCTCCTTTTTAAGCTCATATTAGCTGATATTATTGCTAAGGTTGAACCTGCAAATCTGTTGCCTTCTTTCTCAAGAATTTTGTCTACCTTTTCTAATTTGGGGGAATATTTCTTGGCTCCATCATTCCATTGCAACTTTTTAGTTTGCAACCATTATTTTTAGTTTCCAAACCTTTTATCTTCTCCCCATTCACTTCTTTGGTATAAATATGCTATTCTTTTTAGCTGCACTGTCTCAAATGCCTCTTCAAATACACTTTTGGAAACTGTTCTTTTATTGCTGCATTATCTTCATTTCTTTGGATCTTTTTTTCTGGGACTTTGCTAGTTTGTTTCATCTTAGTCTCTTTACTATTTCATAATGTCCTTTCATGTATCCAGTAGTTTTTATTTTATTGTTTATTCTGATAAACATCAAAAGAGCTGATGGCATGCTCTTTCTTCATGGGCAAAAGGTGATGACTTTGATTTGGGATGATTGGTAGGATATCAATCGTTATGCTAGATGTCAGGGTTCTTGAAGAATGTCCTGGTAGCAGCACACCTCAACTTGGGATGGTTGTCTACTGCCAAGTGTTTTAAGTGGGATGCAGGTGGGGGAACTGACTTTTCTATGTACAAAATTTCAACCAACTCTATTGTTTTCAGCACAAAATATGTTCCTATCTATAGCAGAGCTAGAAGTCAGTCTTGTTTTAGAAATGGATTTTTGGTTATGGAGAATGGATCAAAAGAAGCCAAACTTAAGGCAGTGAGACTAGTTAAGCTATTTCAGTAGTCTAGTTGAGAAGCGATTAATTAGATCCTGAACTAGGGTGAAGGGAGAAGTAGACATAAAAAGAATAATATAGTAATATATAATATATATTATATACTAATATAGTATTAATATAGTAAGTAAGTTTCAAAACTTAACTAGTTATAGGGAAATGTGCTCTTCTAAAGTAAAGATTAATTTGCATGGTTTTTCCCTTCCCCCAGAGCAATGAATTGCATGAGAAACAAAAGTTTTATTTAAGGCAGTCAATCATTGATTTGCAAACAAAACTTCAAGAAATGCAAATGGAAAGAGATGCCATGGCTGACATCAGGTTGGCATTTGTTACATGAAATTAGTTTATTCTTACACTCTTTTAGTATAATGTTCCTTGTGTGGATATGAGTTGTATCAATGTTATTTCTTCTCTTTCATTTACCTTACAGACGAAGGGAGAGTCAGTCCCAGGAGGATTTAAGAAATCAACTTCAAAATACAGTTCATGAGCTTGAAGTTGCCAAGTGCCTTAAGGAGGATATGCTGAAAGACAGCAATGCACAGATAGAGCAGTTAAGGAAGATGATGCTTAGTCATGAGGGGGTTCTTCAGGAAATCCGTTCTACCCTGGTGGACTTTGAAGAAGCCTCAGGCAAGAAAATATGTGAACACGAAAGCATGTCTACTATCCACTTCCGCAACATGGGCTCAGCTGTTAGCAAAATCCTAAGAGAATTAGACACAGAAATTTCTTATCTTAAAGGGAGGATATATCCAGTAAGTGGTGAGAACACTACTTCCATTTTACATGATGATTCATTGAGAGAATTATATTAGATGCATATATTTTTTTTAATTCTTAAAAGTAATCCAAGTTCTTATTTTTGTTCTCTAAAAATAATCGCGGTTACTTCCACAGTGGTCTCTCAAGTCTCTAAAGTTTCCAAGTTTTAGATTTACCAATTCCTAAACCAGTATCTCTTTTTTATAACCAGGTAGAGGATCAGCTTGAAGCACTAAAATCTGAATCACAGAACAAAATAGAACTACTTCTTCAACAGCATCAAGATAGGTAGGTTTCTCACTGAAACCAAACAATTCTACAGTCTCTCATTAGCAATTCCAAAATCTTAAAAAGTTCTGAGAAACAGATGTTCTTTTTCATAACTTTTTTGCAAACTCATGTTGAAATAAAAAGTATTCTGTTACTGTTGAGACAGTAAGGAAGGTCCTGAAGAGTATTCAGCCTCAGCTCCCAGCACAGTGAAGCTAAGAGGGGATTTACAACCAAGGAGTGGGATGAGGGCACCAGTTGGCGGAAAGTGACCAAGAGAGACATCAAGGAAGGGCGATTCTCACTCAACTGACCTCTCAAGAGTCTTACTGAGCTTGAGTGGGGAGGCCGAAGACAGGCGGGTGGGAAAGGGGTGGCTAGCTCCAGGCATTTGAAGAAGGCACAGAGGAGCCTGCCTCAAGTTTCATCAGGGAGAGAGCCTTCGGACTCATCACTCATTTGTTAGCAATATCTGACCTGAGGTAAATGTAGAACATTTTATACTTTGTGCGATTCTTTGAAAACCTATTACTGTGTTAGCAATATATTTATTTGCCTAGAGGGTACATCCTTCGATCAACTAGGGGTGGTATATATTATACCATGTTTATATGTTTATAATTTATTATCATTGTAAAAGTATTTTGGAAATCTACATTCTGAAATCTAACTGGCCCTCAGAGGATTTGGATAAAGGATTTGTGATAATTTTCATAAACAATAGCATATTCAAAACTAAAATACTAAATTTGAGAGTGTTGAAAAATCATTAAATTTTGAAATATATTCTAGGTTAAAATCTACCATCTCAAATAAACATGTCACATTCTTTTTATAGGATTGAGCAGTTAATAAATGAACATGAAATTGAAGTAACAGGACTTACTGAGAAAGCAAGTAGTGCTCGAAGCCAAGCCAACAGTATCCAAAGTCAACTAGAAATCATTCAGTATGTGTGTCCTTGTGGTGTCCTAATTTGATAATTATTTATCTTCATGGTAGAGATACTGCTTTAATGAATTTTCTGTTTTAATATCTTTTAAAATTTGCTTAATGATTACATGAAAATAAAAATTTAACATTCAAAAAATTACTTAACATAGAGATTATAACTATATATTATAATAATAAAAAGTATTATTGGAAGTATTTGGGCCTCTTCAGATTGGATATTTTACATGTTTTTTTTCAAACAAACATAACATATCATGTGTATGTTTTAGCCTGTGTATATATACATGTATATGTGTATGCTTTACATATATAATGTGTGTTCATATGTAGGTTATATTATATCCTGTTGAATATATGAGTATGTATATAAATATATTAAAATATACATACATATAGGACCCTCCCTGGTGGCTCAGCAGGTTAAAGCACTGCACTAAGAAGCTTAAAGCCACTGCCGCATGAGTTCGATTCCGGCCTGCCCCGGAGGAGACCACATGGCGTGGCAGACCTCTCCCGACCCGCCCACTGCTCCCCTCAGCAGTGTACTACGTCCATCTGCCTGTTCTGCTCCCCACTCTGTCTCTGGTGAATCCTCTCACCCTCCGCATCTCTGGCTTGTACCCCGTTCTGTATAAATAAATAAATCTTTAATATATATATATATATATATACATATACATATAAAAAATCTTATAATTTGAATTATGTTAAAATTTTTTGAATGGAAATTTTCAGTCATATACAAAGGCAAAGAGAAAACATATAATGAACTTCTATGTATATATCACCTAGCTTCAACAGTATACATTTTTGAACTGAAGATTTTAATAAGCAATTTTAGAAAATAAAAGACGATTAGCCTAATAATGTCATGTAAAAATAACTAGCAGAAGTATCCAAAAGCTAACGTATCCCTAGGTGTTACAATTATTCTTAGTTTGAGATTTGCTTCTATTACCCTTTTAAACTCTCCTTAGAGAACAAGCAAGAAACCAAAATTCAATGTATATGCGTCAACTCAGTGAACTGGAATCTACTGTTTCTCAGCTACGTTCTGAACTGAGGGAAGCCAAAAGGATGTATGAAGACAAAGTGAGTTCAGATTTTGCTGTCTGCTTCTAGAAGCTAGTATACACATAATCAGCTATATAGTATTTAATATTTGAAAAGGAGGAATCAAAGTAACCATTTCAAATTAAAAATATTTATAAGATGGGTGCCTAGTATCTACATGTTAAATGATAAACTTATTTAAATTGTTTATTCAAATTAATTCATTCTCAGAACAAAGATTTTTGTGTAGTGCATGTAATTTTCTTAAAAATAAACTAGGAATAAGGTCATTGTAATTCTTTTTACAAAACTTAGCCTTAGCTAATGCTTCTGTACCAGCTAATCTTCCCCATCTAATACTTTAGGGGTCCACATCTTTTCTTACTTTAAATTGTAAATTATAAATCATTGTGAGACTAGCAAATTGTGTTAACTTTAAAATTAGGCTCCATGAAAAATAATTAGGGAACTTAATCTTCATCTCTCATCACACACTTCCTCTTAAAACCAGGTGTTTATTAATACTTGATATTCTCTTGTTTGTTCTCTTACTTTCCATAGCTAAAAAGGACCATTTCATTCGCATAATCAACCATATTTCCAGAGCTTACTTAGGTTTTGTTAATTTCAAACGTTTATATTAATTTCAACATTGATAAAACAGAAACCCTATAAAACAAGTAAAGCGCTGCCATTCAGAGGGGTTTGAGGACCTTGTTCCTTGTGAGAAGGGTGACCCCAAAAGCCTCTTTGCCTGGAATGTTCCCAATTTCCACCTACTTTGTGACTCTCACATTTTTTTCTCCAAAGCGTCTCAGTTTCAAAGATAAATTCTCTCTATATATAATGAAAACTAGAGGACAACCTATAATTCTAACCACTGCTTGTCGCCAATTTTTCACACTTTGGATGATTGGGAAGAAATAGAATACAAAGAAACTGGCCAATTTCTGTTACAAAATAGCCCAATGACACAGCAACAAAAGAAAAAAAAAAGCTCCATATGGGAAAAATCATTAAATATTTGTATTTTCTTGTAGACATTTGCTCTCCTTTGAGCAACCCCCATTTAATTACCCCTGTCACCCTGGGCAGACCACAAGAGGAGACTGTTTCTCTTGAGTTTTTAGTTCAAGCATAGAACATGAAGATCTCAGCCTCCATTTCTTGTGGCACCACTCAAATAGGAGTGGAAAATGTTATGGGACTTTACTAAAACCTAAACAAGAAAGAGTAACAGGAAACTAATCCTGTTATGAGATTTGGATCCTCCATAGCAGTGACTTTCAGATGGCTTTGATTACTAGCCACAATAAGAAATAGTTTGCCTTATGATCTAATACACCTGTAATATGGAAGCAAGTTTCACAAAACAGTATTTACCCCGATTACATATGACGCTGGGTATTTTCTGTCTTCTTCAGTGCTGATTTGATGTTCACTGAAGTGGTTTTATGATTCACGTGTGGGTTGCAATTTGAATAACACTGCCCTATACAACCTCTGTGCTTCACTCCTACCCTGAGTTCTATGGCACCAACTCACTGCCACCTATGAAGTCTCAAGGAGCCTTAAACTGCTTACAAGAAACAAAAACCCATAGAGAAGTGTATTTTCTTGTCTGCTTCTCTGAGTTTTTCAAGTTTCTAGTTTCTTATCTCTGAACAAACTTCCCTCTCCCTCAGCCCAAGATAAAAAGCAGGACTGTCCACCCTGTTAGGGGCGAGTCAGAAGAGCTTAATCTCACTACTTACAGAATAATTTTAGTACAACATGGAGTAGAAGATGCTTTATCACTGAAGACCAGTGGCCCAAGGAACTGTGGCAGCCGCGATCAAGAGGAAAGCGAGAGGAAGCCAGAGGAAAGAGGAGCACCTTGCAGTCCAATGCAATGATGATGCTCTTTAATGATTTAAATCACAGACTAAGATTAAGTATTTATGCTTACTGACAACGGAAGGCCTTTGAAAAGCTATGAAACACTAAATAAAACTCACCTGTTTTTTTTCCTTAAGTAACTGGAAATTGCTGTAACTTTCCACTGTAATGTTGTTTAGAAAAATTATCCCTTCTCATTGTTTGCTTATTTGCATATAATAGGCCCATGCTGGTCAACTCTAAATTAGGACATGATGGTAAATTTAAACAAATGCTGATGTAACCATCTAAACATTAGCAAAATTATGTTTGCTTTCATCAACACGTATTTCTTTAGTGTTGTAGAAGCGTAAACATCCAGATGAATGGCTGCAAACCTTTTGTTGGACCATTTTGAGGTTGTATAGATACAAACATGATATTAGATTCATTGTCTTGATGTAAACAGTGGATCACCATGAATCTTGACTGCCTTAAAAGTCAACATATATATAAAGAGGCATATCAGTTCAATTTTAATCCAAATTGCTAATTTATAAAACAGCATCTGAAACCTAATATTTAAATAGGCTCTCTTAATGGGAACTCCTTTAGTCAGGGAACACTGGGATTATTCTACCATGTCAACATAGATTTGAATATACTCTGTCCTGAAGTGGCCTTAATAATTGGTGAAACTAAGCAAGGAAGATCAAGCACGTTAACTAACATTAACTATTGTCTTTTGGCATCCTGAATTATTCTATTGTTATGTTTTTGTTGTAACAAATTGAATGTAGAATCTAAATACTAATTTTTCTGCTTTAGTGTTGTTTCATGTACTTTTACTTTTATATTGCTAAAACCTTATGTAAAACTTTAAAATCTATTTTAGTTTCCATGGCTTCAGTACAAATTTTAGCATAGTCTGTCCAAATAGCAGTAAGGAAAACCTCAAGGTAACACATAAAAGTTGTGATTAAAACTGAAATTTGTGTGAAAAGAAACTTAGAAGGATGTGTTGACATTACACATGACTACATTTTTAGAGGCAGGGTTAGTATTTTCTTCTGAGGTCAGATACCTTCAGAGCAAAGGTTTTATTATTTTTAAAATAAACAAAACGTTTCCAACTACAATGTTCAAACTAAGAGAAAGCTTGTTTAGGAAGACAGTATTTCTCTTTAAATAAGCAGTATTTCTATATTCATGGAAACAAACTGATGATTTTGGAAGTAGCTGTTGTAGGCTACAAAAGTGTTTTACTATAATGCTTTTTTTTAATTCTTCTGTTTCCATTTTAGGAGAACCTCCAGAATTCCCCTTTACGAATTTGGACCTGTAGAAGCTGTCACTATTGGCTCTGTAGATTTGGCTTTACTCTTAACTTTCGCTTTTTGACAACAAAAATCTCATGATCTGGATGCTAAGTTTATTTTCGTTCTTTGAAAAGTATTGGGGGCTGAATGTCATTCTCAAAAGAGTGGAGATTGAGTAGCACTGGCTGGAGCTATAAATTGTGCAGGAAGATTCTGTGCAAATACCTTTGCATAGTTCTGCCAATGCACCTCCATGTGACCTGCAGCATCCCTATCCCTCGCTATCCCATGTCTGTGCCTTTTTGAGCACGGAAAGCAGGATATAACATAACAATTTGGTGCAATTGGTAATATCTCTAAAGTCACTGTAAGATTAGAATGGGATCCCAGCACTTATCTGTCCAATGATTCAAAATGAAAAGTAGATTCACAGATGGTGAAAGGGAAAACCAGTGCTGCTATTCAAAAAGAAAAGAAAAAGAAAAAACCTTTAATATATCTCAGATGTCAGTATTTATTCTGGACATTTTCAAAGGCTTTTCTTTATAGCATTTTTTTACAGCTGTTTGTATCAGCTCAGCTGCTACCGCAATGGTTTTCCCTTTCACACTCCATTTATCTTTTTGACTGATTGATTAATACAAATATTTTTTACTCTAAAAAGTGAAAGGTAAAAGCAGAGCTATAGCAGTTGAGTCAGTACTGACAACTACAAAACAAATGTTCCTTCAGGGGTCTGGAGAAACGCCTGTTACTTAGTAAACTAAGAAAGCTAAGACTTGGTTCTTTTCTTTTTCTTTTTTTCCCTCCCTTTGAAGATTTGGTCTCAAGATTTTACCATCAAGTTTGATGTTATCAATTATCAACTAATTTTTTTAAATGAAAACAAAATAGCAACTCTTAATTTGGACTTTTAAAAGCATATACATGAATATCGTGATAGAAATGGTTTTGTGCTAGGGTAGGAGTAGAAAATGTTTTAGTGGCAAGAATTATTACTTGAAATGTTTTTGTAAGGATATAGCTTAAAATATGGCTTCTTTAACTATATTTTGTTTCTAAAAACAGGTAGAAAATAGTGCTTCAGTTTTATTTAATACTGATCTCATGTAAAAGAGTATTAGAAACAGAATCGAAAGCAATGCAAAAGATTATCTAGCATACTCTTTCAAGATATAGATGGGGGTAAATTGAGAAACGAAGAGGTTATATGACAGAAACTGAAGTGTCTGACTCTGGGCATGATCTATTGCCTGTCTGGCCATGCCTACCTATTCCTTTGCCAAATGTAAATAATAATTGTATAGCAGTAAATGTTTGTGGGATTCCTAGTGTCTTTACCAAGTGTGTGCTAACTTAGTCTTTCTCAATAAAATAATAAGTGAAAAGATTCTGTCAACTGATATTATTCATTCATCTTTCTTAGAAAGCTATTTGACAGAGTTTGGATTTTGGTGGGACATTGTTCTATAAATGCTTCCAAAGAAGCACACAAGTGAACTTGTTTCTTTATAAGAGTCTATGAATATATTTCTATCAGTTACTAATATTTCATATACATTTAATTTCTGTGAAATTACTTTGTATCTACATATATACACACATATAAAAATAGTTAAATACAAAGCAGTTCCATTGAAAATTGAACTTTGTATTTAACTGTATGTATATCTTTTTATCTGTATATATATAGATACACATATGAAAACATTTAAAACAAAGTCAGTTTTAAGGTACATTCAGTTTTCAATACTAAGATTTATATTTTGACCTGTGAAGGTTGTTACTATTACTCTATAGGTAAATGTGAAATTGATAATCCTGTTTAAGTACTTTTATAAGTCTTATATGTATATATGTATAATACTTAAGTATATTATACATATATTTATATTCTACACATATATAAACTTCTATGTAGTCATATTAATTCATATACCAGAGGCCTAGTTGCATGTCTATATGTATATTGTTAAGCATGCGATGAATTAATAATGAAGATCTTAAACCTCATCTGGGCAAAAATAAAGTCACCAAGAAAAAGTCCTATTCATTGTTCTCTAGGAACATATAATCAAAACCACTCAAATTTTATTCTTAACATAGACTTGTTGAATAGGCTTAGAAGCATTTGAAGAAGGAATATGTAGCCATTTATGCTGACATGAAACATTTCTTATTACTAGAAACTAAGTGATAAAGTAGTATTATGTATTATATATACCACAATTAAGAATCAGATACTACTACTACATAACATTCAGTGTCAACATGTTATCATTGTCATTATTTTAATATTTCAGTATCTAAATTCAGAATTTGCATAGCTCAGCTAAAATCCAAACTTGAAGTCTCAATCATCTGAGATCCTAACATCACAGCTGACAGTGCACATCACTCCTGAGAACGGAAGTGCTATTGACAGTGATGGGCCTTGTGGCAGAGGACATAGAATATATATTCTCACAGGCCAAACAGTTACCTTTCTGTGAACGGAAATTATCCTTATAATATTTTTGATATTGCTGCTCTTTCTATTTTATACTAGAAGATAAAGATTGAAATATATGTGTAAAATATATTTAAGACATATATAAATTTACTCATCCTTTCCAAATATAGTGAACTATATAATAAAACTAAAATTTTAAATTACTGTTATTCATTATTCATTATTTTACATCAATGTCTTTTACTATTGTAACTCTGATACTCTGAAATAAATTAGCTCTTCTAAATATAACACAGTTCATTGTGTGGTCTCTGCAGGATATTTTTTTATGCCACATCAAGTTTCTGTAAATACCAAAGTAAAGAATGTCTATTCTTTATATAATAAATTTTGAACAATGTGAAAGTGAGATGTATTTAGACAACACTCAAATTTAACAGTACCAAATATTTCATTTTGGAAAATTTCCCTGGCTAACTTCCACAGACATCTTAAGTTTAAAAAACTTTGCGAAATACATCACAACAAATTTTATCTTTGCCCTCAAAATAATGGTCACTTGTTTTCCTGAGACGACACTTCTCTCCTATTACCCACTGGTATAGTCAGACTGTTTGTGCTATCTTTTAGATAGAAGATCTGGAGAAGCAGCTAGTCCTTGCCAATTCAGAACTAACTGAAGCTCGCACGGAACGTGATCAGTTTAGTCAGGAGTCTGGAAATTTGGACGATCAACTTCAAAAGCTCTTGGTAAGATTATGTTAAAAAATCTGAATGACACAAATTCTGGGAAGCTTTTCACCAAAATATTTCATAAATTAGTTTCACAATCACAAGTAGGTAATTCTATTTGCATCCTAGGACTACACAGTAATTTTGCCATTTCTGAAGCAGCAAACCAAAGTGTTACTGTTATTCCTTCAAGATTTTGACCTTTTTTTAATGACAGGGTACATTCAATGTGAAGCATAATGCCTTTGTTAGAAAATTCAAGACTTAAAAGCAGAATGACTTTAAAATTTTTTAAATAGCATTTTCCTTTTAATTATATATTACTTGGGATCTAGTTCAAAGATTTTCTCATAATGCTAGAAGTTACAGGCAAGCAAAATGGGAGCTTGTTTTCTGTGACTATTTTTTTTTAAAGATTTATTTATTTATACAGAACTGGGGTACAGACCAGAGATGCAAAGGGTGAGAGGATTCACCAGGAACAGAGTGGGGAGCAGAACAGGCAGATTGACGAAGTACACTGCTGAGGGGAACAGGGGGCGGGTCAGGAGAGGTCTGCCTTGCCATGTGGTCACCTCTGGGGCAGGCGGGGATCGAACTCATGCGGAGGTGGCCTTAAGCTTCTTAGTGCAGTGCTTTAACCTGCTGCACCACCAGGGAGGGCCTCTGTGACTATTCTTAATCAAGCTGTTCAAAAGGGATCAGACTCCAAAATCAAAGGCTTCTCAAGCCACGCTCAAAACTCCATGGCTGATAGATGGTTTTGTTTTTCTTATTTAATACCGGGATGGAACGCCTGTCTCCCTTCTCATAGGCTGATCTGCATAAAAGAGACAAGGAGCTGAGTTTGGAGAAGGAACAGAATAAGCGTCTGTGGGACCGAGACACAGGCAACAGCATCACCATCGACCACCTGCGGCGGGAGCTGGATGACAGAAACATGGAGGTGCAACGCCTGGAAGCTCTGCTCAAGGCCATGAAGAGCGAGTGTCAGGGCCAGATGGAACGACAGGTGGGTGGCCAGGGACACTCCTCCAAGAGGGCTGGCTTTTCCCCTACTGGGGCAAACATAACTCTAGGGCTGACATGACTCTAAAGTAGAGCTGCGGAGCCCACAAGCCAGTCATAAAAACTTGTTATTTCTATTTCGATCAATTCAATTTAAAATGTTCAGATTTACCTCATTTTCATACTTTTAAGCAATGAAATCCCCAGCTGATCGCCTTTTCATTTTCATATAAAAAATGAGTACCCTAATGATTGCTTATTTCAGTAAAGCCTCAAACCACAGGAAGGGCTGGGAAAAAGCAAGATTGAAGGGTTCCAGCAGATGTTTTTTGGTTTTGCTTTTGTTTTTGCCTCCCCCAGCCCCAAAAGAGACTTCCTTTCCTTTAACTGAGAACCCACCCCAGATGGGTCCACTCCACTTCAGTGCTCCAGCAGGCACATCTGCAGCGCTTTAACAGCTCACTGTGCCTTCAGGATTGGGGGAATGTAGTTGTAACGTCAGTTTCTGCCAAAAAGATATAAAAAGCACCCCCCAAAAGAATAAACTTCCTAAAAATGGGAAAGTCAACCAAAGGGATCCGTCTTGGCATAGGGCCAGGCAAAGCCCACTTTTGTTTTTTAATCTTCTGGCCCAACTTGGGTGAGAAGAAAGACGAAAGCAGTTAGAATCTTCTCTTTCCAAATGAGAGCCAGAGAATGTGAGTGAAGGTTGAATAAAAGCCATGTTCCACTTTTTCCTCCCGGGTAAAATAAAGGAGCAAGTTGGAGAGAAACAGAATGTAAAGGAAAAAGAGGTAGTGTAAGGGCAATTATATTCACACTTAGCACTCTTCCCCTATTGCTAATATTCTCTTCATTTTTTGTTGATCCAGAAAATGTCCTCAGAGGAAACATCCTAAACTCGCCACCTTAGAAAACCATTCTGGAAGCATATTATTGTTTAAGGCCTCTCCACCTTGATCTTATTAATATGTCAGCCTGGTACATGCTGTTGATGATATGGAGTTGTGAGTGACTTGAGGCTAAGCAGATATTATTCAATTCCTGATTTCATTGTTTAAAACTAACTCATTATCGTTCTTAAATTTGCCTATATACTAACTTCCCAAATCAGTGAAATTCTCTTTTCTTTAAAAATCAGATGGCAGCAATTCAGGGCAAGAATGAAAGCCTAGAAAAAGTGTCCTCCCTGACAGCTCAGCTTGAATCCACCAAAGAAATGCTCCGTAAAGTGGTGGAAGAGTTGACAGCCAAGAAGATGACCCTGGAGAGCTCAGAGAGGACAGTTTCAGACCTGACAGTTTCCCTCCAGGAAAAAGAGAGAGCCATCGAAGCCACCAATGCCGAGATCACCAAGCTCCGCTCCCGGGTCGACTTGAAATTGCAGGAGTTGCAGCACTTGAAAAATGAAGGGGATCATCTCAGAAACGTGCAGACGGAATGTGAGGCCCTTAAGCTACAGATGGCAGAAAAGGACAAGGTGATCGAGATTTTGCGACAACAGATTGAAAATATGACGCAGTTGGTTGGCCAGCATGGACGAACTGCCGGTGCTATGCAAGTAGAAAAGGCTCAGCTGGAGAAAGAGATTAATGACAGGAGGCTGGAGCTACAGGAATTTAAGGTCTGTAGGTTCCCTGGTGGCTTTGTTTCTGTAAAGAGGGTCTGTGGACTCTGAAATGGAAAGTATATGTGACTATGTGCATTTGTGAGAAAAGACCAGAGAGCGTTTAGGTTCAAAAGGACTGATGGCCCCAAAATGGTTCAGAACTATCTGGTAAAAGAGAAAAATGTAATCTAGCTTCCTCATGAAAACTTTACTGATCCCATAGTTTGAGGCAGACCTAAATCTGAGCCCCGCCTTTCATCACTCAAGAACTGTGAAGCATTGTGCTGTTCACAGGAGCTTGGCTATCATGTCCATAAAAACAAAACAAACAAACAAAAGTCCCCAAGAACTCTAGTAGATTACTGGAGGCTTAAATGAGAAAATATTTTGTCAAGGACTTAGCCTAACTCCTGGCCTGTAGATGTTGTTTAATAAATATTAATTCCCTTCCCATTCAATTGTCCATGAAATCTTATTACGCTGTATTTGTAGCTATCAGGACCTGGATCACTTTTTATTGCAGTCTGTGTGTGCCAAACAGTAGTGTTTCCTTCCTTCTGTAAAGCTACAAACTTCAAGCAGGGTATTCACCTTTTTCATCTTGGCGGCCCTATTCCTTGACTTTGTATCTTGCCATTTGGAGGGTACTCGATAAATAGGTATCAGAATTGAAAGCAAAATACTGACTTTTAAAAAAATGTTATATTATTCTTGTCACCTGGATTGCTGACCTGAGACAAATCTCAACTTTAAATGCCTTCATTTCCTCATTCTAAATTTAGACCTGATGACATCATTACCTACCTAATGGAAATACACACGCTCAGTGCTTATGGAACAGAATGTTCTAGTGATTAAGGTTTTACTTTATTGTATAATATTTTTTCAAACTCACCATATAAGGTTAGTGAGGTTTTCTCAGTGGTCACCCCTTTCGATGAAAACTTCAGAATAGGTTTCCAGAACATTTTGGAGGAGAGGTGATTGCTCTACCTTCTCATTAAAGAGATGGGTTTCTAGTATTGTGAATAGTTTCTAGGATTAAGACTACAAACAGGGCCCTCCCTGGTGGCACAGTCAGTTAAGGCATAGCACTCTGAAGCTCTCCAAAGCCGCTGTAGCATGAGTTCGATCCCTGGCCAGGGAGGTGACC
>NW_004567113.1:17983053-18017495 GCF_000260355.1 Condylura cristata
GCGCTTTCCTCTGGGCTTCCTCTGGTGTCTCTTGTGGTCTTCTCCTCTCATAGTCCTCTGTCTTCCTCTCAGTCGCTCCGCTGCTGTCCTCCAGTCTCTGAGCGACGCCATCATTATAACCTCCGCCTCCAGGCTCAGGTGCGCCCACTTAAACGCGCCCACACCACGCTCCAGGTGTCCACCATCAGTCGTGCGTACCCTGCGCCCACGCTCCCAAGCGTTCTTGCATTAGCACAGTCAAGACCACAGGTGACAGCCAGAGACCCAGCGGACGTAAAAGCCTAATTTGCTTACCCTACAAAAGGCTTGTGTAAAAATGCAAAGATAGATTATAGAAAGTTTTAGTTCCAAAATATGGAAATGGAGCAATTTCAGAAAAGATTTCCCTGGTGAGAAATGCCTCACACAGGCACAAAGAATTTAAGTTAAAATTTTGAGTTTAGGGGCCCTTCCTGGTGGTGCAGCGGGTTAAAGTCCAGCACTGAGAAGCTAAAGCCACTGCAGCATGAGTTTGCTCCCTGGCCAGGGAGGTGACCCACATGGCATGGAAGACCTCTCCTTACCCACCTGCTGCTCCCCTCAGCAGTGTCCTTCGTCAGTCGGCCTGTTCTGTACCCCACTCTATCTCTGGTGAATCCTCTCACCGCCCCTGCGCCTCTGGCCTGTACCCCAGTTCTGTATGCATAAATAAGTAAATCTTTTTTTTTTTAAAATTGACTTTAACATCACATCCATTCATTCCCCTGCTGAACTAAATGATCAGCCACATGTTCTGGGAAGAGAGGGGTTCACTGTAGGAAATATTCCCACAAGTCACCCAGAGACCCTATGAGGCACTTACAGAAATCCCCATGACCAGTGATGATAATCCAGACCGGATTATGGAAGAAAGAGAGGAGAATTTGAGGTTATTACCCCTAGCAGAAGAATTGGGAAGTGGCCAAGAGGAAAAGCCCTCTGTGAAAACAGAAATAATTTTTTTTTTTTTTGCCTCTAAAGCAAAATTTGCCCATGGTCCCTTTCCAGCATCATCTTCCTCTGTTTGCCTATCAAGTTCACTCTGCTAGTACTTCTAGATTCTTGTTGGGGTTCCTGTAACCAAGACTGATTAATACGAGAAACACAAACATGTTTATTAACATGCACATCTCATATTTACACAGGAGAAACCCTGGCAAATAAGTAATTGGAGAGAGAGCTTAGAATTCAGGCTTTAAAATCATCTTCACCTAAAGCAAAAGAAGGGTGTAGGGGAGGCAAGAGAACTATGGCAAACAAGGAGCAGGTTTGTTTGGCAGCCCTATGTTGGCACCTTCTCCGTTTATATAAGTAAGTGTCTTGTGCTTTAGGGCCTTCCTGGTTCAGAAAAGGGGAGACACTTTCAAAATGAAACCTTCCCTTATAAATGAAATTTCTCTTAAAGGGTAACTTCTACTCTGTTTTCAGAACTTTTTCTGTGTACTGTTTCTCAAATTAATCAGCTCCAATGATCCTTATATAAAGAGTCCTGGGGTCTCCACCAGCCAGTCTGATGGCCTTGCTGTCCTTGACTATCTGACCTGGGAACCTGGCATTTCCCGCCCCCCACCAAGACAGCCATATTCCTTGCTTGCCCCCCCCCCACTTCTTAAAGGTTTCTGCTCCTCAGAAGCTTCTTCTGACCCACTGTGTGAGGGTCCCTAAAGCTACCCCTTCGGTTTGCTTATTCCCTAGGAGGACTCCCGGGACTCAGCAGAGTCATGTTTATGGTAGGATTCACTACAAGGAAAGAATATAAAGCAAAATCAGCAAAGGAAAATGGTGCAAGGAGGAAAAGAGGAGCAAATCCCCAAGAGCCCTCCCCTTGCACCTCAGACAGGAGTGCCCGGCGTGTTTTGACAATACGCATGAGACATTGTCAGCCAGGAAAGCTCATGAGGGACTACGTACCCAGGCTTTTATTCTGAGGCAGCCACACATAGTCTCCCCTTGCCTGGCAGGTCTCCCATTCTTCGGGAGGGAAGGCAGCTGTTCAGCATATGTGATTTTGTTTGCAGAAACAGTTTAGGCACGTTGGGTTACTCTTATCAGAGTACTTGAGAGTTCTCCCCAACTCCAAGCTCCCTGACACCAGCCAAGGACCAGCCTGGCTGTCGGACTTTAACAAGGCTGGCATCGGCTCAGGCTCAACCCCACGTGCCAACTTATCTCAACTGCCCCTTCCCTGCAATCCTTCTTTATTCCCTTACCATTTCCCCCTTTTTCACTAATTAACTGACTGAAGTATTTATTGTCTGTCTCCTCTCACTGGAATGTGAGCTGATGATAATAAGATCGCTGATTATTTGCTGCTGTATATGGCCAGGGAAGGATAAGAGTTGAGGTGCCAGGGCACAGGACCCAAGGAGGCATCACCTATGCTCGCTTGCCTCACCCTCCCGCTCGGTCTGCAACACATAAAGTTGGAGCTCTATGGACACTGTTTTTTGAATAAGTGGGTGTACAGAACAGGAATGATGAAGGGATGTTGCAAGCGTAACTGGAAATTAACATGAATGGTTAAAAGATAGCTAACATATTCATTTTGTTTTCCTGCTTACTACTGACGGATGCTCTAGAATGAAAGGCATATTTAATATCCTAGGAAATAGTGGACAGATTCTGAAAACAGAGAGAATTCTAATACATTGTTAAGTTTGACTATATGTACAGAATTCTTGTTTTATTCTATCCATTGAATTTATCCCTGTTTTTAGATTTTAAAAGATAAAAAAGATGCAAAGATCCGGGAGCTTGAGGCTAGAGTGAGTGATCTGGAACTGGAAAAGGTAAAGCTGGTGAATGCAGGTTCTGAGCGACTCCGTGCAGTGAAGGACATCAAGCAAGAGAGAGATCAATTGTTAAATGAGGTGAAAGCTAGTAGGAATGAATTAAACAGTCTTACAGGTAAGTTGCTTCAGTCCAAATTCTGCTAACACATAGGGGTGCTGCTGGTGCCGTTCAGTGTGGGTACCAGAGCTCTTGCTAAAGAGTAGTTCCTCATTCCACTTTATAAATCCACCGCTCCAGTGAGCCTCCTTGGGGAATAAATCCCCAGTTTTCCATGAAGAACATTCACAATTTCACTCAAGAACCAGTATCTTTTACTATCTCTCAGAGTTCATCAAATTCTCTACTGAGTTTCTGAGAAAAGGGTGAGGGAAGTGGAAATTTAAGTCCTTGGCATCAGATTACTTGATTGGAAGTTTAACAGTGAAGCAATATGTGCCAACAGCCTTTACAAATTTATTGAAAGGAAAAACCTAAAATTTTAAAATGAAGCATTTCTAGTCCACAGTTAGTAGGCACAAGTGACATTTTTTTTTTTTTTACGCAAACACAGAGTCCTGAGCATTTACTAGGTTAGATACTAAGAAGGCCTTCTAAATGCAGCAGTGAGGCTCCCAGCGAGTTGGGAGAGAGGCAGAATGGGCCGGTGCTGGGTGCAGGTTTCAAGGCAGGTGTACTAGGTTTGAAGGAGAAAAGGAACTTAGCAGATGAAAAGATATGGAAGCACAATGCAAGCAGAGAAATAGCAAGCGAAGCGTGAAGGCAGGAAATAACATAATGTGACTTCAGAAGGGTTCGTTGGAGTAAAAATGCAAAAGGGAACGAGGACTAAGGACCAAGAGATAGAATCAGACATTATGGAGGCAACAGGAGATGCTAAGTAAGAGATGAATGATGCCAGTAGGTAGCCAGAGAAAGGCAAGGCCACAGGGCCAGAAGCCAGTCAGTTAAAGAAGATTCTGCCGAGGCCCTAGAGGACTCAGATGAAAACTGGAACTAAGGCACTGGCAGGGAGAATGAGAGGAGAAAAAAACAATAAAGAATATGTTTGATGACAAAATCAATCATATTTAGTGATCAAGGACTTGGATTTCAGGCTTTTACGTGCAGTATTGGGAAAACAAGGACATCAACAACTTGAGGGAGGGACGTGGGGAAGAGTTGGCGTGAGGGCAGTGGGTGGGACATAGTGTGGGACAGTTAGTGTGGATACTACTGGGTCATCCATGTGGAAATTTCTGGAAAGACAGAGTTTGATCTTGGCAATAAGGTGTTGGCTCTGTTGTTTTTTGTTTGTTTTTTATGAAAATCTATCATATATAAATATGATTGAATAATAGCTGAATAAGAGTGTATGCATTATTTTTATATGCAAATGGCGAGTTCATTCCAGGTATTTTGATAGTTACTGGAGATAAATAGGTAAGAGGCATAGCTGTCTTGGGTTACTGACCATGTCATGAAGAATCATCTACCTATGGATGCGGTTAAATTTGTTATACTGGCTGAGACCATCCAAGAAAGTTTTAAGATGAAATAGATGTGGGTCAACTGCAATGGGTAGGGGAAAAGCAGTGAATGGTAAGTGGCGGAGGAGAAGGAGCTGTCCAAGCAGGTTAAAAATAAAGAGTCAAATCCCTGGAAAAGTCTGTATACATTTAATTTCTTAGCCTATGACAATCTAACTAAATGGAGTCTCTCTCTGCCTACTCTAAAGTTTTGTGATCATTTACTATAAATAGTGTACTTCATAAAAATGAGAAAAAGTAACCATCTATTAATTTTCACATTGTACAGAAGACTACGAAGTTTTAAAAAGGAATTTTCGAAACAAAAGTGAAGAAATGGAAACTACTACGAATAAGCTGAAAATGCAATTAAAATCTGCACAGTCTGAACTAGAACAAACCAGAAACACATTAAAATCAATGGAAGGATCTGATGGCCATGGTAGGCTTTATTCCTTGATTGTTGCTTTAGTCTCATTGTCCAGATTTATAAAACACAAACCCGGAGACCGTCGCCTGCACCTCTTCCCAGTGTCAATGACTGAGACATATCCAGCAACAGTGTCAGTACTGGATGTTATAGCAGTCATTCTACTAAGCCTTCTTAGAGAAAGGCCCTGTGCTTAATTTAGTCCTTACCGTGCCCAAATCTTTCTTTTCTTGTAGCTATTGCAGTGGTTTCTAACACATTTCAATGTCTGCTAATGTCATTTTTTTAAGGAAATGTTGATAGAAATGCAAGTTACAGATGACTTTCAACCCCTTATTTTCCAAGCATTCATTATCTACAATAAATTATCTGCAGCTAAGTGTCAGTTTCTGATGCCTTCACTGTGGTTAAAAAAAAAAAAGGAGACCAGAGAATGCACTGTTAGGCAGAGTCTCTCCTCAAACTTAGACCTATTCTTGTTTACATTGTTGTCCATAGACATACAGAAGTACAGAAGAAGCTACTGCTGTTTCATATTATATTGTTGTTGCTATACTAGCTGGCTATAAGAATTAATACTTATCTAAAGCCTATCTTTTTCTTTAAAAAAATATTTATTTAGTTATTGCATGCTAGAACTGGGGTACAGGTCAGAGATGTGGGGAGTGAGAGGATTCACTAGAGACAAAATGGGGGATAGAACAGGCAGATTGACAGAAATACACTGTCAAGGGGAGCAGCAGGTGAGACAGGGGAGGTCTGCTGTGTCACATGGGTTACCTCCCTGGCCGGGGATCTAATTCGTCCTGGTGGCACAATGGATTAAAGTGCAGCACTGTGAAGCTGTCCAAAGCCACTGCAGCACTAAATCTAACTTTTTCTTAATAAGTTTTAATATCAAAAGATGTATTTTTATGTTCATTTTAGCAGTACATATCCTGAAATTGTCCTAATACAGAGAAGATGATCATGCCCCTGCACAAAGATGGCATGCTGAAAATTGAAGCAATCCATATTGTCATCTTGGAGGGCCAGTTCTTTCATTGCTGGTTAATACCAAGAAGAGTTGCTCACGAGGCCCATTTGGACCTGTCTTCTGTCTTAACCAGACAGTCTCTTTCTTAATGCCCTCTCGATAGCTCCATAATTGCTCTACAATTTACAATCATTACATTAACTTGGTAATCCTGTACTTTCACTCAAATGTTTATTTTTCATTGATTAAAATCAGTCTAAAATAAGATGTATATCTTTTCAGTGACTTTCAGTAACTTAAGTATTCAGTGCCCTCCTAAAGGCTTTCTCAGCCTTTCACCAACTTTATAAAAATAACCACATATGTGGTACATATACACAATGGAATATTACTTGGCAATAAAAAGATAAACAAATGCCTTTTGCAGCAACGTAGATGGAGCTGGAAGGAATCATCCTTAGTGAAAAAAAAAAACAGAAAGAAAAGGAAAAAAAACAGATGGTTTCACTCATAGCGGGAACATAAAGGACCACGGGGGAGAAAAAAAAAGTAATGAATGACTATATACCAGAGACATTTTACAGGGCTGTTGTGGGGAATGGGATCAAAAATGGGGGGTAGGGGAGGAAGTGCACTGGACTATGGTGATGGCACATGGGTGATTTGATGATGGGAAGCCCATGGGGATTACAACTGAGATGGAAAAAGGCACAAAATGATGTAAAATTAAACTATTATGTTTAAAAAAAAAACACATATGTACTCATATGTACTCTTGTCAGACTGAGACAATAGTGATATCCAAGCACTTAACACTAAACTTAGAAATGAAAATTAAATAATTAGTGATACCACTGGAATCTTTTTGAAAAACTACCATAGGTATAAGTTTGGTCAGTATTACTGTTACCACTGATAAAACAAATTACAATAGTAAAATTAATTCAGTAACACAGAAATCACAAGACAACATCATGTGTGTGTTTTTTTTTAACCTCAAAATCTCTGAATAATTGCTGAACATTGTTATATCCCATTGCCTTCAAATCAGAAGACCCTTTTGCATGATCATTCACTTGAAACTGCCAGGTACCCTGTAGGATTGTGTCACCTTCTCATTTTATTTAACCATCAAATTAGAGTAGCCTCCCAGAATTTAGAACTAAGGCACAGTTCACTTCCTTTTTTTCTCTCCTAGCAATGAAAGTGGCAATGGGTATGCAAAAGCAAATCACAGCTAAAAGAGGCCAGATAGATGCCCTTCAGAGCAAGATACAGTTTTTGGAAGAGGCAATGACAAATTCCAATAAGGTGAGTACTTGTTTAAGTGAAGGGGATTAATATGTTCACTCATTAATATATTACAAGGCATAGCAAAGATACAAAGTACAGTAGAGAAAAGAAATTAATTATGCCTAAGAAAATGAGGGTAAAGTTTCTAAAGGAATACTTGAGCAGGTTCATAAAAGAACTAGGGTTTTAAATGCAGGAAATGGGCAAGGCACAGGAAAAGAACATTCCTGATAGATACAGGGAATGATTAGAGACAAAGCAAAGTCATTTCGCATATAATACGACATTTGTGTTCCTAAAATGATTATGCCCTGCAAAATTGCCCAATAAAAACAACTGGGCTGATGGGGGTAACAATTAGGATAACCAGGCTAACAAATTTCATCAGTGACTAAAAAATAGGAACTTAGTAAAAATGGTACCACAGATTTACATATGAAGAAAAATATGACTATAACATGAATAATTATGTATAACTATTAGTTTAATTATTATGTAATATAATGCTTTAATGCAATTCATAAGTTCTATTTTCTATAATAAAATTAATAAAATGTAGCATATATTTATAATTCATTATAATGAATAAATCATATAAATGGGAATAAGTATGACCCTTTAATCTTAAAAAAGATCTGGAGTCTGCTTGAGGAAGTGTATGTCAAAAGGTTGCAAGCTTGTGAGTTATTTTCTGTAATACGGCAGGAGGTTACTGCCTGCTGTCATCAGAGGTGCCACAAAAGCTATTCATTCAAGCTCAATTGCATTCCTGCAAACAAAAAAGAAAGCAGCTTGTAAAATTAATCCTTCCTTCCTTTCTAAATCCTTTTTGGCCTAACATAAAAGGAAAAATATTTGCAACCAAGATGTGTACTACAGTGATTATGCATCCTATTTTTGCTGACAGCAAACATTTTCTCTCTATGCAAAAAAAAAAAAAAGCTATATATTTAATATATGGACTTCAAGTAGCTGAGACATATATATAGTTTTTAACTTGACTACAACATATTTTTGTCTATCTATTCCATGGTCCTATTTTAAGAATTGAGCTAATATTATTAAAAACTTGTTGAATATTCCAATTTGTTGAATATTCCACCTTGTTGAATACACCATTGCAGTAAGCTCCTTCTCATCACTGGACCCACAATGGCTTGAAAGCAGGAAATTTGTGTGTGTGTATCCCATTTTTTTTTTAAACATCAGAAGGTATGCAGGAGGCATTTATGAAATAAATATTTAAGCTTAAAGTGAAATAGAAATCCATAAAAGCCTTCAAATAAATCCACCTTCTTTAGATTTCTTCTGTCATTTTAAACAAGCTCAATAAAATTTGGTATGTTTTACTCAGTCTTAATTCCCCATAATATTGTTTTCTTTTATGACAGCATTATTAGTACATATTTTATAGTTTTCACTAAAAATTAGTTAAGCTTAAGAAGAAGCAAAAATACTTGTAGTGATAAAATTAAAGCAAATTTATGGTAACATAATTCCAGCAGCTCCCAACTCCAACTCAAAAGCAAACAAATGGCATTTTTAAAAAGTAAGTTCAGATCTACATATAACATTAAGAGTTTAATATTGTCACCACATCTCAGCAAAAAGTCTATGCAAGCATATTATTTTTGTTATTTTTTTCTTCTCTATAAAAATAGGAAAAACATTTCCTGAAAGAAGAGAAGAATAAATTAAGCCAGGAATTAAATATTGTTGCAACAGAAAAAAGCAAGATGGCAGGAGAACTGGAAGTCCTGAGGTCACAGGAACGCCGTCTGAAGGAAAAAGTTGCTAATATGGAAGCTGCTCTTGATAAGGTGGTGAAGTGAATCTATAAAGTAGTTATCAACTAAATGGCTGTTAATTAAGCAGAATTAAGTAATATATTAAGTAAATCTATAAAGTAGTTATCAACTAAGTGGCTGCTGTTAATTAAGCAGAATTGTCCTGAATGAAAGCTGCATATGGATAGAACCAAATCTCTGATTGTATCCCAATCACCTAGCACAATGAAAAACTATTCTACAGAGAAAGCTCTTCTGAGATTAAGAACATAGTCGTGATGAGTACTTTTTATGAAATTCTCTTTTCAGGCTGCCATGATCTCAGAAGCAGTAAGATATAAGTTACTTGCTACTACTGGTATCCTTAGAGGCTAGGGTAACTAAAAAGTCCTCCAATCCAGTCACCGAAGAATCAATTGAACACTAGGTAGAATATAGCCGGGTTGATAATAAAATAGCAAGTAACATTTATGTCTGGCACCTTGTGCCAGGTAGCAAACACAATTTTAAAAATAAGAAGGATCAATGATACTATATTTGTCGTTATCATTTATTATAGAGGAATAAAACTCTGAAAGCCTAAAAATGTACCAAAGTAGCCCTGGACTCTGATATCGAAACTTTTGTGGTTCAATAAAGTGATGTTATTCCAACTATATACCAGTTGATCTTAAAACATGATATATTGAGTCAGTGAATTTCAATTATGGTTATTTTTACACAATTGATTTTTACATTGCTAAAAGTAGACCTACTCGCTATTCTCTACTCATGAAATGGTGCATAAACGCTAGGAATGCAGGGCTAAAGGTAAGCCTCCTAATTGCAGTTTACTGCCTAAAACAGATTAATAAGAGCATAAATGTTGTACAGTGTACTAACATTGGAGAGAGTTTCCTTGAAGAGATGATAGTGATACAGATTTAGGTTAGTGACCCAAGAGTGCTTCAGGAAGAGTAAGCATAAATCATATGTGGTTGCTTGATTATAGGCATCTTTGCAGTTTGCAGAATGTCAAGATATAATACAGCGTCAGGAACAAGAATCTGTACGACTAAAACTTCAACACACTTTGGATGTAAAAGTAAGGCCTTGTCTTCATCATAAGTAAAAGTTTAAGCAAAAATAAAGCCTTTACTCATAATATTTTCCCATGTACCTTTGATATATTTGGGTATACCTTTCAACATAATCAGTTACTAGCAATTATAAAATCTGTGCCTTGTTTTACACTGTAACCTACAGTATCAAGGTGGAGTATCAGTTTTTATGTCAAACTTACAATAAATGAGGGAAGGAAACATAAATTTGCCCGCCTAGGGGGGGGGATATTTGCAAAGGGTTCTGCGTTCAACAAGGTCAAGCCCATGCAAAGGCCTAAATTGCTTTGGCTTGATAGTAGAATAGCATAATGATGTAATTTATATAAAAAATTCTTTAAAAATAGCACATTTTCAGGCCCTCCCTGGTGGCGCAGCGGGTTAAAGCACAGCACTAAAAAGCTTAAACCACTTCCGCATGAGTTCGATTCCCGCCTGCCCCGGAGGTGACCACATAGAAGCCGCAGACCTCTCCTGACCCGCCCGCTGCTCCCCTCAGCAGTGTACTTCGTCGATCTGCCTGTTCTGCTCCCCACTCTGTCCCTGGTGAATCCTCTCACCCTCCACATCTCTGGCCTATACCCCATTCTGAACAAATAAATAAATAAATCTTTAAAAAATAATAATAAATAAATAAAAATAGCACATTTTCCACTGATAAATATGCCTATTCCTGAGTACGTTTTAAAGTTACGTACATGTTAACAGTCAATAATGGATACTTCCTCCGGCAAGCACTCTGTTGGTACAGAGGACCTTTCTCAGTAATGTGTCAGAACTGAGGGAGAATCTTTGGCAAAGATGAGAAACCTGTTTAGTAGCACAGCGTCCTAGGTGTGTTTTCTTGTTGCTTTCAACAGGCAACCGTGAAGACATCTCCTAACTACATACTTAGTCTTCACAGAGTAGACAGAGTCGTCTTGCTTAATACTCTGACTTATAATTTTATAGGCATTTAACATGCAAGACTGAATTGTTTCAAAAATTCACTTTTATTTTATAATTGGAGTTGTAGATTAACAATTATTTTGCTCACATCTATTGTTTTCCAGGAACTTCAGGGGCCTGGATACACCTCAAACCCTGTGAAACCACGCCTTTCTCAGTCACCATCCGTGGCCTGTCCTCATTCTAATGTGGCATCTTCCCCATCTACAAACAGTTTCCTGTCTCATGTAGGTAGCCAATCTTATAGCATTTTTATTTATACTTACATTTCTCTATTTCTATTTTCACTCTGTTTAAGGTATTATACAGAAAGCCTGATAAAACCCTCATGATAACCACAAAGCAAAAATCTCAACTACAGATACTTAAAAGAAGAAATGAAGAAATCGAAAGAAGCTCCAGGGGAAATCAATCAAATAAAAAGTAGGGAGAAACAAATAGAAAAAGAAACAACAGAAAAATAAAACAAGTGAAAACTAAAATTACTCTGAAAAACAAAATCCTTTGAAAATGGTTCACATCCAGGTGTGGTGACTAACCACCAACTGGAAAGACCAAACTTAGTATTATGTGTGTTGTACCGGTGAGAGTAGGAAGTGGAAGGGCATGTGAGGGTTAGACTGGTAACACTAACACTTAGCTGGCATGGGGCGTAGAAAACTAAAGTCCAAAGAACAAAAATTTTGGAGTGTTCATCCCTCAGCAACAAATCCGTGTGTCAAGTATAACTCTACTTTGGGACAGACAGGTGTGGCTAACATAGCTTGATGATGCTTGATGACAACCTTCTAGCCATGACTGTCCAACTGAGCCCTCCTGCTCATTGAAGCAACTGACTGTCACTTGGCTTCCCTTCTAGATGTGTCTACTAGGGACATCTATACTCCTTATTACAAGTATTCATGGAGAAATACTGTTTATCTGAAAATCTTTTAATATTATCCTCAAACACCAACTAACATTGTGAAAATATTGAGTGTCCTTTTCATCACCAGGAAAATGTGGAAGCTTGTCTATTAAAAGTTTTTAATTCTAAATTTTTTAGCTTTATAAAATTAGTTCAGCCCTAAACAAAGAGTAGGAGTTTTTATTGGCCTGTATATAGTTGTAAATAGTTAACAACATGGTAAGATAGTCATACTACATTGTTAACACAAACAAAGGTTTAAAAAAAGGTATTATGGGCCCTCCCTGTGGTGCAGCAGGTTAAAGAACAGCACTAAGAAGCTAAAGCCATTTCTGCATGAGTTCTATCCCTGCCTGCCTCAGAGATGACCACATGGTGAGGCAGACCTCTCTTGACCCACCTGCTGCTCCCCTCAGCAGTGTACTTCACGATCTGCCTGTTCTGCTCCCCACTCTGTTTCTGGTGAATCTTCTCACCACCCCTGCACCTCTGGCCTGTACCCAAGTTCTATATGAACAAATAATCTAAAAAAAAAAAACTGGTATTATTTGATGCCACATGTACACTCTATAAATATGTGTACAAATAGATTAAGTATCCACTGACATTATAAAGTAGACAGAGCATTGCATTAACTTTTGAAAGGTTATTACTGATTATCCTTGAGTAGTAAATTACAGGTAATTTTTCTCTTCCTTCTCCTCCACAACTTCTATTTACCAGATGAATTAATTTTATAACTGGAAACAGCATACAAATCTGAAAAAAAAAGTTAATTGCTTTTGTAAATTGTTTTAATTCAGCACTCTATGAAACCTAACATCCTGAAGGAAGACCCAACAAGGGACCTAAAACAGCTTCTCCAGGAGTTGAGAAGTGTGATCAATGAGGAGCCCCCTGTGTCTCTGGGCAAGACTGAGGAAGATGCAAGAACGCCATCTTTGGGCGTCTCCTATGGGACTGTGTAAGACTGCGGGTACCTCACAGTGGGAGAGCCGCCCCTGTCAGTCGTGTGCCCAAAAGTTGGCTGCATGTTAGTCCCTGGGAGATTGAGGTTTAAATACCTTAGAGAGTGTCTGACACTACTAAGGAAAATAATATGAGTTAAAAAAAAAAAAAAGGTAAAAAAACTGTAACACAGTTTTTCTGTTCAGAAAGTAGTCAGGGCAAGGCATTACCCAAAATTACATTTGTGTGGTGATTTTAGATTTCAACACATTTCACATCCATAAATTTAGTCATCACAACTGTTTGAGGAATTTTTTAAATCCAGATTTACAAATGAAAAATACACAAATTCCAGAAGATTGACTTTCCTGCCACCACCCAGTTTGATGGTGGAGCTAAAAACTAGACCCCGGAGAATCAAATAACTCTCCAGGTATGAGCTTATACGATAGGCCCTGCTTCTCTAGGTATGTAGGCCAAAGGCTTGTATCAAGCTAACAGATAGGCCAAGATTCAAAAAAGATTCAACCAGTTCCTCATCCTTTCTCTGTGTGGAAAGCAATGAGATCCTCAACTCATTTCAAATCATGATTTAGCAAATAAGTAAGACTTCTGAATAATCTTACATTTCAACAGCCTTCAGTTTTTTTTAATATTCAATTTTATTTTATCCCAAGGCAATAAAGTATTAGATGATTTATCTAATCTTTATTAATAATATTGTAGTAAGAACAAAATATTAGTTACAACCTAGTTACTAACATATTGTTGCATTCTCTGGATCCCATGTCAGAATTATTCCTTGGATCACATCAAAGAATAGTTACACATGCAAAAAACACTTGCATTTTTGTCAGAACTCTATAATGTGCCTTCTGAGCAGTGTCATTAAGCTCAGTTAGGGGACAAGTGAATTTAGGCATAGATTGAGCAGCCTTATCCTATGAAACAAAGAGACAAAGATTAAAGTAAATGTTAGAGTGCCTGGCTCCTGGTAGTAACCATTCCACAAGGTTCCTCTAACTTCCCCAATCACAATTCCATCACTTCAATAACTAACATTGGACTTGAACTACATTAGGATTGAATTTGTATACATTTGGCCCCTGACTTTAGAGAGTTTATGTTATTTTAATGTAATACTACAAATGGCCTCTTCACCAAATCCTAAACTCAGCCTAAAGTTTTGAAGAGCTCATAGAACAAAAGCATTTCTAAGTTGATGAGGGTCAGGGGTAGCCAGTGGCAAGTGCTTAGAGACCTAAACTGTAATTTACCTTGAATAAGAGTTTAATACATATTAACAATTAATTATTCTAAAAATACATGGAATCTGGAAATTACTCTTTGTAGAATTAACTGAGGATTATACTTTTCTATATATAGAGATGATAGAGGAAGAGATTGCATGACTGAATCAAGCCTGAGAGTAGAGCTATGTCATAGGTAAGAACAATCTGAGATTCTGAATCTAATAAACTGTCCAAGAATTTTTTATTTTGCCCAGGTAACTGGGGAATTTTGTTTGGATAGTGTACATGGCAATTAATTGACATCTTGGGGTTCATTGAAGGAAAGTTGTTAGATTGATTAGCTGAAACTAGAAATTACCTTAATGGGCATTTCCTTTTTTAAAATTATTTAATTTTTCATATGTTTACCCATATGAAGATATTTCATGGCATGCCATAACAAAAAAGGAAGATTTTTTTCTACATTTGCATGTATGTACAAGGGCTTATATAACTTCTGAGAGGAAGGTATGGAAGAAATTATAACAACCTCAATATAGCACTATAAGAACTTCACTGAAAACAATCCCATTTCCTCAATAATTGAATAATTGAATTTTTTTATTTTTATATATTTCACATCATTGTTCACATTTTTACAATATTTGCTTTCTCTTCTCAGGTGTAGCCCCCATAAATTTCCACCAATTCACCCGTGCACCATCATTATATTCCCTTGCACTCTTTCTACCCTCACCCTGATTTCTTTCACTCCCCCGCCCCTGTACAATGTCTCTGATTTGTAGTTGTCTTTTCATTGCTATTGGGTTTTTGTTGTGTTTTTATTGTTATTATTATTTTTTCCTCTTGGTGCCTCATTTGGTTCCCCTATTTTCCTCCCTATAAGCGAAACCATCCAATATTTTGCTTTTCCTTCTGACTTATTTCATTCAGCATAATCCCTTCTAGCTCCATCCGTGTTGCTGTGAATGGCATAAGTTTATCTTTTTGATTACTGCATAGTATTCTTTTGTGTATATGTACCACATCTTCTGGATCCAGTCATATATTTTTGGGCATTTGGGTTGTTTCCAAGTCTTGCCTATTATAAAGAGATCTGCAATAAACATAGGGATGCAAGTATTCATTTGAATTAGTGTTTTTGTGTCCTTTGGGTAGATCTCTAGGAGTAGAATTGCTGGGTCGTATGGTAGCTTTATTTGTAGTAGTCTGAGGAGTCCCCACACAGTTTTTCAATGGCTGGGCCAATTTTTCTTCCCACTAGCAGTGCAGGAGAGTTCCTTTTTCACCACATACTCACCAATATTTGTTGTTGCTAGTTTTCTTAATATGTGCCTGAATAGCTACATTTTTATATGAAATTATAAAAAAAAAAAAAAAGCATAATGAGGTGAAATTCATAGCCCTAACTAAAAACAACTTCTGAGAAGTGACTTCAGCCAAAACAAAGAGAGGGGGAAAGTAATTTGTTATTCACTTAGACACTGCAGCCATTGACCACAGCTCTTCAGGAGAGACCCGCTGCCAGCTGCATTAAGTGCCTGGCCACGCAGGCTGACTCTGCACAGGCCCCCTTACCGTCACCAGCCTGCTCTCCTGCTGTCTTGGACTCTACTCAAACATACGTCTCATTCTCAAAAGCAGTTTGTTTCTGTTTGCTTTCAAACTTTGCTCATACTCTATCCTCTGGTTGTAAGTCAGTGCCTCAGTCCCTCTTTGAATTTGTGTTTGTCTAAAAGCAACATTCTGAGAAAGAATTTTGGTTTTACTCATTAAGTAAAATTGCACTAGGTTGTCCTTAACTTGTCCCATCTTTCTACCAACAGAAGTAACAACTCGTTAAGAGAATCCACGGAAGGCAGCAAGTCAAGTGAAACACTCAGCAGGTAAAAAAAAAAAAGTGAGCTTTACCAGCTCCCTATTTTCAAAATGACACTGTTATTCCATTAATCTGATGCTTCCCATAATGAGCACAGCATCAGCACGGACTGTAACAGGACCAAGACTGATTGCCTGGAAAATAGTTAAGCTTTGTCTTTTCTATCTTCACCAGCTATAAAACAATAGCAACATCAAAGTGCTATTTATATCCTATGAATATGAAATTAATTCTATTGAAATTCCAGCTATACAGAGATTTATTATTGGATTTTTAGCACCAAGCATATTGCCTTGTCCTAAATATGTATTCAGTGACTGAATTAACACAATGCAGGATTATAAATGTTTACTTACTGTCCTTTCTTATACAATCAGTATATGGTGACCTCGAATCCTTTCTAAATATATCTTTCACTTAGCCTAAAAGAAGCAAGTTTTGATTTTCTTCTTATGTGACTATGTAACACTGCGTTATACCTGCTAATAATAGCCGCAGCTATCTGGTACATTTTTTTTATTGTTTTCTGGGTGTCTGAGGTCTATTTCTTTTGTGTAACCAGTGACATAGACAGTATTATTCCCATATGCAGGTTAGAAATGAAGACTGAGATTGCTTAAGTAACCTGCCAAGGTCATGCAGCTTTGTAAATAGTGGCATCAGAGTGAACTTGAGTCTGATGGACTCCTAAGCCCAGGCCTATACGCATGCCTATATTCTGCCTCTGGGTGGTCCACCAAGCTGCCTGCAAAGAAGCCGAATCCAAGGCATGGAGCACAGAGGGCCTACTTGCCCAAGAAATGGGAAGTACTGATAGACTTATTCCACAACTAAAAAAATCTGCTTCCTTCAGAAGTGACAGAAGCTGATGATAAGAAAAAGATGGAACCTAACTCCTGTCTTCCTATGGGGGAAGATTTTTAAAATACTTAATAAAAATTTTGAAAATTGGAAACAAACTAAAAAATTTTAAATGCATTTGAATGCTCTCTACTATGGCAAACTGGCCATTTTTAAAACTCACTTGAATGAGAAGAAGTATCACAATTGCTGTTTTATTATATTTCGCTGTAACTGTGACACTTTTACAGTAACATAAAACAGTTTATAGTGGCCCTCCCTGGTGGTGTAGCGAGTTAAAGCACAGCACTAAGAAGCTAAGGCCACTTCAGCATGAGTTCGATCCCCACCCCAGGAGGTGACCACATGGCATGGCAGACCTCTCCTGACCTGCCCGCTGCTTCCCTCAGCAGTGTACTTCATCAGTCGGCCTGCTCTGCTCCCCACTCTGTCTCTGGTGAAGCCTCTCACCGCTCCTACACCTCTGGCCTGTATCCCAGTTCTGTATGCACAAATAAATAGATCTTTTTTTAAAAAGTTTATAGTAATTGACACTTTACAGCAATGTTTCTTAACTTAAAATCTTCTGCTGCCATATAAGCTGAATCAATATAGTCCATATACACAAACAAAAAAAATCATTAAGAAAGCAGTGTTTTATAATTAAATGTATGACTTTATAAAAGATATCAAGAGTCTTATGTCTACACTGTATTTTATCTTTTGTGATATCAGATATACTAGAGCCTCTGGGAAAAGTCACTGTACCCTTGGGAGAAATTGAGAGTTAAAAAGTAAGAATATTTTGGGCCCTTCCTGGTGGTGTAACAGGTTAAAGCACAGCACTGGAAGGCTGGCCACAGCCACTAGTGTGTGAGTTCGATCCCCACATGGCCTAGCAGACTTCTCCTGTCTCACTCGCTGCTCCCCTCAGCAGTGTACTTCGCCAGTTGGCCTGTTCTGCTCCCCACTCTGTCTCTGGTGAATGCTTTCACCACCCCTGCACCTCTAGCCTGTACCCCAGTTCTATAAGCATAAATAATCTTTTTTTTAAAAAAAAGTAAAAATATTTTAGTATTAAAGGGAAACATAGTGTTGACCTCACAATTCATCTACAAGGGAACCATCTTGAGAACTATTGCCATAATATTCTTTTACTGGTCCAAACAACAGGGGACAGTGTAGTGAGTTTCAACTTAGTGATTTAAACAAGTTTGTTGTTTTAGTTTTTATTAAGTGACACTACTGGTCTCAAAGTTTCCTCCCACCCCACTTTGGTTTGTTAGTTTTAAAATAAGTCATTAATACTGTGTCTTTTAGAATCCAGAAGAGAAATATTTGGATTTCATAGCAATTATTACTAAAAATGAATTTTATATGCTATTATATTTTCATTCTACAAAATGGTCATAATGCCACTTTGGGTCTCCTTCATAGTCTTTTAGAACTTCTGCAAGCTAAGATCATGACCACCATCCTGAATTTAAATTTTAAGGCATTACTTTTGCCTGCATTCACTTGCTTCTGCCCATAAATCTTAGCCAGTATTTGTGAAATGAAATGATTGCATGACCATTCTTCTGCTTCCAGAGAGCCCGTCACCTTACATGCAGCAGACCTGGGGGATCCACCTACTTGCTTCACATTCCCATCTATTGGTGAGTTGTCAACAAAAAACACAGAAATAGGACCTGCTTAAAACCCTGTGGCTCCCCAATTCCATGAGGATAAAGCCAGTGTCATTGCAGCAGCATCTAAGTCCGCATTAACTCTGGCTTCATTTCTCACTCTTCCCCTTCATTCACTCTCCTTTAGTCACCCTTGAAATGTACTCTGAACATTCAGGCAGTTCTGTGTTGAGACCTTTACGCACTCTGTTCTCATCATATTGCTCACCCCTTTACCTCCTTGAGCCAGATGTCACTTTCCCAGTGAGATTTACTGTCATCACCTTAATTAAAAATTGTAACACTCCCATACTCTCAGATCATGTTATTTTTTTTCTTATAAAGTATTAACATCTTTTAATATACTTTATAAATTGCTCATTTGCGTTGTTCCTTTGTGTCAATGACAAACCTGTACAAGGGTAGACATCTCTAATTGTTTGGTTCCCTACTATTTTCAAGGTACTAAGAACCTTCCTAGCACTGAGCGGGTACTCGGTAAAGATTAAGTCGATGAAAGGTAAACAAAAGAACTGATATAGGTGTGGGTCTCCATGTAATTGCCGAAAACTTAATAGACAAAATATTCTACAAAATTAAGATCGGGGTGAAAGAAACAGAATCTGTTGAAAAAACAAAATGACCCAACTCAGTCTAACGATGGAGGAGAAAAATTCAAAACATTACAGGGATAAGCATTAGAAAAAATAAAAAATAGGATAGGCATGGCTGAAAGAATTGTCAAGAACAAAATGAAACCTTTAGAGAAAATTATGCAAAAATAATTTTTAAAATTAAGAAAGATGAAAAATACTTACAGAGAATAGATTAGAGCTGGAAGGCAAAGGCTAACCTACAGACACATAATTAGTCTTCTTATGGAAGACAACAAAATAAATGGGAAAGTATGAAATCATAGAATTGCTTGGCTATAAATCTGGCCAATAATGAAGTAAATAGAGAAAACAGAGGCATGAGAGGAAAGAGAAAAGTGAAAGCTAAGTTTCCAAAAGTACTTTTCTTTTATGGGAGAGTCTCAATAGGTATGTAACAACAAAATGTAGTATTCTTGAGTTTAAAAGTACGATTTCTTCATTTTTAAGTAATTATTAGCTTGTGAGAAATTCCTTAACTAATATTTTAAAAAGAGCATTTAAACGAACAATTCCTTCAGATTTACACACATCTATGTTTTTATTGTTGCTTTAATAAACCTAAGAGAATGCAACACACATCCTTGCCTTATTAGGTTAATATAAATGAGTGCTTTCTCCTTTTCTCACATGGTATGAGTAACTCTACTCAATGTCCTTCCAGTTTCATACAATTGTTATATTATAAATGTAATAAATAACACATTGGATTATTTGCAATGTTGTGTATAGTTCATATTCATTTAGATATATCCACAAATTTATCTTACTTTCTGACATTATTTTACTTATGTCTTTAATATTTTCTTTAATGTAAGTCTCCAGTGCCAGTGATACATTCTCTCATTTTTCTTGCTTTTTGTTTTTTTTTTAGGAGTATTTTTTGCTGAGTGTAGAATTCTAGATTGGCTTTTTCCCTTCACTTTGAAAGTGTCATTCCATTGTTTACTGGAGTACATTATCTCTACTAAGTCAGTGCTAAATTTATTTGTTGCTCATTTAAATGCAATCTGTCTTGTTGCCTTTTGGCATACTTGACACTTTATTGCCTTTGGTTTTGTTTTTTTGTACTTTAGTAATTTTTATTGATGGGTCCAAGTGTGATTTTCTTTTTATAAGAAGAACCTGTCTGGGTTTGGAGTAATGCTGCTTGAATCTGTAGATATCTGTGTCTTTTGTGCTCAGATCTTGTATATCTGTTCCTATTATCAACATTCATTTTCTTGGTTTTCTACCATGTTATTTTTTGTCTCTTCATTCACCTGATTATTATTATCATATGACAGACATATAAAAAAATTATAGAGATGGTTTGAGGCTTAAAGTGAGCTTTCAGAAAGCATTCACGCTTACTTCTGGTAGACAGCTAAAGATCAACTTAGTCTAATCAAGAATTAAAGTGATTTGAAGCTAGAATTAAGGATCCCCAAAAGATGGTCTAATTTCTGTTTATCTTTATTCCTAACACTTGTTCTTTTTCAGTAAATAGACCTTCTTAATTCTAGCCATATATATCAGAACATCTTACACTCCCATAATTGGGAACTTTTTTTCACTAAAGTTTGATGTTTTGAGAAGTACCGTGAATTATTTTTAATGAATTCTGTCCTTTTTCTTTTGTTCTTGCAAAATTTAGCAAGCCCATCTGTGAAAAATTCAATTTCTCGTTCATTCCATTCTTCTCCAAAGAAGTCTCCAGTTCACTCACTCCTAACTAGTTCTGTTGAAGATTCCATCGGGTCTGCATCACAATACAGATCTACCAAAGCTACGCATTCACCTGATTCTGTTAAAGGTAAGAATGACCTGGTATCACTGATGAGATTAATTGATTTTATACTTTGGTGAACTGAAGCTTCTTTCCCATGATCAAACCTAATCAGATGTAAGCTTTTATGGTATTTTCATAGGCAAGCTCTGTTGATACTGTGTAACTTAAGTGGGTCTTAGTTGAATAGAATGGTATCCACAATCTTTAGTAAACATACATACATATGTTTGTAAATAGTATCTCTTTCTGTAACATGAGTAATGAATTTTTTTCCTGAGAAAATCTCACCCAAGATTTTGGGTGTTCTTTTAAATGCTGTGAATGACTTTTTTTGTTTACACTTTCTCATGGTTCTCTTCAGTCTTTGCCTTTGTAAGTACAAGCAAGCATCTATCACATAAACCTGTCGAAGTGTTCTCATTTTTAAAAATTAAGTTCATTTATTATTTGCTAAGACAGATGGGAAATGGTTTGGTTTAAAATAAGTGTGTGATAAGTAAGTGAACAACACTACAATGTATATATGTATGAAATAAAACATCTTAGGTGACAGTGACAGAGAGGCCCAGTACTCCTCAGCATAGTTCCCTTAGAGAAGAGATAAATTTGGCAAATTGTTGTATCACTCTTAGTCTTTTGAAATTCTATGGCTAGCACATTTCTAGATCTTAAAAAAAGTAGAAAATCAGAATCTAAGCAGATGCTAGTACTAACTTATTTTGGTACATTTTCTTTCTTACCATCTTTTTCTGCATTTCTCCTTCATCTCTGGTTTCTAAATTATTCATAAGTATTTTTAAGAATTTAGAGTAGCAAATGATTTAACTACTATGATCATGACAACCTCGTTCTTTTTTTTTTTTTCTTTTCTCTCTCTCTCTTTTTTAAGTTCATTTATTATTTGCTAAGACAGATGGGAAATGGTTTGGTAACATTGTTTTTGCAAAACTGATTTAGAGGAATAGGTTAGTTACTTTATTGTTAATTTACGGTTACAAAATAGCATGGTATTTTCCCTCCATTACGGGGTACTCATCAAACATCATGTATTTTACACTGTCTGCTTTAAATATTTCTGAGAAACTGTTTTCATCCTTTTAAGATGACTGTCTTCATGACTAACATCTATAAAGGATGTTTTTAGGGAAAATAAACTCTTTTTTTCCCCCCTCAAGCTTATACAGCTAGTCAGGGGCAAAGATGAAAACAAACACCTTGAGCTCACCAATCATGATTTTTCAGAGGTTGACACAATTTAGCATATATGTTAGAGCATAGGTTGCATGCTTCTAGTCCCTTCTGGGTTCTCTGTGGCCATGTCATCTTCTACACTACCTTCTTCCATCATATAATCCCATCCTCCTTCTGTGACAGCAACTAAAACGGGCACTTTACTTCCCACACGCTCAAGTCTTACCAGTTCTGTGTAAATCTGGTCCTCCAAATCCTAAGTTAATAAAACCATTCAGGTTTAGAGTGAAAACTTTCATCTCTAATGCAGAATGTATCGTTAAACTTCAAATGTTTCTCTTACTCATCCCATTTAATGTGATGCACTTAAATATTAGGAAATCAGATTGGTTGAAAACAAAATCATATAAGCTACTACAGCATCATTTAGATAAAACACTTCTCTATTTTGAAAGAAAGGTCTTTTAACCTGTAATTGGAAATTTTCTAAAAAGAAATACTGAAAAGACTTTTAACATCACATCTAAGCAATTTTCTAATAGCTTCACAGTCTCAGCCAATAGAAACAACTGGGAAAACATGCCGAAAGCTTCAGAACAGGCTGGAAAGCTTGCAATCTCTGGTAGAAGATTTACAGATGAAAAACCAAGGTACAGTATCTATTTTTGGAGAGCTCTTCCTTGCTCACCTTCCCTACAGGTTCTGTCTGCTCTATATAGACCTACTAAAAAGGATACTTGAATTAGCAACTAGCAATCTTAGTCAAAACATGAGAATCTTAACCAAGATGAATCCCTGGATTAGTTGTGTTTGACATTGGATGGATAACTCAGATCAGATCCTGCTTTATTTACTCTTTCATCTAATAAGGATGAAAATACTGCTGCCTCATTTTTATGGACTTGTATTTTGAGTGATTTTTCACATGGGACTATATACTGTCTTTTTGTCTCTATTACATCTGAAGGCAAACATTTGTGTAGTAGTAGCTACAACAGGATTGCAGGCAATAGCCAGAAAGCAAAATAACAGTACTTAGCCTTGCACAAGTTTTTTTTTTTTTTTAATGTTCTCTGTACATTAAATATTCCACTGCCTGGATCAGATTATTCTTTGACTTTTTTTTTAATACTTATTTTCTTTTATCATTGTTCCTTTTGGGGCAGTGTTTGATTTCTCCCCTCAAGTGCAGTTTTCTTAATTCTCCACCACCACAGCACCCGTGATCCATCACCACAGCCTCTTGTGCTCATCTCTCCCGTTTTGATCCTTCTCTCGCCCGCTCTCCTACTGTATGCCTCAGATCTGTGGTTAGGCTCGCAAGTTTTGTCTTTACCTAACCCTCTGGATTATCTTATATAGTGCAAATAAGTAAACCATCCAACATGTCTCTTTTTCCTTCTGACTTATTTCATTTAGCATAACCCCTTCCATGTGGCCACAAATGGCATGAGTTTATCTTTTTTGATTGCTGAGTCATATTCCAACATTATACAGATTGTTTAAATTAGTGTGCTGTTGCAACAGACTGTGTCAACCAATTTGTCACTAAACAGAAAAGATAAACTACTTTTAAGTCACTAAAACCATTTGAATGAGAAATTGGGATCTGTAGGTGGTGGATAACTTTTAGGGCAGAAGTTTTAACTGGATATTTCCATAAATGTAGGAGGGTATGGATTTGTTCCCACAGAATTTCAAGGGCTTTCATGTCTAATGCTTTGCTGACATAAATTCGTAAATCCAGGAGCTGTTGTTAGAAAGGCATTGATTTTATACTGCATGTGTACTACACTTCTAGGAATCTAATCTATTATTTCATAATATAACATAACCTACAATTATATTGTTAGGTGAAAGTAATATTTTTCTAAGGAAAAATTCTTGTAAAATATAATAACATTATTAATAATAGTAGTTGCTATTAACATCTATTCAACACTTAGCAATTATGGGCCAGACCCTATACCCATTGCTCTTCTTATATTTTCTTCACATGACCTTCAAATCACTAGGAAGTGATTTTTAATATTATGTTATGTGATAATGAGGAAACTGAAGCTATAGTGACCAACAGCCAATAAGCTATAAGTCACACAATGAGTAATAGAGCTGGGACTTGATAACTGAACTTTCTGACTCCAAAACACAATAAAGCGATATCAAATTGTTATTTTAAAAAATACTAATTTTTTATAACTCCAGAGCCATGCATATATAAAGACCAAGACAAAAATTTGATTTTAAGTTTGTGACTCCTTTAACAAGTGCATATTATATCAAATTTTGACCTAAATTTCTAAGTTTATCTGAGTAATGTCATCATTAATTACCAAACAGAAAAATCTATTATGTCATGTTTTGTAAAAACATCTCTAGTTTACTAAATGATTCATGAATCAGGCCCCATCCCATCTAGATAATACAAAGGCACACACAAAATGGAGGACATTTATAGACAGAAAGAGAGTGGGATGAGGTAATTAGCAAAAGAAAATATTTTAGCACATAAAGTCTCCTTCCCTTGTAGAATGCAGTGGGCCTCCACATGGATTGGTTTAGGATTATATTTTTAAGAGAGGTTGAAATTATAGTAGCTATTAAATGTGGGTGGATGCTCCACAGGAAAGATTTCAAATTGAGCCTGTGTTTTCTATTTTTAAGTCATTCATATAAAAATGGATGCCTTATCTTTTTATTGGATGCCTTATCTAGGTAGGATGTCTCTTGGAAATTATGAAGCAAATATTTTTGCTTTGTTTTGTTCAAAGATATATTTTTATTTATTTATGCATACAAGAACTGGGGTGCAGGTCAGAGGTGTGGAGTGTGAAAGGATTCACCAGAGACAGAGTGGGGAGCAGGCAGATCTATTGAGGTACACTGCTGAGGGAACAGCTCTGGCAAAATAGAAGAGGTCTGCTGAACCATGTGGGTTAGCCACCTGGCCTGGGGATCTAAATCATGCTGCAGTGGCTGGCAATAGCTCAATGGTGCTGAGACTTTAACCCCTGCGCCACCAGGGAAGCCCATTAAGCAAATATTTTTAAGAGGATTTTGGGGATACTTATCAGAATTCAGGGTGTACATTTGCTTTGACTCAGAAGTTCTACTTCTAGCACTTTGTTCTATCAGAAATAACTATTTAAATACACCAAAGTTTGTTTATGAGCTTATTTAAAATTATTGTATATAAATGAAAATTTTAAAAAACAAGTTTTAAATGTATTCACTAACAGGTTGGCACAGTCATATAATGGAATATTATAGCATAACATAACATGAGCTAAACTGGAAAGATATTGACATTTTGCCAAGTAAATGAAGCAAGCTACCAAACTATTTGTACCACATGTATTTCCATGTGTATAAAGAAGAAAATTTGTATATATGTGTATATGAAGATATTCACCACACTGTTTATAGTTATGACCTCTAAGGGTATGGCGCTCAGTAGATTGAAGGCACAGAAATAACTGCTTCATCTTTGTACTCTTTTGAGGTATTTAATGATTTACAGCTAGGGTATATTCTCTCTTAATAATTATCACATTAATTTAAAACTTCTGAAAAAGTAGAGACTCACCCTTAGCTTTATTCCATAGCATCAACCTTTTTTAAAGAATGCTAGTCTGCAATTTTTAGGTAATATAGAGCTAAGAATCAGAATTTATCTGTTCTATAGCAACAAGCTACCTTTTTTTAGAAGCACAGAATAGAAGAACAGAATTTAAAGCCTAAGTAAACATTCTTTGTTTTTATCAACATTTGCAGCAATGTCTTCAATGATCAGAAATCAAGAAAAGAGGATACAGAAAGTGAAAGACCAAGAAAAAATGTTACTAAAATGATACATTGTTTACCTATTCTTTACAGAGGAAAGATGCCCAATTAATTGTGGCATTATATAATTAGTACCCTGTGTACTTTTTTCTTTTTATGTCAAAATTTAATAAAATTTTCTGTACTGTAAATTATTTTGAAATAAACTACTCTTGACTGCTCTCCCAGTAAACCTTCAAACAGTACTAACTACATGTGAAAGTATTTAGACCTGATAAAAGAGTATTAATTTGTGATGATTTAGTGGGCAGAATGAAGAGCACCTCAGTACCCCCAAACCTGCCTGGTCTAAATAGATTCTGTCATTTGCCATTAAACAACAAAATATATTCTTAGTGTATAAGACCTTCAACAGAAAAGGACTTTACTACAATTAGTATATAATAGAAGCGAAAAATATGGCTAAAATAGTTTCCCCATGAAACAACAAAGCTTCCCATCCCCATGTGGGCAAATGCCCAGCCAAAGAGAATTGCCCCAAAGCGAGGCCCAAAAGCCTGCCACAATCTAAGGCATCTTCTGTTGGGGAACCATACAGAAGGGGCAGAAGGGACTAGGCAAGTCTAGAGAGGGAAAAGCAAAATTCAAAGACCAGTCGATGTAGAGGCCGCCACTGTCAGCCTCCCCATGGGTCTCCCACCCACATCTCTGTCTCTTTCAAGTGTCCCCAAGTCCCTGGTACAAGTCTAAGTTTAAGAGTTAAGTGCCCCTCTTCACAGCTCTCTTACTCCATATACCTCCTCTGTCTTCCTCTCCCTCTTCCTAAGTCCCCTCCTATGTTTTCTCCCAGCCTTTTTTAGCTGCTTCTCAATGCTGATTTCCACCCTTTCTTGAATGGAACAGGGAACCTGGAACCTCCCCTTTCCATGGTAATTACACTCTTACAGCCATACCAATGTGTTAAAATAATTAATTTTTTTTATTTTATTTATTGGTCTGACACAATAGTGTCAGACAATTGTTTTATTCAACTTAGAAAAAAAAAAAACATCCTGGGGGAAAAACTTCCTCCACATGACACATGACAGTGAAAGATGTGGTATAATGCCCAAAACATGTGGACAAATTCCAGTGTACTGACGGATTCCACCTGTGACCTTGAACTCACTGTTCTGTCAATATCAGTGAAATAATCAAATAACAAAACACTGAGGCCTCTCATCAAAATATTTAGAAAGTCTCTTTCGCATATTAGTGACTACAACAACAACAAAAAAAAACCTCATCCCTTAGTCAGTGGTTAACTTCCACAGATTGAATGAATGTAGTCTGCCTTAATTAAAATTTAGCACATTATAGGGAGTGGAGTTTTCCAACACCATTAGCCACTTGTCTATGGACACCAAAAAATCTGAGTCTCCTAAAAGTCAATTCACTTCTGATACTATCTGGAGTTCAGTGTCAGATTCCACAGATTTAGGGCTGTCCCCCAGCCCTGACTTCGGACATCAGTCACATACCCCAGTTCATCTGTATTTCTGACCAGCCAGCTATAAAGTGGGGGCTCCCAAAATCCCAACCTGTTTTAATTTGCTAGCATGAATCATAAAATTCAACAAAGTGATTGCTGAATTTACTATTTCACTTACTATTATCAGCTTATTATAAAGGATAAAACTCATAAATAACCACACAGAACAGAAGCACAGATAGGACGAGGTGTGGGTGGGATTCTGGTGCACGAGCCTTCCATGCCTCTCTAGGGGAGCCACGCTCCCAGCACCCTGATGTTCCACCAACTGGAAAGTTCAGCAACTTTCATTATTCCACCACTTTCTAGCACTTCATCTTCAGCCCTGGATCTCACTTCCAGAATCAGGGCGTCAAGTTCCAACCTTCAAATCACTGTTTTTTTCTGACCTGAGTGCATCTAGGGGCCTGCCTTAATTCAGCTCATTAGCAAAAACTTAGGTGCAATCTAAAGTGCCTCGTCATTTTTTCCCCATCGCTTTTAAAGTTTTTGTATTAATCTTTTCCTTACATCACTGCAGTCCCCAAAAGTGCCTCATTTTAAGTAACAAAAGCCATGTCTGTGATTCAGGAAATCCCAAGGGTCAGAGGACTTCTGTTCCAGGAAGCAGAGACAAAGTCCAAATATATTTTTATACCGCATTACGTGACGCAATTAAAGGGAGAACAACTACAAAAACGTTGTGGTTGTGCCATGTACAATAGGGACAGTGCAGCAGGAGCTGGCTGCCCAAAGTCTGTACTCCTTTTCCACGGTGCAGATGTCGCTGAGAAACAGCTCTCCACCTGGAGCTGCTTCTGAGCTCCTCTCCTCTCACCTAGGGGTGGTCACCTCGCCGGTGGTCACCTCGCCAATGGTCACTGATGGCACGTGGACAGAACAATATGCAGTACTCTCTGGCCAAAAGTTCTAGTAAATCTTCAGTAAAGTTTTTCCTCGCTTTATTTTCCCTTTGGTGAGCTGGAGAGAGGCTGGTGATGTCTTGGGGGGAGGGGAGCAGAACCACAAGACAGAAGCCTCTAGATGACCATCTCTTCAAGGACAGCAGTGTCTACTGTGTATTATCTACTGTGGATTGCTAGTGAGCAAGGAATGGTGTGCTGTAGGCTTTATACATGTCTGCCGTCTGTGACAGCCGCTAGCATGAGCCCAAAGCAGTACCGATAACAGTGTAGGGCAGACACTGTATTGTTTGTATGTAGTAATACACTGTTATTTTTTCAGCTGTAATAGCAAAGTTGAAATGCTTGTTTCTTCTTAGAATAAAGAGATGCATCTATATCATGATCATTTTTAAAAAGATTTATTTATTTATGCATACAGAACTGGGGTACAGGCCAGAGGTGCAGGGGTGGTGAGAGGATTCCCCCAAGACAGAGTGGGGAGCAGAACAGGTCGACTGACTAAATACACTGCTGAGGGGAGTAATGGGCAGATCAGGAGAGGTCTGCGGCACATGTTGTCATCTCCTGGGCAGGGATCAAACACATGCTGAAGTGGCTTTAGCTTCTCAGTGCAGTGCTGCGCCACCAGGGACGGCCCACTATCATAATTGTATTGCCTGTCACAGCTGTTGCTATGAAAGTAGAAAAAAGGATGGAGCTAGTGCTGGGGGAAAGTCTATCCAGACCGAAAACATGAAGGGGTCCTAGAAAGACCCCATGAATAATATTGGAATATTCTTCCCTGCTGTCAGGCACACTTGTACCTTCTAGTTTCCTAAGAAGGATCACTCAGGCTACTGTCTTTTCCGCCTGGTATTTTTGATTCTAACTAGTTCCCTCGTTCCTATGCTGGCCTCAGTCAAAAGACATACTTGCTATCTTCAAACCATACCTGGAAGGTAAAAACCAAGCCAAAAGCATTGGGAAGTTTTTTATTATTATTATTATTAAATTTTTAAGTTTTCTCAATTTTCTCAATTTTTTGTACAGTACTTGATATCTCCCCTAGATGTAGTCCCCATAAATCTCCCACCACCACATCGCCCATAAACCATCACCATAGTCTCCTGTGTTCTTCACCCCCGTTTTGAGCCCTCTCCCTAGCCTCCTCCCCCTCCCCTGCTGTATGCAGATCTGTAGCTTGTCATTTTTTTTTTCACCCTTTGTTCAGTTTCCTTATATTCCTCCTATAAGTGATACTATCTGGTATTTTTCTTTTTCCTTCTGACTTATTTCACTGAGCATACTCCTTTCTGCTTCCATCCATGTTGTGACTGGCATGAGTTTTATCTTTTTGGATCAATGAGTTATATTCCATTGTGTATATGTACCACATCTTCTGGATCCAGTCATCTTTTGGGGGGTAATTAGGTTGTTTCGTATCTTAGCTATTGTAACTAGTGCTGCTATGAACATGGAGTGAGGGTTTCCTTTCAAATTAATGTTTTTATGACCTTTGGGTAGATTCCCAGGAGTGGAATTGTTGGGTCACATGATAGCTCCATTTTTAGTATTTTGAGAAATCTCCACATAGTTTTCCATAGTAGTTGGACCAGCTGTGTAAGATGGTTCCTTTTTCTCTACATCCTCAGCAACATTTGCGGTTGCCAGTTTCTTTTTAATATAGGCCATTCTCACTGGTGTGAGGTGGTATCTCATGATTTTGATTTCCATTGCCCTGATTATAAGGGATGTTGTGCGTGTTTTCATATATCTGTTAGCCATTTGATTTCCTCTTTAAGTGTCTTTTTAGCTCTTCTGCCCATTTTTTCACTGGGTTGTTTACTTTGTGTTGTTGAGTTGTATGTAGATCTTTGATGTCAGTGCCTTATCAGTTGCATGGAATGCAAATATTTCTGCCAGGGAGGGCCTGGTGTTGACTATTTTTAAATATAAAATGTGTGTATGGTTAAAAGGACTTTTTTCCAAGTGTCCCAATGGAAAATCACTTATTTCTGTATGAGATTTGTTTTAATCCCTTGGCTTAAGGATGACCCAAGGATGGTTTAAGCTTGAATGGTGTACAGCTGATTAGTTTCTGTACTCCTTGATCAGCCTGCACCTGAAGTTGACCTAGATTCTTCCCGAAAAGATCCAAGCCCCAAACTAATGCTGGATCTGCATTAATCTATACATCAAGCTACAGAGGGAAAGTCCATGTTCATGGGAGGCAGTAACTACATATACATATGTGTTTGTGTATAGTGCACTTAGAAAAAAGCTACTAGCTGATATGAAACAATTCTATTAGCTACATTCAAAGTTATACTTAATTTTCTTTTATTCAGTGTGCTCCACAACCTTAGCCTCTTGCACATGCTATGAATTCTCTCTAATACTTTGCAAACTGAATCACTGAACCCCCCACGACTTGTGAACCACTTTATCCTCATGGCCAGTCTCTAAGAGTCTATTGCTGCACTCTTCCCAACGGGTAACTTCCCCATTCTCTACCACCACAAACTTCCACTCCACCACTGTGTCAGCTGGCAGGGACACAGAATGAGACCAGAGTCCATCCTTGCTGCACTGGAGTGGAACAAAAGTATTCCATCTTCCTAGATTCTCGTGGTCTCCAGTTACTGCAATGAATTGCACTCCAGTGCTTGTGAGATAATGGATCTGGAAACTGATACTGACATGCTGAGACTGTGAAGACATCCTCACGACCCTTTTTGTTTTCATACCCACTTCCTGACCTCTTGCTTCCACAAGACTGCTTCTGCCACAGTCCAGCCCCTGGTTTGAGCTTAACATCGAGAACTCGAGGCTGCCATCCAAACCAACATCTCCCCAAGATGAATGCCTCGATACCATTTCCCAGTCCTCAGGGTCAGTCAAGTCCTGGCTGTCCATTCGAGCCAGACTTACTTCTTCAACTCTGTCCATGAACAGGTTGCTAGAAGGCAATTTCTCAGCAAAGGTTGGAGTTGCTTTACCAGGTGTCTCTTGTCCTTTTTGGAATCCCCATTCTCTTTGAGAAGACTCAAGGCTTCGACTTCTTGAAACTTCAGAGTGGCACCTAGAGTTCCTAGTCTCAGAGGCAGCTAGACACTGTGTGTCTGGAAACCATCCAGAAGAAACATTCTCTCTTGACTCACTGCAGTTACCACCTTCTCCAGGACTCCGTGGTCTCCACCTCCCTTCCTGTAGGTTACCATTTCCTTTGTCTGAAAGCAAACATCCATTGTTTCCTTGGGGATGTTCTTTTAAAAAAGGAAAAATGTCATGGTGTTAGATAGTTCACATGAGAAGAAATAAATTAGGTTGAAAAAACAGGCTTACTTTGGAAGGCTTTACTACTAATCTACCTGCAGTTCACAAAATTCATCTTTATTAAAATCAAGTACTTAGCTACCTAGTGTGTTCACAACTGTGTGCTTATGAACATGTGTGTATGCTCAACAATAGTACAAGAGTGTAAATGAAGTAGCAAGTCAAGGAGGCAGAGGTGTGCCCCATCATGGTCCTCTACATCCACATGCCAACTCACGCTGGCACACAGCCAAGCCAGCTTGTTTAGCTCGGGACATCCAAACATGTCCAGCCTGTGAGGTGCAAGGCTACGTGGCTAACCTCCATACCAGAAGGGTACACTTGTATTCCAAGAACTGAATGCAGACCAGGGATCAGGTCAAATTGGAAGCTGTGGGTAGATCAGCTCAGCTGTCACTGGGAGAATGCAGAGGACAGCAGTAAATCATTGGGCTGGAGTTGGGGGGAGGATGGTTTCTCCTTGCCAACCCTGTGCACAGAAACGTCTTCAACAAATTATAAAGATTTTAACCCGTGTGCCCCACTGCACACTGTGAATTTGTTCTTAAATACACAATCCAAGCTCCTTACAGACTCAATTTCCTTCCGGGTCACCTTACTGGTAGTCCAAACAGTTCCCTACAAAATTATAATCATTCAGTAAGCACAGATGAAGTTTCATGGAAGGAGAAACTTGTTCAATTTTGTCTCTTTCTAATGATGGAGTTGGAAGTGAAACACTCATGGTGCTTTGAATTCCCATGTTTTGCAACCTAAACCATGAAACTGGTTTTCAGAAAAAGGAGGAAAGTGAGTGCTCTCTGGATCCCAAACCAGTCACAGGGGAGGCAGGGCAGATTTTCAAGTGGCTACACATGACCACCACTCTACTAAAAATAAGGCTCACAAATGTCATTTTCACCATCAGTTTGGAGTCCAGGCCTGGGTGTCTAGCCAAGAAGGGTGGGGTGCTGGACTGTGAAGTTTCTGCAGTGCTCTTACTTTGCCTAACACAGCCTCTTTAACAAGCAGAGACTTAAACCTAGATGTCAATTCTACTCATCAGAACTGAGTCCCCTATTAAGTCCTCCTACTTAAATACTCCCTTCCCCAGAGATTAAACCACCCTGCACTGTTGCTGGGAGTGAGCAAGGGGAAGGTTTGAAAGTTCTGGAAGGGCCTACAGTCCCAGGGCTTCAGCAGAGGCTTCTGGCCAGAGTCCTACCTGGACTTTGCCTCCTGACAAAAGCATCCAGATGGCGGTGTTCCCAAACCAAGTCTTCCATGGGGTGAGGGCTGGGAGGACATGAAGCTATGACATTGGGACTGAGATATTGTCCCGGCTCTGTCAGAGTTTGAAGGGGTATGAAAGTGCTCCCCCACCCCTCCCCGGGACAATCTTCTAGGGCACCTCCCTGGCCACGGTGGGGAGCAAGAAACCTGCAGGGTGCGTGCTACCGACCAAGTTAGATGAGGCCCCTGGGGTTTGGAATGTTAGGAAAACTACACGTTGGTTTTGTTTTGTTTTGTTTTGTTTTCCCTTCTGCGAACTTTGAGCCCCCTGGCAGATCTGATCTCGGGTCACGCGCAGGAAGAATACCTGGTTTAGTGACCAGCTCCCGCCTGGAAGGTCCAGGGTTCAGTCCACCGCCAGCTTGGTCGCCTCCCGGCTCCCCGAGCCGGGCGTCGGGATCTGGCTCCGCACCCGCGTCCTTTCCCTTGTCCCGCAGCAGCCAAACGAACAGCGCTCCGGCCAGACCCCCGCCGACCAACAGGGCGGACCAGACGGTGCCCATGGCTCAAAGGCCACAGCTGCGGGATCGGCCAGCGACCCCGATCCCGGCTCGGGTCTTCAAGTAGCGCCACGCCTCCTTGCCGGCGCCGGCCAGCCTTCCACGCTCCTGCTGCCGGCTCTCAGCTTAGAGCCCAGCGCTGGGAGCTCGGCCGCTCAGCTTCAATTTCCCAGCCCCGCCCCACGCCCCGCCCCCGGCTGCAGCCCGGGCCTCCTCCCCGGGAGACTCGAGCTCCTTTACCAGTTAGTACTTTCTGGATTCCGACAGTCGCGGGCGGCCGGGGGCTGGAGGTGCGGGCTCCACGTGTATCCTGCAGCGCGTAAAGGGCCCAGGTGCGCGCAGCTACCGCGCGCGAAGCTGATCGGTCCCAAGTTCTTTTCTTCCCCTGCTAGCTACCGTCAAGGCAAGGCTTACCCCTGCTGCGGCCTGCGCGGGGCACCTGGATAGCTCATCTCCTTAGAAACTCTGGTGTTTCCCGCATCTTAGATGCGGGAAAGGCCCAGCTAGCTGCATTGGCTGGGTTGGGGCTGGAGGGGTAGCTGACCTGGGTGGGCTGGAGGTGGGCTGGAAGCATGGCCAAGACAGAAAACCTGGTTGCCGCCTCCAATTCTCCTCCCGCCTGGAAAGTGAAAGATTTGGACCAAGATCCATCCTCTACAAATGCCAACATCTCAACCACTTGCAGTCGTTCATTTTTCCTCGAATTCTTTTTTGGGGTGTGTGTTTGTTGCAAAATGCACGCTCTCCTGCCTGGACTGGATGTAACCCAAGCACTAGCTCCTACAGATGGGTTGATTAGTAAAAATAGCAAACCTCTTAAATGCTGCTTGTCTGCCAAGTGTTTAACGCACATATTTAATTTGATACTCGCAAAACGACAAAAAACGATGTGAGCCAAGAACTATACACATTTCTTTCGAAATTCACTATCTGCTTGATGGCTTTAGACATCAACTGGAAGCTAATGACTTCCCCTTTTTTATCTGCGGTTCGAAACTTTCCTTTGAACTAGTCCTACATCCTACTGCTAAGGCCACAAAATATTTACCTAAAAATAATTACTCGATGGGCTGCAAACCCCTGCGGGTGCAGTTACCCTAGGACCTCAGGCCCCTTGCAGGTCACAATCCCCACTACTTAAGGAGGCAGGAGAGGAAAGGTAGGGCGGGCCTGCAAC
>NW_004567113.1:18017595-18036467 GCF_000260355.1 Condylura cristata
GTATGCTAAGGCATCTCAGATCGGGCTTGTTCAGTCCTGAACTCCCCAAGCCTACTTGCTTCTGTCTTCCTCTTTCTTCAAAATTTAGTCAGAATTCTACTTCTCTCCATGGCAGAGAGACCATGGTCTCTCTGGTCTGCCACCCTGGTCTGCCATTATCTCTCCTGGATTACTGTATCACTTCTCAATGGTCTCCTTGCTTCCAAGCTTTAAGTTCCTAACAAGCTACTTTCAAAAAACTCTATCCTCCTCACCTCTGCTGCCCTTCAGTTGTTCTCAACCTCATGGCAAAACCTTTAAGACCAAAGGTGAAAAACGTCGGACTCTTCCCATCACCACCACCCTTAGTTTATTTTGGCTGTTGTAATAATTGACACAAGAAAAGATAATTTTAAGTTACAGGGCATGGAGGCCCATAGACTATGGAAACTATAATGGGTTCAGTGCAATGGGATTATAGTTTACAGTTAATATAGTTACTAGTTAATATAGTTACTATTATAGTAGTAAATTTGGGAGGGAAGGACGGTACGAAAGAAACTTCTCAAAAAGAAAATTTGTGGGTTTATTTACCAAAAAAATAAATAAACAAATCTTGAATCTGGATAAAAACCAAAACAGAATCTGGATGTGGGGGTCCCTGCATGCTCAGGCTTATCCAGCCATATCGAGCCAGGGCAAGGAAAAGAAAGAGAGCCCACCAAGACCACCCAGGGCTGAAACTCAACCAGTCACCACTTGGCTATCCAATTTGCACATACTGCACCTGTTGGAACTTGACTAACTGCTGGTCTAATTGGCACCATGACCTGAGTGTGAACTACCCCAACTTTCCTCCCCACCCCCAAGCAGCTCCCAGCAGAATCCAAGGGCTGCTTGGCTGTGTGTCTTTCTGGCCACAATCCTAAAAACCCAAATTAACACCTTCAATGTTTGTTTTTTTATTCCAGTTGGCCTGTTCAACAATTGTTTAACAATGTTAGGAGCCATCATATAACGGCATTTTCTGATTAGCATCATGTTAAATAATTATATGTAGACATGGATAGTATTTGAAAGCATTGACTTAAATAAATTGAGGCAAACAAAAATTAAGTCAGTTTATTAAGAATCAGCTGAGGACTGGAAACCCAGAACAATCTCCACTCCGGAGAAACTGTCTCAGTGCTGAACCTCATAGGAGAATTATAGACAGTTAGCAAGGCAGACATTTTACATTTTCAAGGAATTTTACAAAGAAAGGTCAGGCATCAATGTATGGATTTGAAGTCTGTCCATTGAGGATCATGAGGAAAGTTGCTAAGATTCTCTCTATTTAGGGCCTTCTCTTCTAGAAACTGGGAGTTTTGGCAATGCCATGAAGCTGTCTGTTTTAATTTGAAATTATTGATTTGCTCAGACACAACTTTTTGTTATTGCTGACAAAGCTTCTTTACAAGGCTCGTCCATTGTGCTTTGGTACCTTACCTTGCACCCACTATTGAGACCAAGCAGAGTGGTAACCCTCTAATTGTTGTTTTTAGTTTACAATTTCCCCCTAGGTGGAAATCTTTTGCACTGACAGCCATTTAGGTGATGATTTGCCAAATCCTGTAGATAATCTCTGTTCTCCACTGACCCAAATATTTGCCTATCAGCCAGTCAGTGTTTCTGTCTACCTGCCTTGTAACCCTGCTGTTTATTTACTTTTGTCCCTGATGCTAGCCTCAATGCCAGAACACATCTTACCATTTATTATGCATAGAATCAATAATATAATCAATAATGTAATCGATAATGTAATCATTATTTTATAAGTTTTGATTGTGATGTGATTGAAAATGATAGTATTTACATACCAATATAGGAAGAAATACAATCAGTTACAATAATTAAGGTTGTCATGATTTTTCCAAGGATATGGGAAAGAGAAAGAAGCCAGAAAGACATCCTGACCATTGAGTTATCCAGTACAAGTGTGATCATATTATTTTAGTAACATAACAACACATTTTCTACCTTGGTCTACAGTTACTTGTACCTTCTAATTCTGATTATAAGGTACTGATTATTCTTAACCAAGACTTGAATGATTCATTATCCTGATAGTAAGGTTTGTTAGTTTGTTCTTTCCTGGCTAATCTGTTTCCAAGCATACTATTTGGACAGGAAGCTCAGAGCTGCTGTCTAGCACACACAATTATCCATGCTTGCATCTTTGCAAGTTTAGTTAGACCAAAGGTTTTTAAAGTTGAAAGAGTCCCAGTATTATATCAAATATGGCATGGTTTAGAGTGAAACTGGTAGTTACAAAATAATCCACTCATTTCATCATCGTGTTTTTAGGTGTTTGTTTGCCAGTCAGGTGCTTCTTATCCTGGTGGGTATGAATTCTTTGAAAGTGTAGCTGATTTTGAGAGGTAAAGTTCTTTTCTTTAAATGAGAAATAAGAATACAAGAGTCAATGCCTTGTAATTTAGGTGCACAGGAGATTGTTAAAAGCACTAAATAAGGTCCTTTACAGTTAGCTTATAGAGTTTTGGGTTTTGTTTTTTGTTTTTTCATTTTTACCAATCCTGAGGAATAGAGGTGATATGCACAATGAAAATGTTGACAAATAGACCACATTTTATAAATTTCTTAGTTGCTTATCCAGCGACAGCGAAGTAGTGTTTTTCATTTACTGTGTAATTTAGCAGAACACACAGACTGGGATGATGTGTTCTGATAAATTTTTTCCTGTAATTTGTGCTGTAGCTCTCCTGCATTCAAATATTCTGTTCAATGAGAAAACATACCATTATGACTAATATATAATGGTAACCTTGAAATGGTAGCATCTGGGGGGAAAAAATGGACTTTAAGTGGCCATGGGCAATTCCATAGAGTTATGAGTTACATTTGGGACAGACCATATATTTAGAATATACCTTGGAGACTTCATAGTGAGGATTTTGAAAAATATTGTTTTCCTAAGAACCATTTTTTTTCTGGTGCCCTGGGGTACATTTGTAAATATAATCCAAGAAGAGATGTTGAGCTTCTCTAACTAGTTCAGGGCATTGGCTGTGCCTCAAACTTTTTTTTTTTTATCTTTCTAGGTCATAGCATGTCCCCTCCCCTCTTGAATCTATTACCTGACTGCCTTTCCATCTCAACTTCCTGGGTCCCAAAAAGGTCACTTTTCAGATTCTAGGGCGTAAGAGAACAGGTTAATACCTCACTTCCCAGGGATTACAACTGAGATGGAAAAATGCATAAAATGAAGAATGATGATGTTAAAAAAAAAAAACCTTCATTTCCCATTGAGAGAGAGAGCTATTTGTTTAGCTTCCCTATTTGTTTACTCTCTAGTAGCTAGTGGTTTAACTAGTCAGTATCTCCCTTCTGAGGGGCCACTGTGGAAGGAATCTTTACCAGTTTGTTATTAACAGTGACAGTCTTAATAAGGTCCTGGCAGTAGCCAACGGCTGCCACCTCTGAGGATGGCTGGTTTATAGGCCCCTATGTTTAAATATCCAGGCCTTCTACTGATTACTTCAAAAGGGAGTTACTTCTCTCTGCTAACATACGAAGATCTACTTTTCCCACTACCCAGAATTTCTTTATTTGGAATTATGCCACACAACTATTGTAAACCTTTAACACTTAAATAATATAATCAGTTCCACATGAATAAGATCTATGTTACAGTTCATTTTAGACCTAAATGAATTGTTTGAAACCCATTACTTAAAACAAGAATCTTTTTTTCCAAGTCTCTAGTTAACTAATCTTGGCCCCTAAATTAAAATGTGTTTATTAGTACAGTATTAAAAGTGTCTATAAGGCCCTCCCTGGTGGCGCAGCGGGTTAAAGCACAGCCCTGAGAATCTAAAGCTGCTTCGGCATGAGTTCAATTCCCGCCTGCTCCGGAGGTGACCACATGGTGTGGCAGACCTCTCCTGACCCGCCCGCTGCTCCCCTCAGCAGTGTACTTCGTCGATCTGCCTGTTCTGTTCCCCACTCTGTCTCTGGTGAAGCCTCTCACCGCCCCTGAGCCTCTGGCCTGTACCCCAGTTCTGTATGCACAAATAAATAAATCTTTAAAAAAAAAAAAGTGTCTATGAGTGCATATTTATTTGTATGTATTTAAGTTCTTTAAAAGGATTCTAGTATTTTCTCAGATTTACATTTATTTTTTTCAGTCTTATATAATACCAGTGTGATTTTTTTTGCTATATCTTTGTTATAATTCTATTCCTTTAGAGTAAATGGAAAAATTTAAGATGTTGCAAATAAAATGTTATTAAAGCCCTATAGCAAGATATCTAAATGTGAGCAATTTCCAGGACATTTATGTTAATTTCTATACAATTACAACTTTAAGAAGGCTTAGTATTTTTTATTTGCCCATGTTTTTAAATTTATTTTGTAGATTAAACAAACTTGATTTATTTAATATTTTTCTTGCCAAAGAGGGAGAATTGAGTTTGTTTTCAGGGTCCCTCTGGAGAAATCCCAAAATTAGTTTCTAGTTAAAAGGACTTTATTCTAAATTTGATTTTGGGAAGTTTTGTCAAACATACCAAGAGATTCAAAACATTTACAAAGCTTAATATATATAATACTTCATTTTTTAAATCAAAATGATATATTTCAAAAGTAAATATAAAAACCTTTAATTGCAAATAAAACCTAGTTCTTTCCAGATCAAGAAGGATAGGTTAACATAAGCAATTATGGAGCTGATAAAGACATGAAGGATATTAAGTTAATTTTGACAAGATACAAATCCTTACTTTTCAGATAAGCCACTTCAATAATTTACAACAGCATCAAAAGCAGACAACAGATTAAGACTACTTTTGTCTCTAACAGAGGAAAGAAATTAAAGTTTGTTTTTTTTTTTAAGTTTATTTATTTATGCATACAGAACTCTGGGGTACAGGCCAGAGGTGTGAGGGTAGGATTCACCAGAGACAGAGTCGGGAGCAGAACAGGCAAATGTATTGATACACAGCTGAGGGGAGCAGCAGGCAGGAGAGGAGAGGTCTGAGGTGCCATGAGGGTGAACCCCCTAGCCAGGGAGTAAGCTCAATGGGAAGCTCATAGTGCTGTGCTTTAACCCGTTGCGCCACCAGGGAGGGCCCTAAAGTTTGGTTTTATGTAAGTATACCACTGATATTAAAGTTTAATTTAAAATCCTATAAAAATTTATTTTTTGTGGACGAGATCTCCTTTATTTTTGTTATTACTCAAACCTCAAAACCTTAATTTTTATATTTCAGTCAGTTGTTAAGAACTGTTACATCTTTATTCTCTTAAATTGGAAAGTTTACAGATATATTTAGAACATATACTTGAATATTTTAGATGACACAGACACATTTTACTTACAGATCAAATCTTTTCAGTTTCAAAAGTAAATAGGAGTTTTTAACCAGCAACATTTTAAATAAAGTGATTTCAATATTTACTACATTTTTACCAGTAGAAATATCCCAATCTTTCAAAAGCGATTTGGGAAATTACTCAGACAGTGCTAAAAGAAACACAAAGGGGATTTAAGTATCAAGATTTAGCACCAAAAAGAAAGTGTTTTTCACTTTTCCTAATTAATCATCCTGGAATTACACAAACAAGATCATCTTTGTCAGAAATAATTTTTTCACTTAATAAATCTCTCTTAACTTTCAGTCTTTTCCAATATGCTACATTTATTCAGATTTTACTATTTTAAAATTCAGTACTTTTCTTCCTTTTGTCAAAAGAAAATCTAAGTCCTCTTATCCTTATTCACCTAGAAAACAGTTATTTTTGTTATTCATCTTACTTTTACATAGACTTTTTTTCTTTAGAATCCTTAATTTTTTTTAAAGATTAATTTATTTATTCATACAGAACTGGAGTACATCCCAGAGATGCGGAGGGTGAGAGAACCCGCCAGAGACAGAGTGGGGAACAGAACAGGCAGATCGACGAAGTACACTGCTGAGGGGAGCAGCGGGCGGGTCAGGAGAGGTCTGCCACGCCATGTGGTCTCCTCTGGGGCAGGAGGGGATCGAACTCATGCGGAAGTGGCTTAAGCTTCTTAGTGCTGTGCTTTAACCCGCTGCGCCACCAGGGAGGGCCCCATAGAATCCTTAATTTTTAATAAAAGTCAGAAAATCAAGAAAAAAAATTGACAGTCTCTATTTTTTAAAGACTTTGTCTCAATTTGTCTTCTCTTCCTCCAGTTTCAGTGGGAGTGTCTTAGTAACAGCTCAAAAGACTGCTCCCTTTTCGTAACTTTCAAGAACAGAGAGAAAAGTGTTAAGTTTCCCTAAGAATTTTGGAGTCCATATTTTATTATGAGAACTCTAAGATAGTTGACAAATATTCCTCTTTTCCAGGGATTTTACCAATTAGTGTTCCAATCATGTTTGTTACAAGTACTGTAGTCAGCTGTGTTCCTGATTGGGGGAATTCCTAGATGTACCTGGTTGTGGGGGTGGGGGGGCGGTTCATGGTTGTTAACTGAAGTGATGACAAAGACAAAGTTCAAAGCCATGTCTTTAGCAGAAACAAAAGCAAGGATTATTTAGAGACAGAAGGAAGGTATACCCAGGGACCAGCCCCAGCAAGAGTTCTGGGGAGAACAAATGTGAAGAAAGGCAGTGGTCTTTTGACTTCAATGGGGTGCAGGAAGTTGCTCACCCCATCCCTCCCGAGCGAGGGTGCACTGCCCAGCACTTCCAGGTGTTGGTTTATTGGTTCGGGCAGCAGTTTCTAAGTCACTCTCCTTCTACTAAGCTCCCAGGGTATAGTTTCATCAGCCCCAGCAATGGATTGGGGGGAAGAGGGACAGCCTTTCCCCTCTCTGTTCCTTGGCTCTCCTCGGGATTTACTGGCTCTGGGAAATGTTTCCTTGAGTCTTGGGTATAGTTGATCATTAAATTTTGTTTATGGCCCTCCCTGGTGGCACAGCGGGTTAAAGCACAGCACTGAGAAGCTAAAGCCACTTCCGCATGAGTTCGATCCCCACCTGCCCATGAGGTGATCCACATGGCGTGGCAGACCTCCCCTGATCCGCCCGCTGCTCCCCTCAGCAGTGTACTTCGTCGATCTGCCTGTTCTGTTCCCCACTCTGTCTCTGGTGAATCCTCTCACCCTCCGCATCTCTGGCCTGTACCCCAGTTCTGTATGCACAAAAAAATAAATCTTTAAAAAAAAATTTTTTGTTTATCCATTGCCCTCCCTGTCCTAACTTAGATTGTTCCGAGATGATTAACAGTACTTGGAACTTAGCCCACACCAGCGTCTGTTTTTTGTTTTGTTTTGTTTTATCTTTATAAAGCAGTATGCTCAAGTCTATAATCTAACTTTCTAACTCAAGCTTCAGCCTCTAACTGGGCATCCACAGTGAGTCACATTGCCTGCAGTAGAGGTCAGTCCACTGAGGCAGCCATTTATTTTCCTTCCTGTCACAGGAAACTTATTTATGAGGCTTTCTCTTGGTTATCTGCAAGATGAATGGTTTTTAAAATATTATTCCTATTCAATTTTGAGGTTTTATAGAGACTTTACTTTATTCAGTCAAGCATACAGGCCACATAGTCAAAAACAATGTATCATACTATACTTTCTTTTAAGGTTGTATCCTTGAAGCAACTTTTGAGAACACACATTTTTAGGGGAAGGGAAATTATCAAATAGGTAGCCACATTCCTCTGATTGTCTTCCCCACATCCTATCTCTCCTATTGGCTCCTATAATTTTATAAGTACCCTTCTTCTATAACGTGTCCCGACCAGTCAGAAGTGGTTTATTAGCTTGGGCTGACTCATTTGGTAATAATCATTGGAGGTACTAGAGACAGAATGCAGGCTCACATACAAGTTAAGATAATGAGTCCCTAAAATCAATGACAATTTTTTTTATTAATTCTCATGACCCAAACCATTGATTTACTAATGCCTTAGATTAGGGGTTGAATCACTCAAGCATTGAGTTTTTGCTCTCATGTGATTAACAAGGATGAAACATTATCCATTGGATCAGGTATTAACATGAAATATTTTGTTGGATAATGACAAAAGTGCCTTCCTTGTAAGGCAATAATAATGTTGAAGGCCATTTTATTTTTGGAGAACAGTTATGTTTCATTTGGCAGGCCATAAGGGACCTTCAAGGGTATTAAGAAATTTCTTGATAATAGCCTGTAATTCAGTTTTAATCCAAGTGGTGTAGAAATGAAAGGAATCCCTTTATCATTAATAAAGAAGAAAGCTGAAGCAGGTAAATCAGGATAGAAAGCTTTTCAGTCTCTGAAAAAGATCATACATGGTCTCAAAAAGTCCAGAATTACTTTCATGTAAGGCAGCAAGTTTTAATTTATTTAACCCCTTGGTTGAATTCCAATTGAAATTAGCTTTTTATTTGTTTAACATTTGAGCTACCTTTCTTTAACTTCCTATGCAAATACATAAGCTTGGGTGGCTCAAAAGTAGCCCTGTTTTGCAATTGCAAAGAAAGATGTTTCTAAGTTAATTCCTCCCAGGAAGCTCCTTGGAAGTATCCCGCTGGGCACATAAATCCTGGAAGGGTGATATTGGGCTGTACATCACCTGGCACCATTGGGGTTTTTGTTTGTTTTCATTCTGAAGTCTTTATTTCCATGGTGGAATTCAAGTTTGGTCCGTTGAGTTTACCTTTGTTTAGGACCCAGATATGCTGGCTATGGCCTTGTGTGCACTTGGCCTTCATACGTCCCAGTTTACCTACTAACTGCTGGACTATTGGAGGGTCTAGGGGTGCAGAGGATTAACCTTGTACACTCTCCGTGTGTGACAATGCTTCCTCTGCAGGACCACAATATGAAAGGAAAAAGGACGGATACCGTGAGTCTGTTCACCAGGAAAAGTCCCCTTTATTTTCAGCATCAAGCTTATATACATGAAAAGGATATTACTGTAACAAAGGGGGCTACCGTGGCCTGCGCCCATTGGCCAGGCCCCGGCTAGGCGGGTGGGAAGTATCAAAAATTATTTACAAAAGAACCTATAAGCTGGGTTTTTGGGCCTGTGCCCATGTACGGGGACAGAGACAGCCGGACCCTAGTCAAGGTAGCTGGCGCCTCCTTATCAGCCTGAGGCCCAGAATTGCTAACTAAGCTAAACTGCTTTCCTTCACAATCTTTCTCGAGAGACGGTACCTGATGCCTCTGCCAGACTTCACGTAGACACCAAACATGTCAGCCAGAGGGAGTATTTATCCTTTTTCTTTGGAGACACCAAGGCTGCTTTCATACACTGGGAAAGGGTGACTAAAGTGGGTGGGAAGGGAGATCTAGGGGAGAAAGAGAATCCGGAGGCTTTATTTCCAAAATCAGCAAGGACAGGGTGCAGTATATTGGTGAAGGAGGAGGTATAGGATGCTGTACAGCAGAGTTTAAGTACAGAGTTGAGAAAAAAATGACTAGATCGACATATAAGAGGTGATGGTGATTCTGCAATGTATCTGGGGTGGAAGAGCCAGGTCTGGGAAGTCTGAGGCATAGATATGTTAAAGTCCAACATTGTGTTAACCCTCTCGCAAAATTTGGAGGCAAAAGGTAGCAGAAATTGAAGTTTCACTTAAGTCTAGAGCAATTTTCAGAGGCACCCCAATAAGCCCCCCCAAAAACTTGCACTCTAAATGGTTTTGCCACTCACCACATAAGAATAAAACATATTCTTATATGTAAGGCTTTCATTAGAAAAGAACTTAAATATAATTTGTGTGTAATAGAAAAAAGAAAGGATAATCGTTAGCAAATGAAACACACAAAGTTACTCATTCCCTCAGGGTAAATGCCCAGCCAACGGGGTTGGCACTAAGCAGTGTGACAGGTCCAAAAGCTTGCCACAAGTCCAAGGCCCCTCTGGCAGAACTCTGAAGAAAGGAGCGGAAGGGGCCAGACAAGTCTGGTATGAAAGGAGCAAAATCAAAGTATAAGTCACAATAAGTACTGAAACTCTCTGCCTCCTTGTGGCAATCACCCACCCGTCTCTTCCTTGTGTCTCCATCCAGGTCTCCAAGTCCCTGGTGCAAATTCAAGGCCAAGGAGTAAGCACGACTTCTAATGTCTTTCTGCTCCACCTACCTCCTCTAAGCCTTCTGTGCCCAGGCCTTTCTCAGCAATACCTCCCGGGTAGGGCGTGGTCATGGAACCTCCCTTTTCTATGGAGATCACACTGTAGCCACTCTGGGCTATCTCACTGGAACCCTCACTCATTGCCTAGACCTTTCCTAAAAGCCATTTCCTTCCATGGAACTTTCCCAACCGCCAACCCCTCTACCTGTTTCCATCCCATCAAGGTCATTCTCTTCTTTGACCGCTGAATACATATTGTAACACTCTTTGAGAAAAATATGAGAGTATCACCTACATTATAGTTATTTCTGTAGCCTATTCATCCCTACATTGGTCTAATTTCCTTAGGACATAGCTGGCTCATCCTTTGTATTCTCTAGAATGCCAAATCTATCATTTACTAGACCTTCTTTCTTCATCTTTGTTTAGTGATTACCTGTGGCACTAGGCTAAATTCTTCATAAGGAACATTTCATGTAATTCCCTAAGAGAAGTAACCCTCCCAAGGACAGACAGTGGATGAGTGAGTGAACTGAAATTTGAACTCAGTATTCTAACTTTCTTGGACCCGTGCTCTGAAACTAATTGAACTGAATTTTTTTTTTAAGATTTATTTATTTGTGCATACAGAACTGGGGTACAGGCCAGAGGCTCAGGGGCGGCGAGAGGCTTCACCAGAGACAGAGTAGGAGCAGAACAGGCAGATCGACGAAGTACACTGCTGAGGGGAGCAGCGGGCAGGCCAGGAGAGGTCTGCCACACCATGTGGTCACCTCCGGGGCAGGAGGTAATCGAACTCATGCGGAAGTGGCTTTAGCTTCTCAATGCTGTGCTTTAACCCCCTGAGCCACCAGGGAGGGCCTGAACTGAATTTTAATGGCTATTAAGCCCTGTCCTAATTTCAAAGTTTAAATTTAGAACTGAGCATGCAAGTTTAGATGGGTGACACCAGAGGACCCTTCCAACATTTATGGTGAATTTCAGCCTCACTTTTGACTTACAATTCTCTCTGCAAGCCCTGGCCTCCTAGGGAAATGTGCTCTCCACCCCCAGCACCTGTCTGTGGCTGTTAAGCCTTTGGACACTGCTTCCCCATATAACTTTAGCCACAGCTTGACCCTTTCTGCTCAGCAGTCACATTGGAGTTGCCGGGCTTCAAATTTCACAAGGATATATTTTCTGACTGCAACTCTTTGCAATCCTCTGACTCATCTCAGGTCCAGAATAGACTTACAGCTGAGATGTCTTAGGCTAAATGATGAAACCTAAAGAGAAAAAGGAAAACCTATGTAGGGAACAGTAGCTCACTATACAAAGGTATATGTCAATTATCATTTTGTATCACATAAAATGATGGACTTCAGATGGAGAAAGTCATAAATATAAATGGTAAAACCACTAACACTAAATATAACAAAACCTGGAAGACTCTTATCCTGATAATGTATAATGTATGAGGCCAAAAAAATTGGGTATACAATGAATCTTATGAATTGACAAGGAAGGGCCCACCCTGGTGGCACAACAGGTTAGAGCGCAGCACTATGAAGCTCTCCGCAGCCACTGAAGCACGAGTTTGATCCCCAGCCAGGGAGGTGACCCACATTATGCAGCAGACCTCTCCTGTCTTGCCAGCTGCTCCCCTCAGCAATGTGTTTCAGTTGATCTGTCTGTTCTGCCCCCCACTCTCTCTGGTGAGTCCTTTCACCCACTCTGCACCTCTAACCTACACTCCAGCTCTTGTATGCATAAATAAATAAATCTTTAGTAAGTAAGTAAATAGATTGACAAGGGAACAACAACAACAAAAAAAAAATGTGCTCCAAAATAAAATTCCCCAGTGCCTGCAATAATGGCTCAAACATAACAGGCACTCACAGTAATTTTTGGCTGGATAAAACATGCAGACATGCTTGAACTCACCAACAATTAGATAATTGCAAATTAAAGCAACACCTTATACCACTTTACATCCACCAGAAAGGCAAATATTAGAAAGATGACATTAACCTTCTTGGTTGGAGAGTAACAAGTATAATCTGGAAAACAAGCTGGGAAAATGTACATTTGGTATGTGTTGTGTGTAACATCCCAACCTAAACAAGTCTGGCCCAGAGGAAACAGTTGCACAATAAGAGAACACATCGTATTGTTTGGGACAAGATTAAGTTCAAGGCCACCTAGCTGCCCATCATAGGAAAAAACAAGTAAAACATGGTAGATGCCATGACTAAGATGCAGTAGTTAGAACAAGGAACTAGACCTAACACAGCCACACAATTAAGTCTTAACTCCATAATGGTGATGAAACAGTAAGATCTTTAGTAAAATAACATTTACATGAACTGAAAGAACACCACCTAGCTCTCAAAGATACATATATATTTAAGGCCAATTCTTTTTTTTTTTAAGATTGATTTATTTATGCATACAGAACTGGGGTATAGGCCAGAGGTGCAGGGGCGGTGAGAGGATTCACCAGACATAGAGTGGGGAGCAGAATAGGCAGATCGAGGAAGAACACTGCTGAAGAGAGCAGCGGAAGGGTCAGGAGAGGTCTGCAGCACCATGTGGATCACCTCCCGATGGGAATCAAACTCATGCTGAAGTGGCTGTGGTTAGCTTACAGTGCTGCATCCTAACCTCTCTGCTTCTGTTCATCACATGTTAGTTCTTCCCTAGCTGTTGTTAGTGCCAGGTTGACTCTGGCTGGCTGGTTTTGTGAGTTAATCTGAAAAGCAGCAGCTCCCAGAAAGAATAGAACAACTGGAACAATGTGTGCTTTGTGGAGTATTAAATGTTTCAGTTTCTTGTGGGGTAAATTTCTGCAGGAGAGCAACAAAGGGCAGAACCTGGCACCTGGCCAAATTTATTAACATTTATTAACATTTTAGGATGGGTGGCATAGGAATAAATTAAATATTGAAAAAAGAAAGAAAACAAAACAAAAAGAAAGGGGTAAGGGACACCCCAAACTTGGCCCTCATCATAGCTTCTATTTGGTCTGCAGGTTTTGGTTAAAGAAATGACTGTTCTTTAACTTGAATCAAAATATCATTTGAATTTACAGACTTTGCCAGTTCTCTCATTTGAAAATAGGGCTGTGATTGGGAAGGAGTAAAAACCCTGAATGCTGAAATGTGAAAACATAGGAAGATACAGATGGCTTCAGGTCCCCTAAGCCCCAGCTCCATGGAATCACACTGTGCAGATCGCCTGTTGGGAGAGTTCCAGACCCAGCTGCTGTCCCCCTGGATTGTCCACTATCACATTGAGGCCATGTGCCTTTGGGCTGCTCCCAGCCAAAGACTGAGCACAAAGAAGTACCAACGCAGGCCCTTTCTGGCAAGATACGAGACCCCTCCTCTTGGCAGCTCTGACTCAAAGATTCTCCATTGACCTGGCCAAACCTTTATTTGAATTTTGTTGTCGTTTAAGTCTTCTTTTACCAATCCTTCCTTCCCTCTTGCCTTCCATAGGGCTCATACATGCCTCATACTCTAAAGGCTCTTCCTACATTCTCCTGCTCCACCCAACATTATGTCTTGAACTTTTAATTCCACTTTGCCACCTGCTTCTTGGGAGATCCAAGCTAATGCAGACATCTTTGTCTCTACTCCTCCCCAGTATAGTGGGATTCTTCCCATGGAACATGAAGACTCTATGATGAACTTTTTTGCAGGTAATTTGGTTGGTGGAGGTTGAGGAAGACAAGTCTTTTCATCCCTTACCCCTAACATCCCTCATTACCTGTACGGAACCCTACCATCAGTGATGTGTTAGAGGCAGCTTATACCAGCTCACAAAGCCAATTGCCACATTTTTAAGAATGTGGTAAACAGTCATTATTAAAGTTTACGTTAAACACACTTACAGTTCATTATATCAAATATTCCTAGTTATTAATAACTTTTTTGTTAGTATGTATGTTCTTGAGATTATCAACATCTATTCTATTGAGTTACTAGAAAACATTTATCATGGTATGATATTTGCACTTTTTTTAGATTTTGGAGGCCAGAGTTATATGTGCTATTTCAAATCATTTCTTTGGTAACCATTCCAAGTCTCTCTGAGAGAGTACAAAAGCTTTGAGTACAGCCTGAAGCAAGAGTGATCCAGGAATTTCTGTCTCTGATCAGGGATCCAGTGTGCCTTGAGCTCCTGTGGCAGATAGGGCCATGGTGGAGTTCTGGCATGTCCAGAAAAGAGAGCTAGAAAACGGGCCCGCTGGGGTTTGACGTTGAGCCACCAACTCTGTGATATATAACTGTTTTCCCTTTGAGAAACTAAGCTTGGTTTGTTACTTGGCACCGTAAATGCTGCAGTCTGAGCATGGAATGTTAGGTAACCAAGCAACTGGGGCCCATCTCAAACTGGGAGTTATCTGATCCACCAAGCTACGAAATCATCTAACACTTCGTATATGTGCCAGGCTCTGTCCCAACCACTTTTCTTGCAACAGTTCTTTTCATTTTCTCCATAATTCTGGGAGATAACACTGTTAATATTGTGATTATCCCTATTTTATGGATGATAAAACTGAAGCAGAGGGAATAAACAATATGTTTCATTGTCACATAAATAATAAGGAGCAGAGTTTGGTTTGAACCTAAGCGCTCAAGTTTCAAAGTCCACATGTTTAATTGTAAGATTATATTACTTCTCAGAAAGAAGCAGAAAATTTCTATATAGGCTTGGTCTGGAGCAGAAATTAAAGACACACAAAAATGCATTGTGTCTCTGCTTCTACCATACTACCATTCCTCAGTCTACAAAATATGAACTAGGAGTATTTCCTAAATTCAGGAACAGAAGACCTGCAGAAGATGATGGCACCAGTCCTAAGAGAATTAGCCTATACATTTCACCCTGTGGACCACTTTGTCAAAAAGGAGAAATGGATTGGGGTACATAAGTCATGAATTAACACCTAGTAGTTGATGGTCTAGCTCAACAGCCAGAAACTTGGAAAGATTAAGAATGTAGAGCTATTGGGAGGTATGTGGAGGAAGGACTATCAAGGGGACCATTGAGTATGGATCTAGAGGATGAGAATTCCTGGTTCTTTGGGAATACCCACCAGAAGGCCTCCACTACAGAAAAATAGCTCCAAAAACAGGTTAAAAAGTTGACAGTCATCTGCATGACAACCTTCTTCTTTCTTCAGGCACTCCAATATTAGCCAGTGATCTCACCAACAAAGTAGTCATGGAGGTAGGAATGCAGGCTATATGTTGGCAGGCAGTTTGGATTTCTTCCCATTTAGGTTGATCTGGCAACTACTTCTGTTGAATTTAGTTGTCTCACAATTAAAACCAAACGAGTCCCTTCTAAGAATTAAGTTTGAATGCAACAAAGTCAGGAACAATGCAGCCAGGAAAAAGAAATGGATTTCTCCAACCACCATTGCCTATACCATCTACTACTCAGCTCTTGAATACTAAAATCCCAGGACTGATTGCCAAAATCCTGCTTCAGCTTGCCTTGCAGAACTGGATGGCCTCTTCCTCCAGACTTGCAAGAGCAATAGCTCTACTTTTATTGTTCCTGTGGGCTGCCAAAGATGTGAGCCAGTCTGAGGAGTTGAAACAGCAAAGGACTCTGGGAAAAGTGTCCATTCTGGATCAGTAACTCATTCTGATTTGCTTTCCTGCTTAAACGTCTACCAAACCAACACTCACAGTCTTACTAGGAGTCTTACTCACTATGGAATTCTACCCTATATGATTCTCATTAAGAAGTTAATTTTACAGCACTGTGCTGACTCTCTGGGGCTCAGTGCTTCTATCAAGGATTCCTAATGTGTCTGACCTCACTAAGATGGTAAAGACAAGACTCATTTGCAGCATTGACTGCAATGTAGTGAGTCCTTCGTACAGATTATTGAGATGAGTCATGACAGATCCAGAAGCTATCAGGCCACCATCCAGAGATTTTATATTTAAAGGCAGATGCACGAATTGATAAAACTTTGGCATTCAATATCATTTTCATAAATTCATTTGATTACATTATTCCGAGTGGGTTTCACAGAGGAAGATCTGGAAGAATACATTCTAATGAGTAAAGAATGGTTATTGTTGATTCTAAACATTTTATTTTTCTTTTTTTTCCCTGAGAGATGTATACTTTATTAAAATCTTTGGTTTTTTTCCTACATGAAAATCTGCATTTTATGATTTTCCTAACATGAGCAATAACATTTTTTAATTTAAAAATGTCATCATGAATTTCCATAAAACTTTATAACCTTATGCTATAGCTACATATAGATTATCAAGACTAAAATACCTGAAAAAGGAAGAAAAGCCTGAGTAACTTTAATTCAAAATGAATGAAAACTATATTCTAATGAAAGAATAAAAGATACTCAAAACCAGGAAAAATAATACTTTGGGGAAATTCAGTAGAATAATTCTGTTTATAGTTTTATTTAGTTTTACAAATAGTTGATATAATTAGGTAATATTGACAATGCTATAGAAGTGTAAGAAGACAATATGTTAATACTGATCCCATAATTGGTAAAACACAGAATATTGATTAACTGAAACAGAAGGACATTGTAAAATGTTTGTAAGTATTAGGTGTGAAATTCACGGGTGCTTACAAGTCAAACTTTGGCATCCACAGTGAGACATTCATCATAAGTTTTGTTTAATATTTAAAGTGAGAGAGTACTAGCCAAGGACATAAGAAGTAAAATCTATCTGATCATTTCCATGATTCTTCTATGCTTGAATTATTTTATAGGAGTCCTATTACACATTTTACAATCCTTCCTGATAGTCATCTTCTCAAGGAACTAAAAATAAAATGAGAGAACCTTCATTAGATTGACCAACAAAAATATGTAGTACTGCCCACAACCACCAGCATACTCAATTCACAATCTCACACTCTGTCATACTCAAAGTCTCATATTGGTAATTAGACAATGATAGATAATGAACTTTAGAAAGTCACTGCACAACAGCAGAAACACCTAGATCTAAATCACACTTGTTCTGTGATCAAGTCCAGCCAAGTCTAGCCCTGCTCAGCACTTTGTGATGTCTCCTCCCAGCTATGACAGGCCTGGGTCTCATCAGTGTGGCAGGTGGAAAAACACCAGAGGCAATGAACAGGGCACATAATCCAGCAGCCGATGCCAGAATGTACATGTATATGTCAGATATGTATATGTCACATATCCACAAGGTATGTGTATATACACAAGGTGCAGAAACATTATGGGAATAAAGAGAACAAATGTTTGTACATACAGTTAAGTAGGTAATAACAGTGTGTGTGTGTGTCCTTTACTATAATAGTTTCACTCCTTTCTTTTAGTTGAAATCTTATTGATAAAATAGAGAATATAAGATATTGTTATAAAGGGGAAAATATTCCAGGGTTTGAGTGGTAGGTGTTCTCAGAGGAATCAGCTTTAGTCCGGGTCATTAGTTAATACAACTAAAAAAAGATAGCCAGTGTCAGGCATGCTGCTTTTTGCCCAAACTGAAATAAATGCTCATCAATAGAGTGGATTAAAAGAGTACAACAGGCCCTCGCTGGTGACGCAGCGAGTTAAAGCACTGCACTAAGAAGCTGAAACCACTTCCGCATGAGTTCCATTCCTGCCTGCCCTGGAGGAGATCCACATGGCGCAGCAGACCTCTCCTGACCCGCCCGCTGCTCCCCTCAGCAGTGTACTTTGTCCATCTGCCTGTTCTGCTCCCTACTCTGTCTCTAGTGAAGTCTTTCGCCACCCCTGAGCCTCTGGCCTGTACCCCAGTTCTGTATGCACAAATAAATAAATCTTAAAAAGAAAAAAAAGAGTACAAACAAAAAAGAAAAAATTAAGTGTTTTGCTGCTCAGTGTGTTAATACAGAATTTTCAATCAAGAACAAATAAGGAAAGCTATACATCCTTGGCAAGAAGAATATGTGTGTGTGTGTGTGTGTTTATGTACATATCTATATACACGCATACAAATATCTCATAATTACAGTTATGCTCAAGTACATTTACACAAAATAAACATATAATATATAATTACATATCATATAAAGCACACACATATTTTATATGTAAACTATCAACAAATACAGTTATATGAAGCTTATATACAGATTAGACAATTTTATAAGAGTAAATATGTATAAACTGATTACATATAGCTGGCAGGACTTTTATTGGTGCTTAAAGCTAAAGGGGATATTTCATTGCAGTTCTGTAATGAAGTCGTTTAACCCCACTTCTACCACACACTTGCTCTCCTATTGCCTTTGGACCCAGTCTGATTTGAGCTTGGAGAATAACTTTATTTTCCAGTAAGTATAAACGATTGTGGTTCTATCACTATTGGAGTGAAATTCAGTAAAGGCTACCCCTTTTATCTGAAAGTAGGGCATGCCTAGGACAACTTTCGTAAAACCGAAATTGCATAATACAAAGAAGCGATTACCATTCATTAACATAAAAAAAAAGTTGACTATCTCCAGATCCCAAAACTAACCTGCCAAATTACACCAAATAGACACAAAATACTCCAAGCAGAACTGACATAATAAAAGGCACAGCCTGCATGACTGTGCCTTTCTGTGCTCACTGCAAAATAAACACTGAACACTTGTTTCACTTTCCAGCTGTTGTCTTAAAAAGAAAATCCCTTCAAATTTCTTTAGAAATTGAAACCAGGGACTAATATAGAGCTTTCCTAAACACAAAATGGTGGTAACACGATTTTTCAAAAAGTGGGAGACACCTGTATCCTATTTCCCAGAACTTGTAACCACCTTGGGGGCACCG
>NW_004567113.1:18037520-18055655 GCF_000260355.1 Condylura cristata
GTACTTTGTCCATCTGCCTGTTCTGCTCCCCACTCTGTCTCTGGTGAAGCCTCTCGTCGCCCCTGAGCCTCTGGCCTGTACCCCAGTTCTGTATGCACAAATAAATAAATCTTTAAAAAAAAGAAAAAAAAAGTGAAATCCCTTTGGATTTCTTTAGTTATCAAAAAAGATACTAAAAGATAGATACTTCCCACATTCTAACATGCCAACTCCCAAGTCCAGTACCTGACCCAAGCCAGTTTTTTGTCCTAAAATATGGAAGTAAAGGGAATTCCAAATCTTACTAGAGAACTAAAAGTAGGCAATTTGAAGGCCACACATCCTGCACACAGATCCCTTTCGCTTTGGTGCCACCGAGGCCAAAACCAAGGCCGGTGAGACAGCACAAATACAACACTGCTGACTCAGCAGAAACCAAATAGGCAGAATAAAGACAATAAAATGCAAAATCCCATCTGTGGGCACTACCTAGGGAAAAGCATGCCCTTCCGCCAGGGATCTGAGTCCTGGCATATGCCCATAAGAGAAGTGTTTTACTTTTGCCAGGGTGCTGGCAAAGACCTTCATCCATCCCTTTACTCACACTTGGCATCCTGTAGCCCCTGCTTAGAATGAATTCCTTAAAAGCAGCTGTTCCGTGAAGGTCTGCAAGAAACTCCTCCTGAAACAGGATCCACATTACAAAAAGAGTGAGACATCAAAAGTCTGATGTCATAGTTGCCCTAATGTAACTCACTAGAAAACACTTTAAACCACTTCCTTCTCATTTGGGAATATGTGTGGCAAGAATGTTCATGGGCTGATTATACATGTTTTCTAAAGATATCCCAACTTTCTCTCCTATTCCTGTCCTCTTTTTTTTTTTTTACCCTGGGATTAAGGAAAAGCAGCAGAGTTTAGCAATTAGACAATTATTAATCTAAGCAATTAGATTAATTGCTAACCAATTAGAATGACCAATTAGAGATGAGCACTTGTGAAACTGCTCTCTAGTGTAAAGTATGTCTTTGGTCTTCTGCCTGCTTCTGGCCTAGTGCTCTTGAAACCCTTGGAATTTCCTAAGTGGTAGAAGCCATAAAGTCCAAAGGAGAGACTTTTGTTACTCACAGTAGGCCTCTTTCAACCACACTTCAGGTTATGTAAATGAGTTATTTGGGGGCCCCCTAGATAGTCACAGAATGGATGTTGGTTGTCAAACACATGTTTAAAGGGTTGGCACATTCAGCCCGAGACTCCAAACACTGAAGAGGGGAGATCAGATGGAGGTTGAATCAATCACCAACAACCAATACTTGATTAATCATGCCTATGTAATGGCACCTCCATAAAGACCCTAAAGAACTATGTTTAAAGAGGAGGTGCTGGAAGACTACTGTGCCAGGGGAGAGCTGGGAAGCTCTGCTTCCTTTTCCTATAATCTCTCCCTCCTACTTTTCCTGGGTACACCCCCTTTTTTTGTTTGTTTTAAGATTTATTTTATTTATGCATACAGAACTGGGGTACAGGCCAGAGGTGCAGGGATGGTGTGAGAGAATTCACCAGAGACAGAGTGGGGAGCAGAACAGGCAGATTGACAAGTACACTGCTAAGGAAAGCAGCGGACGAGACAGGAGAGGTCTGCCGCACCATGTGGGTCACCTCCAGGCCTGGGTCAGGGGATTGAACTCGCACTGAAGCGGGTGCGGTCTAGCTTGCAGTGTTGAGCACATGGGTGATTTGGTGATGGGAAGCCCATGGGGATTACAACTGAGATGGGAAAATGCACAAAAATATGTAAAAATGAACTATCATAAAATTAAAAAAAAAAATTCCAAAGCTCATGTGTTCCCAACAGGACAGCCACGTCACCCGCCCACTGCTCCCCTCAGCAGTGTACTTCATCAATCTGCCTGTTCTGCTCCCCACTCTGTCTCTGGTGAAGCCTCTCACCACCCCTGAGCCTCTGGCCTGTACCCCAGTTCTGTATGCACAAATAAATAAATCTTTAAAAAAAAAAAAGTGAATGATAAAATCATTATAAATAATCTCATTGCTTTGAATCTTTTCTGTGTCTAAACTGCCTAAAAATCTTTTACAGTAAATCCTATCAACCATATTTTGAAATTTAAATATAACTTGTTTTTTCATTAGCTAACTATTGCCAATTTGGCAAACATCCTTGTTAGCTTTCACTGTGAAAATATAGTTTGTAAAGTTAAGTTTTTAAGAATTACTTTCAGAATACATTTCTAAAGAGAGAACATCTAGACCTTACAAGAAACTCCTATTTTTGTTTTTAAATATTTAATTCATTGATAATGTTTTGTCATTTTCTTTCAAAGTAGAACTAGAACAGTAATTCACATAACTTAGCTCCAAAACTAATACACCAAGGAATTCTGCTAAACATTATTTACATTATCTTGAGTTTCATAAATTTGTCATGCCTCACATTTGAAAATAAAAATTTCATACCTAATTGTAGAAAAGACGAAAATAGCTGTATTTCTGCAGCTTTGCAATCTAAAGAAGGCAATGGATGAATGATTCCTGAATAAATAAGTAATGAAATGTTTATATTTTCAAGTGTTTCCACATTATTTGGGAGAAATGTTGGCTCTATTGAAAAAGGGATGAGGTTCACAAATAGTGTCACTAGAGTGCTGCCTCCGTGTTGTGTTAGCAATTCCAAATTTCCATGACTGTGATGAGTATCTTTTTCCATTAGATGTTTGTACATAAGAGATGAGCAGGCAGTTTGTTTGCAGTAAAATTAGAGCACATTCCTGTGGTGGTAGTAGAGTTGCAGTATCAAATAGGGCTATTTAACCTTTGTTCCCCTTCTCTGGGACAGATTCTGCAACTCTGTTGAACTGCATAAAGAAGTTTCCTGAATATAATTTTGAATTGCTTTTAGCATTCATCCATTGTTTATTTAAAAAAAAAAAAACTGTGCACTAGTTATTCAAAGAGAACCCATGACATTTTATTGATTCTCAGCACTAAAGTCACACCAACCTTTCTTTGAACAGCCAATTTATCCATGAATGGTAGGAGAATGAATGATTGTCTCCTATTTAGAGACATTGTTTCTATCACAGCCAGGAGATTTCAAGTCATGCTTATTAAATATTTCCCTTATAATGACTTGGTTTTCAGCCCTTCCTGGTGGCTCAGTGTGTGCAGATAGCACTATAAGCTATCTGCAGCCATCACAGCACGAGTTTGATCCCTGGCCAGGGAGGTGACCCACATGGCTCAGCAGGCCTCTTCTGTCTTGCCCCTCCTTCCCTCAGCAGTGTATTTCAGAACACCTGCCTGTTCTGCTCCCTACTCTGTTTCTGGTGAATCCTCTCACCTCCTACACCTCTGGCCTATACACCCAGTTCTTAATGCATAAATAAATAAATCCTTTTATTTATTTAAAAAATATTTTTAAAATGACTTGGTTTTCTCATTGCTGAATTCAGTACTCAAGTTATTAGACTTTTTGGGGAGACTTCTATTATTGCAGAGATTTTGAATGCAAAATGATAATCTATTTCTGATGATAAAATCTCCACACTGGCACATACCTGTTCCTGCAGCTCCTTTTTAAAATTCTCATCTTGAGCTTTCTGTGAGATCTTCGGGTCAACCAAGGGTTCATCTGCTCTCTGCTTTTTCCACAACTTGGGGTTCAGATACCAAGCTCCATACCTCATTTTCACCCACTTTGGTAGACAGGGATTCTATAGAAGAATAACATAATTCCCAATTTCATTAATTTTTTTGACTTCTCATTTCAATAAAACTAAGATTTAGCCTATAAAACAATAGCATTTATTCTGAATTTATAGATTCTCCTTTTTGTATTTTGTGAAGGATTACTATGTTTTGATTTACAGAGCTAAAAGGAAAAGTTTATGATTAAGAAAATAATGAAGCAGTCAAGTGTGGCATTTAGATTTAGCCAAACCTTGGTACAAATTCAGTCTCCCCCACTTAATTGCTGTAAGTGCATGGACAAAGTCCATAAAGTCTTCATCTGTAAAATGGAGATAATAGTACTTGCCCCATAGGAGAGGATATATGTAAAGTTGCTAGAATCATAAAAATTATACATTTCACTGAAGGATAATGACCTTAAATAATACTCACATCAACTCAAATTAGCTCTTAGCCTTATTATGAGTCCAACAATAAGATACATTACTTTTGATAAAAATGCTACCCAGTGCCATCTCTTGCCTCCTTAATTGGGAGAGAAAAAGAGGAGGAAGAATAGATAACATTTCTTTCTTACTTCCAACATCTCGGTAGAGCACACAAAGATTCTTTCATTCTCTCATCTCACATTTACACTTTGAGGTAGAATGTGTGAAACAGAGGGGAGGGCTCCCCACCAGAGCTGGATTCAACATTGAGATCCCTCCATTCGGACACACTGGCTTCCTTGCTGTTTTTGGAGCAGATCTTTTCACATTTCTACCTCAGGGCCTTTGCACTCACTATTCCCACTATCTAACGCTCTTCCCCAAGATACCCCACATGGCTTCCTTATTTCATTCATCATTTCAGTAGCATCTTAATGTAAAAATTTTAAATCCTTCATAGAATTCCTTGTCTACAGGCCCTCCCTGGTTGTGCAACAGGTTAAAGTGCAGCACTGGGAAGCTATCAGCACCACTGCAGCATGAGTTCAATCCCTGGCCAGGGAGGTGACCCACATGGTGCAGCAGACCTCTCCTGTCTCTTCTGCTGCTCCCCTCAGCAGTGTACTTCAGCCCTTCTGCCTGATCTGCTCCCCACTCTGTCTCTGGTGAATCTTCTCTTCACCCCTACACCTCTGGCCTATACCCCAGTTCTTGTATGCATAAATAAATCAATCTTTAAAAAAAAATTCCTGTCTGCCTTTCCGTCTCTAAAATGTAAGCTCCAATGTCTGTTCTGCGCTCTAGCCCCCTGGCATATCGAAAAATATCTAAAACATAATAGGTGCTTGGTAAAAAAATTCTTGAATTGAAGTTGAATTTCTTAACTTTGGACAGTAGGTTTCTTTATCTGGACATTTTGAGATGGATTTTTTTTTAAAGATTTATTTGTACATACAGAACTGGGGTACAGGCCAGAGGCTGTGAGAGGCTTCACCAGAGACAGAGTGGGGAGCAGAACAGGCAGATCAACGAAGTACACTGCTGAGGGGAGCAGCGGGCGGGCCAGGAGAGGTCTGCCATGCCATGTGGTCACCTCCGGGGCAGGCAGGAATCGAACTCATGCAGAAGTGGCTTAAGCCTCTCAGTGCAGTGCTTTAACCCGCTGAGCCACCAGGGAGGGCAGAGATGGATCATTTTGTATTGGGCTGCAGTGGAGGGTAGGGCTCTGTACTATTTACTGTGGGATAGCTAGTGGCACTTCTCTTCTCCACCCACTAGTTGGCAGTAGCACCACATCACTCAATTTGTGACAAGCAAAAAAAAAACGTGATCTCCAGAAACTGCCAAATTATTCCTGGGCAGAAGAGAAGAGACAGAGAGGCAAAATAACACTCAAATGAGAGCTAATTCATTAAATGAAAGGAAAGAAATAAGAGGGAGGGAAGAAAGAGGAAAAAAGAAGGAAGGAAGAAAAGTAGTATCTATATGACTCCCATGCTGAAGAACTTGATCTGGAATGTTATGTAGTTGGATCCTTGCTATCCTTCAAGATTCAAACAAATTTCTCTGCTGACAGTAAAAGTAATAATAATAAATAAAAAAGGTGAAAGAATTTTGATCAGCAGGTCCACACAAGAAGTGTTAAAGAAAATCTTCAGGTGGTGGAGAAATGAGACCATATGGAAATCTATTTTGAACTTCTCCACAGTGATCATCTTCTGTGTGCCAGTCAAAATTTCAGTCTCAGCAATAACCCCATGGTTTACGAAGCTGTGTTTGTGCAATTATTTATAAATTCAGGAAATTGAGCAATTTGATGTAATCCAGATACAGACAGTAATGGTTTGAGCCTCAGGGAAGATAGACATGATTTCTCTATCCAGCATCATTTTGATTTTTCAATTTAGAATGATGAAAGGAAAAGGGAAGTTTTAAGTGCTGATATTAGTGATGGGATGCTTTGTTTACATAAATCTTACACAATAGGTTCAAGGATTGAAAATGTCACGTATGTAAAATAAGTCAGTTTACGTGTTCAATTTTAAAGGACAAATACGTCAATTTGTTTAAAAGGCAGAGAATACAGTTGATCCTCAAGCAATACAGGGATTACAGGTAATCAGCTGGTTTCCTCCCCCCTTAGTCAAAACCTTGATTCCCCCAAAACTTAAATACTAATAGCTTGCTGACAATCAGAGCATGGCCAATTAGCACATATATCTATGTCTACTACAATATGCTGTTTTTACAATAAAGTAAGCTAGAGAAGAACAAAATGTTACCAAGAAAAGCATAAGTCAAGTAATGTAAAGGTCTTCATCCTCATCAACTTCCTGTTGAGTAGGTGAGGAAGGAAGACAGAGACAGAGAAGGAGAAAGAGAAGGAACTGAAATCAAATCCACAGGTAAGAGAAGCGTTGAAGTTCAAACACAAGCTGTCAAGAGTTAACTACGTAGAGATAATACACTGATTTTCACTTTCAGGAAAAGAAACTTCCTTCCCCAATAACTTCAACATGAGCACTTACATCTGTTGTTGAATTGGCACACTTGATGTGGGTATATAATTTGCAATAGTATGTTGTATAAAAAAGTGCCTCAGGGCCCATAGTGACTCCCTTTCAAACATAGCATGTGTTATATTCTCCTTTGTGTTGCCTTCATAGGAAATTGGCACTGGAAAATTGAGTGATTTGTTAGTGATAGGCAAGCATGTGATCAATAATGACATGTACTCAGGCAGATTTCCAAAAAAAATCCAGAATTCTTAGGACATAAAATAAACAGCATTTATAATCATTAATTGCAGTATTTTACTCTCACAATAGATATTCACATTATAATTTCTACATTTAAAGCACATAAAGAGATTGTCTCACCTATAAAACACATAGAATAAAAACTATTCAAATGATAATAATAAAGCTGAATGACATACTGTGTAACCAACTTTGTTATATGTATTGAATATTCATTCATTTTCCAAATATTAAACATTTTAAAAGTTCAAGAAATCTACTAATTCTGAAGTTTCAGAATTAAAGAACATTTAAGATTTTTAATACCATTTCATTGGATTTGATTTCTTATCTTCTCTCCTTTGGCAATTACCTGTAATTTCCGCTCACAGTGTAGTTTATGGGAAACGTCTGGCTCCTGCAGTTTAGTTAGCCCTACACACTTCTTTAGCTCCAGAGGAACCTGGTTCAGTCTCATCCTGCGGAGCACATTGCAGCTTGTTTTGCTCTGATAGTCAACGTTGAACTGTTTCAGGATAAACTCTTCATCAATATTTGAACTACCCTGGAGGAGTATCATATTGCATGAGTCAAGGACAAATGGTCTTTTTTTTTAGTGTAAGAAAGGTATTTCACCAAGCCTGGAGAAGAGAGAGCCTGGAATAGAGGTAAGTGCTCAGTCAGCCTTCCTTGGAGACATGAAGTCTCCTTGAGGCCCAAGGAGTTTTATCAGTGTGCATCAGAGAGCTTAAGACTGACGGGAAATAGTGAGTTGATGAGAGAAACTAGGGGACTGAGGAAAATTCAGTCTGTTCTGAAAAGCTTATTTCTCCATTACATCACAGAGATGGTGTCCCTAAAGTTGCATTAAGTCCCTTGTTTAATAGCATCAATAGGCTCTTAGAAAGTGAATTTAAACAAAACAACCAATTTGACCATAGGCTAATTGACATAAGTAAGAGTCAAGTTGCCATGGCCACTTGTTAAAGACCCCAATATGTTCAATAGTCAACAATCATTTGTATGCATTAATTAATTCATTTTCTGTCCTGTTTACTTCAGGTCAGGATCTTAGGTGGCTGGAGACTATCCCCTGCAGCACAGGAACAAGTCTGGCCCTAGTCAAGGACCACATGCTTTCTCATCAAAGGTTTAGCTCACACACACACCCATACTCACTCAGACTGGGATAAGACAGACACCCCAATGAACTTAATCTGTGGGCCTGGGTGGAAACCTGAGTATCCAGAGGAAGCCCACAGAACTGCATGAGGACTCTAGTTAACATGAAAGCTGTTTAGAAAGTAGCTCAGAGATGTTCTCACTACCACCCCCCACATACACATATATGCTAATTACATAAGGTGATGGTGTGTTGTAACCCTATGTGGAAATCATTTGGCAACATATACATGTATGAAACTGTCTTAAACTTACACAATATTACCTTTCAATTATATTTGAATGTAACTGAGTCACTTGAAAAGAGTAGGCAACATTAATGATATCTGAGATATAAATAATAAATATTCCAAATCGCTACAGACTTATAAACTTTCTAAATATTTCATTTCTAAGGACTTCCCCCCACACACACACCCTAGGAACCACTTTATTTTTAAATGATTTTATAATTTTTTATAGTAAGGTAACACTGGTTTGTAACACTGTATATGACTCAGAAATACAGATACATATTACCACACCACCTCAGCCACCAAACACCCATTATAAATGGTGAGGAAGTCATAAAGATTACTTGATTTAGATTATATCCAAACAATAATTTTTAATAAAAGCAACTTTGAACTTGACTATACAAAGTACAGTGAGGCTATTACTACTAACTTACAATGGAAGTGGCCCAGTGGCAGAAGTCATGAACACCTTGGCGTACATTTTTATGAAGCAGAGAACCATTTTCATGGAGCAAGTCTGTTTCATTTGTCTTTTTCTCTTTATAAAGCCAGTGGCCTGGATGTGGCACGGAAATCTTCTTGGGCCTACAGGTAATGAGATCATCAAAGAATTACAGTTTGCGGCACTATGAATCCCAGTTGATTTCACACAGTATCTTGGGAAAAATGAGATAAGGAATTTCTAACAGCCTCCTACAAATTCATATTATAATTTTTCAAAGATGACAGTCCTATTATTAATATTATAAAGACAAGACATTGCGACTAGTTATAGCATTTAAAATTTATGTAGGATTTTATCCCTGTAAGCTGATTTTTAAAAATTCTTAGTTCTATTTATTAAGGCGAAAATGACCAAGTTACCATGCTTAGAATTGGTCAAAGCCTCAGAAGAATCTTGACACATAGTCAACATCCATGATTTCTCTCTCCTTTAGCCCTAAAATCCAGCTATTAAGAAGACTGATAGATTTTAACTCTAGCTCCTACTCTGAATGGTTGTAAAAGATTCCTCACTGGTGTCTCTGCATCTTTTCTTAAGACCCCCATCTTCCAGCTCCAATCCTTAAGCGCTTGTCTGCAAGGCAGCCAAAACGGTCATTTCAAAATGTAAATCTAGTCACGTCAAACTAGATTGAGTTCAAGAAAGAGCAGAGCTCAAGAGAGAATAGAAGAGCAAATAAGTATGACTCTTTCCAAGGAGTTTTGTTCTAAAAGAAATGAGAGACTTTGTAATCAACGGAAATTGTTTTAAAGATGGGAGATACTATGTCATGCTTTTGTAGTCTGATAACAATCTCCACAGAGATCAGGTTCTAATCCTTCGAACCTGTAAGTGATATTTTATTCATAGCTGTGATTAAATGAAGGATCTTGAGATGGGGGAATTATCCTGGATTACCTTGGTAGGCCCCAAATACCATCCCAAGGGTCATCATCAGAGAGAAGCAAAGAAAGACTGGACATATACAGAGAGAAGGTGATATGAAGTCAATGCTAAGAGAGTTTGAAAATGTTGGCCTTCAAAACTAGACTGATGTGACCACAAGCTAAGGATTGCCAGTAATCACAGCCCATGAAAAGGCAGGAAACAGATTCTTCTCTAGAGTCTCTGCAGGAAACATGGTCCTGCCCAACACTTTAATTTCAGATCACTGTTGTAATCAACAGTGGGAGGAAATTAAGATATATGCTGATAGAATTTAACACCATTTATTTTGTAACAAAATATTTTTTGTTTACAAAATAATTTTTAAGATACACATTTTGTTCTTTTCCTCTATATTCTTACTTTCTCCCGGTTAAGTAGATGACCCATTCATTTACAATTTCTTGGCCTAGAGAGTTTTGCACAATTGACTGAGGAAACCACTTAATGCTAAAAGCACATCCTGTATCATATACAGGCCTAAACCCCTTAAAAGTAACTATGTTAAAACAAAAAAAAAGTAACTATGCTAGGTGCTGTGGAAGTGAAGAGGTGATTGGATTCCCAAGGTGTATAGCATGTAGTAGAGAGTACAAGATTGAGAGAAGAAAAAGTCAAAAACTAGAATGAAGTTAAAGATCAATCCTAATTATTGATGACCTTTTTTACTTTGTTGTAGTACAATTAATGACCAATATTGAATGTTTGTAGTTTTGCAGGATGAGAACTTAGGGCCAAATACAAAGAAAAGAAAGGTAAAATTTTATATTCATCTGGCTTTGTGAACTGAGATTCACACCCTCCATACTCAATGTTCCCTTCCATCCCAGTTTATAATCACCATGAGGACAGGGGTCTTAACCTGCACTATGTCCTCAGAATCTAGCATTGTCCATGACCCAAGGTAGATGTTCAATTAGCCCTGTTAAATTTTTTTCCCCACAGAAAGAATTAGCCAATGGGTTTCTGAGGGTTAAGAATTCAAAGACACTCACAGGATGATGTAAACCTATGCAGAATCCATGATCTCTCCTACGCAGATTCTGAGCAACACAAAATATCATATAAAGAACAAAGATGAAAGCCAAAATATCAGCTTTATAGTGACAGCTGCCATGATGGAGGACATGGGTTTTGGTCCAAAAAGACTTGTTCACTGAAACTGAGATTCCTACCCAGATACCAGCCCATTAGAACCCTCCCTCTAGAAGAGAGGAACAGCAAGCTGGTGCTCCCCAGGGACTTTCTTGTTTACCAGTGGAAGATGGGTGGACTGAGATGAGTGTGCCTAGGTGTCCCCAAATATACAGGAAGTAACCAGAAGTGTATAATTTCATGTAGTGGGTTCTCACTGTTCCTCCATGTGGGTAACTCATACTCCCTCCAGACATCCTGCTGTGGGCCTGGGTCCCAGTAAGTGGTGGTGGTGGGGGTGGGTGGGCTGCGCTCTACTTCACTCACACTCTTCAGGGTTCACCAGTGACATCATTGATTTCTGGAAGTCAAATGCATTTCCCAAACGTATTTTTTTTCAAGTATACTTACCTTGCATTTACATCTTAAATATTATGTGAATTGGGGCTATAATAATATGACGCCCAAAAGTGAGTATTATAATGAAAATGAAGCTTTGTGCTTTGGAAACATTCAATGAAGGTAACATTACTGTGTGGTTTATGCAAAAAAGACCCGTGCTCCAAAGAGGCTTATGTTAGAAGACTAATAAGTAAATGCACAAGCACTAGGGATCATCTTTAGCTTCTTTCTTGATTTTTTTCTTTCCTTTTTTCTTCATCCAAGCTACTACTGGTTCCAACCATGTTGCATCCACAGGGTTTCTGCTATAGAAAACTCAAAAAGCCACTATGGGTCAATTAATCAGGTTTTCTGCAGTTTCTTTTGTCATAAAGCTCTTGTATTGTTGGGTATTAAAATCCATGTCTGCTCATGGAAAAGTAACAGGCATTGGTGAAATAAACACTATTCAAAGGAGGACACAGGCCCCTTTCCCTCCTTTTCAGGAACTTAGCCATTCCTCCTTCTCTAAATTATTTTAAACATAAGGGTTTTGAGAAGGGACCTCCTAGAATGTTTCATAAGATGACAGGAATGAAAAAGGTGTCCAGAATAATGCTTACGGTCCCAGGGAGACTTGGGCAGGGCATTTATTTAAAAGTTTTGTCGGTTCCTTCGATATTTTCTTGGTGCTCTGACAGGAAGCCCATGTGTCCTTCAGTTTCCTGTCTGGATCCAGCACTTCCAGCACCATTAATAAGAGCTACAAACAGAAAAAGAAAAAAAAAATCCTTGGAGAGAAGGAAAAGGACTGAAGGGAGGACTTCTTGGTGCGAAGAACAAACGGGCTTTCCTGATTGCTTTTCCTTTCCAGAAGGTCAATTCAGTGCCTGTGCAAGCCCCGTGCTAGGTGCTATGAGTAACTGCCCATTGCCTGGACATTAGGTAGACAAATTTGGCATTGAAATTCTACTTCCTCGTATCTAATAGTGCCTCTGGAGTCACCCTGGTTCCCAAATGTCCCCGTGCACACATTGCCTCTAAGATGTCTGTGGTGGTTGACTGCTGAGCATGCATTCTTCTTCCTGTGAATAGAAGTATCTAGATTTTTCCTTGGCAAACCCCCTTCCTTCCACTAGCAGCTCTCAAGGTCTGAACTGGCCAGACTCCAGCATTATTCCTTCTAGAGGCAGAGCATGCCAAGTCAGTCAGAACCACAGTGGCAGGTTTAAGCCTGAATTGGACCCATGGGATTAGACTGTATGGCTTTGTTTAACAAAAGAGATGTTCTTATTCTGGGTATTATTGAATTATTGCTGCTAGTAAGCAACATAAGAAGAAATCTGCCTCAGAAAGAAGCCAACACACCTCGTTGGAAAAGTCAGTTGGAAATAGGGACCACAACCCATGTGTCACCCAGCAGGTGTAGCACCTTCTCTTTGTCATGGACTCTGGTGCTCTGGCCTACAGGATACAGGAAAGGAAAGCCAGAAGCGGAAACAATGGGTCAGAAATTCTAGCTGGCCTCTATAGACTTCTCTGCAACTGAGCTTTTATCATGCATGCATCTGCTATTCACAAATATTTGCTAAGAATCTACCACACCCAAAGATTGGTGGTATATGGAGAAAGACACCAAGTTCCTGCCCTTGTAGAGCTTTTATTCTAGTGAGGAGCCCAGGCGTCATGACCAATGGTATCGATGATGAAAAATAGATGTTGAGGAGGGATTGAGAATGAGGGTGGAGGGGATGTGCTGTTTTATATAGGCCTTCCAATCAGGAGTTGTTGGGCAGAGATCTGAAAGGAACATAAGGGTGGGCCAAGGGGAAGTCTGCAGCAAAGCTGAGAGGAACAGCTGGACTGGACATGCCCTTGAATGTTCAGAGAGCAGCAGGGAGGCCCGGGTGTTAGCAGCAGAGTGAGTGCCACCCGAGGCACGGAGAAGAGATGGAGCTGAGCGAGGAGGAGGTAGGATGAGTGGAGTCCGGCTTTTGAACAACTGCCATGCTCATTGTGTAGGGAGCAGACTACAGGGTGGAATGACAAGTCCTGCTAGTGTCTTGCTCCTTTGCCTTAAATCTAGCAGAATTTTGTTCTAGATTTTTTTCAAGGGTACAATGACCAACCAAAAAATTAAATTTTCCAGACCTCTAGAAGCTAGGACATGTCACATGAATTAGGTATTAATGGAAAAGCTAATGTTTGCCTAATTCAAAGGCAGAGTCAGCTGACATGCGCCCTTTAACTTTAGCCCTTTTGGCTTCTTGTTTGAAAAAGACTGAAGTGTGAAAGTTATTGGGAGGTAAAGAATAAGAGATATAATGAAGGATTATGGAGCTGAAAGTCAAAAGAGGCCAAGGACATTGGTGACACCACAGAGCTGCTGCCTGGCCTTTGCCTTGACAACTGGGTGAATTTTCCCCTTGACCATTCAGGTTTTCCTACACCTCCTACCCACCTCTTAATAAGTTGATGCTAAAGTGACAGAATCAAGGCTGAACAATTGCTCCCACTGCTTTCTCCCCCAAAATGTCACAAGCAAAATAGACTGATAGGCGCTTGGGGAAAAGAAGTCAAATATTTTCTGGTTTGATAACTTCTGTAGATTGTGCAGACTCACTGGAAGCAAAAAAAATTGCTTGTATATCACTGCTCATCATATCTCCTGGGTGCAGAGAAATAAAAACTGTTCCAGCACCCATAAGAACTCTCATGCTGAAATCCTAATTAGGATTACAAATTAACAAATCCTAATTTGTTAATCCTAATCAGAAATACTTAAAAAGAAAGAAAACAAAATGGAGACATCCAGAGAAAACCTCAGGAAGCCCTTGAGGTAGGACACGCCTGCCCATACTGCTCAGGCTTGACTAGAAACATCCACCTGCCGCGAGAAATTGAAACCAAGCTGACAACCACAGTCACCAAGGACTGAGGCTCAGCCAACCACCCCCGCGCTAGCGCCTCGCCCCGCCCATCTACACATACTGCACCAATCGCAACTTGGCGAACTTCTGGCTTGAATTGTATAGAACAGGGAGCGGAATGACCCCGCCTTTTCTTGGACGCTTCAGTCTGAGTAACTGGAAACAATTCAAGGACTTCTTGGGTCTGTGCCTCCTGGGCTACAGGACTAAAGCCCCAAATAAAGGCCTCTTTGTTTCATCTGAATCAGGCTCCTTGTTGAACAGTCCTCTGACCCTCATAAATATGTCACCCCTTCAACGAAACTCCCCAAGCACCTATGAGACTCATTTGCAAGGGCGCAGGAAAAGCCCTCCCACAAGACATCACCTCTGCGGGCAGATCTTCTTCCAGATTGGGGTAGAGAGCCAAGGGGTGCCGTGTCAGCTGGGCTTCCACATCTGCCAGGAATGCCTTCCGTGTCCGCTGGGCTGGGGAGAGCTTGGGAAACAGGGTTGCTTCCTTCAGAGGTGGCTGCTGCCCCCTTTTTGGGATAGGTCGGAGAGCTCTGTGAGGAATCTTGGGAAGAGAGCGCTCCTCAGGGCCCTGGTTGAGGAGACCCTGGTGAGACAGGCAACCTTTCCTGAAGTCATCCAGTCTGTTTCCCACAAATATCCACTGCCGGCTGTTCAGAGGGAAGGGCCGCTTCAGCGCGTTCCCGCGTTTGGTGAAACACTTGTTGGTGAAACACTTATATGGCGGGTTCTCTTTGTGCCTGGAAGACAACGTGGCTGGTCAGAGAGACAGCATGCATTGGGGTGGGAAGAAAGTTGTGAGGAGGTTAGCCTCCGTCATTTATGGAGGAGAGGTAGAAAAGAGGGGTTCGTGTGGGGAAGTGGCAGCAGACCCCTCCAGAACACGAGGTACTCTCCTCCCTCCTCCCCCACGGGCTCAGCTTGTCCACATTCACCAGCTGGGTGGTCAATGGCACACAGACGCCTCACCCTGGCTGCAAGGCTCCCGGTTAGATAACCTGGACAAGGGTGAGTCTTAGGCCAACCTAGCCTGCACAGGATTCCCTGGGCACAGTACTTTGCCGTCTGGAGTGGGCACATTTATCTACATTCCCTGCGGCTGTGGGTCCGTGGGTGGGATTGAGGGCGATAGAAAGACCTGCTGCCTGGCCATGAGGAGCATGGAGGGCTATTTTGTGTTTTTACCTTATAGGTGCCTCCTTCCCTCAGGAGAAAGCCTCTGAGCCCTTCCGCTGCAGTCAGCCGCCCCAGTCCCAGCCCAGTCCCAGCCTCTGGCCCCAGCAGTCGCGGGGGTCCGGCGCCCTCGCGCGGCACTCGAGGGGTGCCGCACGCGCGGGACGCACCCTCACCCCGACATGGCGCGCTTACCAGGGCCGGCAGTCCTTGCCCCTAGGCACCTGGGCCTGAGTCCCGGGAGGGAACGGCTGCTTGTCGCCAGCCATACTGCCGCTGCCTCTCCAGCGACTGCGGACTTGGGGGAAGAGTGTTCCCGACGCTTGGGTCGCTAGGAGACTGCGTCGTCCCAAAGAGCGCGGCGCGGCTGGTGCTGGCTGGAAAGGCCAGTTCTATGCGGAACCCGCGGCCCCAGGAAGCCAGTGTTCCTTCCCCTTCCCTAAAAACTCCCTCCCCCACGACGTTACCCACCCCCCCAACACACACACACACCCTCTGACACACACACACACATGCCTTGGGATCTTGGCGGGGCAAAGAAGAATCTTGTCTTTGGTTTCAGTGTGTTTTATCTATTGGAAAGGTGGGTTCGTCCTCCCACTGAAATAGGATGATCATGTCTTTTTTTCCTCACCAACGTTTCTAAGACTGATTGATGAAGGAAAGAGAGGAAGAAGATCTCTAGAGACATAACAAGAGAAAGTGAGTGGAAAGGGAAGGAAAAGAACAGACTGATTTCTAATGGTTGAAAGGTTTTTTAGCACAAAAGATTTTTATGGAGGTCTGGGAACTCATTGGATCTCACTGGGTCGGCAGTCAAGCCACCAGCAAATTTTCAGGGTCCCTTTTAGCTCTTGAGTGACTTGATCACTTTTCTTCTTCTCTACAGCAATGAAATTACTAACTGACCCAGTAGGCAGATGCCCTTGGACATACATTGTATGGATGAAATTTGGTTATGTTTTCCTGCTGCTTCTAGGTGTCCTTAACTTAAATATTAAGCATTGCATGTAAAGGAAATAACACAAAGCATTGTCCTGTCCCCAAATTATTTTAATTGTGTCTCTTATAATGGGATAATATTTTGTAGTTATTTAAAGATGAGTCTTCTCATCTTCAAACTCTCTGCAAATTAGATTCACCTTTGGGCATCTATTAAATATTTGGATATTATTAAAGATTCCCTGACCAGAACTAGGTCCAACATCTTCATTTGCTGTGTTCAGCTGCCTTTTCTGTCCACGATGGTGAATCCTGGAGTCACAGCCTGTGATGTATCCTGATTCTGTTGTTTAATAACCTGCATTTCTGGGCATCTTACTTAAACTCTATTAAGCTTCTTTTAAGCTTCATTGATTGCTTAGTCTAAAAAGAGTGGGGAGTGGAACAGGGATGAATAGACTAGAGAGAATGAATCCAAAGCAACAGCTTGCTGGCAATTAAGACTCTTTCAACCACTGCTGAACAATATTATTATCCCAGTAGTAAACTGGGATTTGTAATATTTTTCCTGTCTACTTCATAGAGTTGTTATAAGAGTCAGAAAATAAAGCAAATGCAACTAGGGGATATAATAATGTCATAAAAGGAGTCACATTTAGATTTCCTTCCTTTTGTTTTTTTGGGAATTTTTTGCCATATATAACCTTGGCTTACAACACTCCATGTGATATTGAGGTATAGGATCTCACCTCCTGAGATCATGTCAGCATACCACACCCATTATCAAGACATCCATAGTCTTCTACCATAGTCCATTGGGCTCCCCCTATATTTTGTCTACTTGAGAGAAGTGTCTATTTAAGACTTCTGTCAATTTTTTATTGAGTTCTGGTTTTCTTTTTGTTGAGTTCTTTATAGACCTAGGATCTCAGCTCCCTCTCCTCAGATATATAATATGCAACTCTTTTGCCCATTCACTAGGGTGCTCTTTTGTTTTGATGATAATTTTTCCACTGTGCAGAAGGTTTTTCATTAGATATAATCTCATTTATATTCACAAGGTGAATATAGTCTTGCCACTAAATCCACAAAAACATCACTGAAGCCAATGTCATGGAGAATTTTGCATGTTTTCTTCTTTGTATTTTATGGCTTCAGGTTTTACATCCAAGTCTTTAATCCATTTTGAGCTAATATTTCTAAAGTGTAAGAATATCTAGTTTCACTCTTTTGCATGTATCTGTCCAGTTTTTCCATCTCCATTTATTGAACAGATTTCCTTTCACCAATATATACAAGATTCTTGTCATGTTTGTTATAGTTTAACTGGCCATATAAGTGTGGGTTTATTTCTGAACTCTCAGTTCTATTCTGTTGGTTTGTGTGTCTGTTTTTGTTCCAGTACCATACTTTTTGATTACTTTACTATACTATGTAAAATATGCTATGCATACTAACATACATACTGTACTATGCAGTATAATGTAAATCTAGGGATGAGAAACCACTGATCCTTTTTCAACAAGATTGCTTATCTATTCAGGGTTTTTGTGGCTTCATATAAATTTCAATAACGTTTATTTATTTCCTTGAAGAAACCTGCTGACAGCTTGACAGGGATTGCATTGACTCTGCATATTGCTTTGAGTAAGATTTTAACAGTGTTAATTCTTCCAATTCATAAGCAGGGTCTATCAGTCCCAGGAAAAAGGGAGGTTCCAGGTTTCCTGCTCAACTCCACCCTCCTTTTGGGTGGGGCAGGGAACCTGAAACCTCCCCCTTTTGGGGGAGGTTTATTTCCATGTTTTTGTGTGTGTCTTTTTTTTTTTTTTTTTTTAAATAACAATGTGGCAGTATGGCAAG
>NW_004567113.1:18055755-18068228 GCF_000260355.1 Condylura cristata
TTTTTTTTTTTTTTTTTTTTAAATAACAATGTGGGAGTAAGGCAAGATGGTGGCAAAGTGAGGACGCTGGGCTAGTTACCTCCAGGCGCACACAAGACAGATAAGCCTCCAAAGGGAACGTAGGCACACGTATTAGGAGCATCAGCCCCACTGAAGGCATTCTGGATTTGACAGTTTAAGGACAATTGAGGGAGACTCAGCTCTTGGGAAGTTCCCGTCTGGGACGAAGCCCGGAAGCAGCTTGGAAGCTCAGCTGCTGGGAGGTTTGCACAATTCCACCCGCTCCTGCCCCCACCCACACAACCAACTCAACTCGCAGAGCCCAGGGGCTGACGGGAGACTGGCGGCTGAAGCTTGACGGCCAGGGTTTGGCCGTAGCAACAGAAGAAGCCTGGGACATGGAAGGCTACAAAGATCAACAGGTGGGAAAGTGGGTGCTACAGCGGTGGCGCCGGCTAGCCGGGAAGCCTTCATTTTGGTGCTCCCCTCCCCCCTCTCCCAAAGCCCTGTGTGAATAAACCCGAGTCTGGAAATTTACTAGAAGTCTCTGGCGCCACCTATTGACCAAAACAAAATCACCAGCCACATTCACCTGAAACCTAGTGGTTTTACCTGAGGCTAATCCAAGAAAGTTTTACTAGTCACCAACCAAAGGGAGAGTCATCAGAAGGAGCCTTTTAGGGGCAGTCCTTACCCGGAGCCTCCAGATACCACGAGCGGGGGCGGGGGAAGAAATATCTAGCGTTCAACTTGCTCAACTTTTTTTACTTGCTCAACTTTCTCAGGGAACTAAAAAGAAAGCCAAAGGAACTCTCAGAAGGCTACTCTATCCAGTCGTAGGATCCACACACACCCCCCCCCACACACACACCCGACCAGCCTAAAGCCTTGGGGACTAGCTAACGGGGAGCCCTCAGACGTCTGAAAGGCCATTCTCCCCCACCTATGGATGCGTTTGTTGCTTGTTTTGTTACTTTATTGCTCAGCTGGTGCCCTTCCTTCATTTTTACCCTTCTGTCTTCTCTAGCTTTCTCCTCTTTCCCCTTCAACATTATTATTACTGCTGTCTCTTCTCTTTCTGTCCCCTCCCCTCCATTTCCACCTCCTTTTCCCTCTACCCCCATTTAACCTTCACTCTTCCTATCACCTTCCTTCCTATTACATTGATATATCATCATCCTCCCCTTCCCCCAACCTCTTCTCTCACTCCCTACACTCTTTTAACTCCATTATTTTGCCAAAACACGCCTAGGAGTGGGAAGTTCAACAGAGAAAATCAGCCCATCCAGATACTGCTTGCAGGCACTTGCCAGAAACTAGGACTCAACATATTACTGGAAGAAGCAGGACCCCACAAGAGACTCTTGGCTATTACTGGCTGAGAAGACAGACCCTATTTCATGTAGTGGGGGCCAGAAGAACAGGGGATCATAGAACTAAGCACAGCTCAGAACATCTTCCACAACTGACATATGTGGACGTGTACCCAGCCACAGAGGCTTAGACACCAGGCAGACATGTTCACACCAAGAATAATTAGAAGTCATGCCTACCAGCAACAAAGGCACAGGAGTACTTAGAACAAAGCAAAGCCGAAGGCAAACAGGAAGAAGAAAAAACACAAGTTATCAAGCAGGCCCTTCTGCAAATAATACACCCCTATAGAGAATGTCATTGTCCAGAAGACAATATAATGGAAACAGAAGAATACCTCCATCTAACAAAGAATTCAAAAAGGCCATGATGGAAATAACTTAAAAACTAAAAGAACAAGCAGAAAGACATAAAAAACACAATCAATGAGCTGAGGAAGAGAGTGAAGGAACTGGAGGATAATCTAAAACAGGTGGAAGAACTCAAGACTCCTGGGAAAAGCCAAGTAAACATATTAGAAGAAATGGAAAAGCAAATCAGCACTCTCCAAGATTGATAACAATGTGTTATAGTTTTCATTGTATAGATCCCTCGCTTCTGTTGTTAAGTTTACTCCTAGGTATTTGATTTTTTTTTATGTAAATGTAACTGGGATTGTTTTCTGGATTTGTTTTTCTCTAGCTCCTTGTTTGCATCTAGAAGCATAACTAAATTTTTTTTTAAGATATATTTATTTGTGCATACAGAACTGGGGTACAGTCCAGAGGTGCAGGAGCGGTGAGAGGATTCTCCAGAGACAGAGTGGGGAGCAGAACAGGCAGATCGACAAAGTACACTGCTGAGGGGAGTAGTGGGCAGGTCAGGAGAGGTCTGCTGTGCCATGTGGATCACCTCCCGGGCTGGGAATCGAACTCATGCTGAAGTGGCATTAGCTTCTTAGTGTTGTGCTTTAACCTGCTGCACCAGCAGGGAGAGCCGCATAACTTATTTTTATAAGTTGATTTCATATCCTGCCACCTTACTGTATTGATTTATTATTTTGAGTATTTTAGTGGAGTCTTTAGGATTTTCTATGTGATGTGTCATATCATCTGCAAATAATGTTATCTTTACCTCTTTCACAATTTGAATTCCTTTTATATCTTTCTGTTGCGTAATTGTTCTATATAGATAAGATTTACAATATTTGTTGAATAGTAGTGGTGAAAGTGGACATCCTTGTTTTATCAGGTCTTAGAGGAAAAGCTTTCAGTCTTTCACCATTTGAACATGATGTTAGCTGTGGGCTTGTAACCGGGTGGTCCCCAGGAAAAGGGGAGTCACCACCCAAAGGGACCGTGTAAATGAGAAGAGAGAAGTATCTAGAGAGAGGAGACTGAAGAAGAAGGAAGCAGGATAGAGAGCCAGAGGTGACCTATGGGAGGAGCAGAGAGACATGTGAGAAAGTGGCTCTTGTTCCTTGGCCCTGGACTGGTTAAAACAGATGTGGGTGAGAGACCCGTAGGGAAGTTGACTATGGCAGCTTTTATTTTGGTTTTGATTTTGCTCTTTTCTTCCCAGATTTATGTGGCCATTTCTGACCTTTCTCTGTGGTCCTTGCTAGAAGGTGCTTTTGTCTTGTGTCTGGCTTTCAGGCCTTGCTTTGGGCCAATCCCTTTTGGCTAAACTTTTACCCACCAGGGGACGGGTAACTATGGGTATTTGATTTAGAACTATATTCTTTGTCTTTTCTGTATTGCACACTCATTGTATTAAAGTTTTGTTGGGGGTTTTTTCCATTAAAGGTCTTATATGTCTTGTCTTAATGTGGCGGATGGCAGAAACTTTAGTGCAGGGAGATTTGGGGGTTCAGGAATGCTCCTCTCCCTGCCCTGTTACAGGCTTACCATATATGGCCTTATTATGTTGTACTATAAATCCCCTTTTGGCACAGCTTTATCATAAATGGATCTTGAATACCAGCAAGTGCTTTCTCTGCCCCTATGGATATGACCATATGATTTTTCTTCTTTTGTTGATGTGATAAATCCATATAGTTGTTTTTATTATCAGAGATATTTGTTTGATTGCAAATTCCAACCTTTCCCACATTGAAGAAGTAGTTTTTCTCCTTGAGACTGTCTTAGTTCTATGTCCATCTTGCTCCTAGCTTCCTGGCACAGAGTCAAACTTATTCAACAAATGTCTGTTATGGCCATGCTTTGTAATGGGGATGCATTGGGGAATCAAAGAGACTTGATTCTTAGTATCTTGGTAATTAGTTTTTAGTATTTGTTGCGGGAACTTGGGTTCCTACTACAAGTGATTTCTATACTTTTTGATGTAGGGTTACCAAGGTTTGAGGCTGGTTATTTGCTGCTCTTAGGCTAAAATTAAAGAGACACGAGTTTGTGGAAAGGAATCAGGTTTAATCAGGAGCCAGAAAACATAAGGACATAGTAGATTACTGTCTCAAAAGTCACCTTCCCTGAATTGAGGAGAAGCAGTTATTATATGGGGAAGCACTAAAGAGTGGGAGAGGAAAGAGTTGGCGTTAGCAGGATTTCAGAGGATCAAACAACGGGTTTCCAGTAAATGCATTTAGACCCTTTTTCTTCCACATTTAATTATGACTGGATCTGTCATGTGTTAGTGGGCATGCTTTTTAGTATGGTAATGAGACTCTGACTAAACCTTTGTCCTAGTTCTATTTCCATCAGATTTAGCCAGTACTACCTAAATTTCCAGTTTTGTCTAAAGAAAAGCTAAATAGGAGCAGAGGAACCATAAACAAGGAAAGGAAGGACAAAGAATGTAAGGTTACTAGGCTGCTAACAGTTAGCTTTCTCTGTGTAAATCCTGTTCCTGAAACCTGAGAGCCAGTGGGCAAAGGTTCATCTGCTGATGAATAGGGGCAAAGGTGTGGGGGTCCATAAGAGTAGAAGAATCTCTCCTTGTTAACTTAAGACTGATGGTCATGGGCCCTCCCTGGAGGCGCAAAGGGTTAAAGCACATCTCTGTAAAGTTATCACAGCCACTGCAGCACCAGTTCAATCCCATGGCACAGCAGATCTTTCCTGACCCACCCGCTGCTCCCCTCAGCAGTGTATTTCAGTCCATCTGCCTGCTCCCCACTGTCTCTGGTGAATCTTCTCACCGCCCCTGCACCTCTGGCCTGTACCCCAGGTCTGTATGCATAAAAAAATAAATCTTTTTTAAAAAAAAAGACTGATTGTCATAGGGTTGTAATCCCAATTGTTTATATCCTTGAATTACATGTATTTGGAATTTTTAATATCTCCAAACTTTCAGAGACAAATGGAACTATGTAATTTAAGAGACAAGGGATAATATTCAAAAGAAATATAATACAGTAACAGTAACTAGATGACTGAGTAAGGATCCCATCCATTCAAACCTATAAATAAAGACTTTATAATAGGAATCTGGAACAGGATTTGTTGTTGTTTTTTAAAGATTTATTAATTTATGCATACAGAACTGGGGTACAGGCTAGAGGTGCAGGGGTGATGAAAGGATTCACTAGAGACAGTCCAGGGAGCAGAGTAGGAAGATCAACAAAGTACACTGCTGAGAGGAGCAGCGGGCAGACAGGAGAGGTCTGGATCACCTCCGGGGTTGAGGATCGAACTTGCACTGGGTTGGCTGTGGCTAGCTTGCAGTGCTGCCTCCTAACCTGTTGCACCACCAGAGAGGGCCTGAGATGATACATTTCATACACGTATCTTTGCCTTTGGAAAGGGCAAAGAATGAGTATGCATGCAGAGAATGAGTATGAAAAGGAATGCAATAAGAAAAAAGGATCTTACATACCCAATTGAGGGTCCCATAAATTAAAGATTAACCTGTGAGCTGTGTCTGAAGTAGGGGGCTGGAGGAAGTAGGTGGGACCAGGACATAATTTCAAAGAGAGGACATGAAATAGAAGCAATACCTATTCTAAAGCCAGGTTATGAAATAGAAGTAATAGTCACTCCAAAGCCATGTTAATTTATAATAACAAGAACAAAAAACAAGGGGCTGATAGTGAAGCAAAGAACCAGAACTAGTGGCCAGTACTAGGTAAAGTTAGGAGTGTTGTCAGGTTTCACTGCAATTTTGTGTGACTCTAGCTTGAAGATGATTCTAGATTTCTTGGTTTTCCTGTCAATTGTAGTTAGACATGAGCAGAGGTTATGATTTGGAGTCTCATCACTAAATACGAGTGATACAAAAAAAGTCCTGCTTCAGGCTTCACGAGTCAACTATGGGCTCGAAGAGTGAGCAATTTTCTCAAAAGGGACTGAGGTTATGACTATATATGCACTAAAAAGGTGTCAAAATAAGAACTATTTATAATATCTTGAGGGAGGACTTGAATTCTCACCAATATAGTTAATTTAAAATATGACAATAATAGAAAAGAAACATTTAAAAAAGACACTAGGTTTTACTTTCCCTTGCTTATTTTTAGAATTGTTATGAATTTTTTGGTGAAAATCATTCATGTTCTGGAAATTTTTTTGTGTAAAATGTTGTAAGATCTTGAAAAAAATCATATCGAGCCTTCAATTTCAGTATCAATTTGAGACAATATCAAAGTGTCTATTATCCAATAAGTTTACAGTGACTATTGTTCTTTTTATTTTAAAACTGTAGAAGTTAAAGTATGTTTTGTTCATTCATTCTGGTGTTTCTCCAAACATAATTAACTCCCTCTTAGGAATGAAAATATTTGATGGTGTTCATTTGGACTTTTTCCAAGATTACACATAGTAATACTAAGAAAATACTTGTTAAACTAAACTGAATCTTTGTTTCCATAGATTGTGAGGAAAAAGAAGTAATTCAAATAAAACAGTAATGTATTATTGCTTTATTCGAGTGATTAGCTTCATGTGATAAGACTAGGACAGTCACTCAACTTAATGCAAACAATTAGTGGCAGAACCACATACCAATCCAGAGGTACACTTAAGTCACTCAGAAAAGGTATAAACAAGCTGAAGAGGCAACATAGTAGTGACTAAGACCAAGGTAGGTTTGAGTCACAGTCTTCCACTTAATAACACTCACTACGTCATTTGCAGGTTTGCAGGTTCCATATCTCAGCAGTCCTTTTTTTTTTTTTTTTTTTTCAGTAAACTAGATCTACCAAAGTCAGGGTTAAAAGGTTTTGGACATCAAAAAATATAATGCAAACCCCAAATGTGAATCATATGTATAATTAAAACGTTTTTAGAAGTCATATTCTTAAAAGTAAAAAGGAACAGATAGATTTTAATCATACATCTTTCTCAATCAAAGTAGCAAAAATATTATGATTTTAACCTGTACTCAATATTAAAATGTTAATGAGATATTTTGCATCTTTATGGTAAATCTTTGAAATTCAGTATGTATCTTACTGTCAGCACATCTTACTTTGGACTAGTTCATTTGAAGTGCTTCTGTGGTTGGTGGCTACCATCTTAGACAAGATAAATATTGACTAGTGAGCTAAGTGCTTATCGCCAAGGAAACACTCAAGGAATGTTGGTTTGGAAACATTGCCTGGGCTTACCTACCCTGCAGTTTCTTATATTCATTACTCTATTTACAAGCGTAGAATATGTTTGTTAGCAAGACAAGCATCAGATCACATACAGATAACATACGTCCTCCATTCCAGCTATTCTTGTCCTGTTTACTCCATAGAAAAAGGTGTCGCTTTATTCCTTCTGATAGGAGTGAAGTGTTGTTAGCTCTGGAGCTGTTCAGATGAGAGACTTTTCCCAAGAATCAAGGTGAAGTGTTGCCTCCAAAATAACCCCTCACAATATTTTGATCCTAGTGAAAAGAAATTATTTGACTGGGTAGATATTTATTATGTAGAGTATACTGGAGTCAAAATCATATTATAAAATGTTATTCCTTTGAAACTGACATGGGTAAGAACTTTCCTTTTGCCCTTCCAAGATTTCCTTGGGAATCTGGGCTTAAACAGTTACCCTAGTTTCGTTTGAATTGCCTCTTTTACGTCTGCTCATGGCTGGCCTTATAGTTGCATCACCTGCTGATTCTTGGTGACCAGTGCATTGGGGATGCTGCCTTCTCTGGCGGCTGTGTTAAAGTTGTGTGGCACAAAGAACCCTGGAAGTATTCTTCAGACTGTCCACAAGTTAGTAATCCACCTGTCTTGGACAGAACACTTTCCCTATGGAATGATAGGAACAGCTTCCCTGAGCCAGATCAAAATTGGACAGGAAAGAGCAGTGAAGGAAATTTGCCCCTAGTCCCAGAAGCCTGACCAGTTTGGAAATATCAGTTAACCTGAGGTGACCTGGGTGAACACAATGGCTGAACAATCTTTAGAGCCCCAGAGCTCCCCATTAGATACAGAATATTTAAAACTCTTTGTCTAGCATTCAAAATCTCCCAAATCTACCCTATTTTCATGTGCCCCTTACTTTCAACTTCATCACTTCATTAAATTTTTCAACTTCTTCACTTTGTTATATTTTCTAATTTCTGCTGTTTGCTGTTTATGTTTTACCCTTTGCATAATATCCTTGAGTAGATCTCCAGCACTATTTTTGAAGTCCCAACTCTAATAGTGCATCTTCCCAGCACTGTTTTGAGACATCCCCTGGTTAAAAGCAATCTTTTCCACCCTTTTTGCCTCCAATGTAGCTCCCTCCCCAGTCGTCCTATTAAGTATCAACCATTTAGCAATTTTAGTGGGAATTGCAGATGCCTCTTCAGTAACTATTCTGCCTTTCCCCATTCTGTGGTGGCCACTAGCTTGGGGAGAATTACTGGACCTAACTCTAATGATTGACTGTGATTCTTATAACCACTATGACTGCCCCTCCCATGACCCTTTCAGGTATGGCCAGCAACCCAGCCCAGACTGGGCTAGAATTCAGTGCCAGTTCAATAGCTAGAGGAAGAGAAGACTTTTCTCAGGCTCTCAATAACCTGAAATTAATTTTTTAATTCTCAAAAAATACTGGAGGTGGTTGACTTGATCATTGGAGGGAAAGAAAGCATTTACCAACCTTCCTAGCCTTCTAGCATGATTGTTCGGAAGGGTCTTTACAAATGTTGCTTTAGGGCTCTCCTGGTGGTGCAACGGGTTCAAGCGCAGCACTATGAAGCTGTTACAGCCACTGCAATGCAAGTTCGATCACCAGCCAGGGAGCTGACCCACATGGCGTGGCAGACCTGTCCTGACCCACCCGCTGCTCCCCTCAGCAGTGTATTGCAGTCCATCTGCCTGTTCTGCCCCCTACTCTATTTCTGGTGAATCTTCTCACCACTGCTGCACATCTGGCCTGTACCCCAGTCCTGTATGCACAAACAAATAAATATTTTTTAAATGTTGCTTTAATTTGTGTTCTGTCTCTGTAGATTTGGATAACATAGCCCAATTTCTTCCATGAGTTGAAACTCCAGGGTTTGTCCTTAATATCGTTAGGCTTTCCTCTCAGTGATATTGCCAACATATGAAAGAGAACAGGAACGAACAGACCTCTAAATGCCTAACTTGACCTGAGTCAGATAACACCTTCCCTTTTCAACATTTATTTTTTGCTGTCCATTTTGGTGCTCTTACGAATAATTAACACTGTAGTAATAGCTACTATTTATTGAATTCTTATTTTTATTGAAACAGGTAATAAATCATATAGCCTAAGTAACTGACTTGATATATTGTTACTTTTCATTCTTTTATGAACACAATGATATTATGTAATTTTGCTCGCTTAGACTATGCTATCTTAGATTAGCATATTCATTTTTTCCCATTACCATCCTTTATTTACCTTTGACCCTTCTCCGCCTCCTCCTTCTTACCCTCAGACACCTCACTTCACTTATTCTCTCCACTAGTATTATAAGTATTTTCTTTTGTTGTATTGTCCTTTATTTAAACACCCAGTATCTGTCTGTTATTCCAGCTTGCTTTATTTACCACACATAATTTCCTTGGACTCCTTCCATTTTGTTATAAATGGCAACATTTTGTCTTTCCTTATGGCTGAATAGTCTTCCATTGTGTGACTGTACACCATCTTCTTAATCTGATCTTCTACCAGTGGACACTTAGATCCTACCTATTGTAAATAATGTCTGCTGCCCATTAATCAAGCAGGTTGTTTATTGTTGATAAATTGAATATGTTTTCTGTGTATTTTAGATATTAATCCTCATGTCAGTTGTTTAATGTGCAAAAATTTTCACCAACTGAGAAGGCTGTTATTTTTAAAAATTTATTTATTTTTGCATAAGAACTGGGGTACAGGCCAGAGGTGGGGGGGGTGAGCGGATTCACCAGAGACAGAGTAGGGAGCAGAACATGCAGGTTGACGAAGTATACTGCTGAGGGGAGCAGCAGGCGGGCCAGGAGAGGTCTGCCGCGCCATGTGGGTCACCTGTCTGTGGGGGATTAAACTCATGCTGCAATGGCTGGTATAGCTTCATCCTGCTGTGTTTTAACCTGTTGTGCTACCAGGGAGGGCCCCAGGAGGCTGTCTTTTTTATCTATTTATTTATTTGGTATAAAAATTATTTAAGCAAAGAATCTTTTATTATTTCATTTACTCTCATTTCCTCAGTGTGATCACATTGGTCTCTGTACCTTACAAACACACATCAGTAGTGTCCTTTAATTAAAAATCACTCCTATGTAAAAAAAAAATCTCAACACATGAGAAAGTCACAAAGCATTTGTAAAGATAAAAGAATCCAGTTGCAAATGAAACTACCATAAAAGATAAGTAGGGGTGAATTGATTTCCCATCTCAGGAGTGATCCAGATTCACAGGAGGAAGTTTGAGCTGAAACCCTGAAGTTAGATCAGAGGGGAAAGGCTGTGAGGAAGAGACCTGTAGCTCTGCTAGGAGCTGCACGGTGCCCCAGAGCCTGAGTGAGGAGCAGAAATGAACAAGCTGTCTGCCCACAGCCACCTCATCGGGACGGGAGGACCCAGAGGTAGTGGGAGAGGGCACAGTCTGGCTAAGCTGACCCCACCCATCTGCGGTTCAGTGAGGATGGTGAGGTACGCCCTGCTAAGCTGAAGGGGGTGTCTAGCAAAGGCTTGAGTGGGGTCCTGGAGGAAATTGTTGGATTGATTGACGGTCTGCACATGTTGGGGGAAGCCAGAATCATAGCAAAACATCCTGCTTCCTGTTTTCATGATAGCAACCAACAGCCAGTGACAAGTATTTGGATGTTATATCTGTATAAAAGGCCACCTTTCACATAGAGGGTGCCCAGGACCGTCTTGCCCCAGTTCCCAGAGGGAAGCATGGACACAGATAAGCATTGTACTCTCACCCATGCCATTCAGCAGCGGTGAGAATGACAGTCCTAGTCCAACTTTTGCATCCAAGGCCTATAAGAGCTGGTAGGGTATGTGCCTGGCAGACACTCTCTATTGACCCATGAGAGGTCAGAGACCCCAGAAAGAGCTCACATGAGTGAATGGGCGCTCACACACATGACCCCAGGGGAGCACATTCCCCAGTCATCCAGCTCAGACACTGCAGAATGACGCAAGGACTTTTGGAGTGGCCCTGAGAAGAGATGAGAGGAGAGGCAGCCAGTTTTCTTTCCAGCCAAGACCTGGCCTCCTTGAGTACTTCATAAGGAGGCTCACATCAGCCCTGGTGGCATTCTAGGCCCCAACAAGGTGGCGCCACTCAGCAGCACCTGGACGGCTGACCCCATGCTCAGAGTGGCTGTGGCTTCCATTCAGCTTCACACTCAGCCAGCACCAAGCAGCCTTGAAGTTAGGGTGCTCATATGGAAGTTACATGTATCAGGGAGTCACTCAGTCCCTGGAACCTAGCTATTCAGATGACTCCTCATCAAATTCAGCAGCCAGCCTCTCCTGCAGGCAGTGCCAGACATCACTGATACAGCCTTCAAAATCCTCACCAGCTCACCAGCCTTCCAAAGAACGGCAACTACTGGCAAGTTCTTAGTTGTGGACCTGAAATTCCACTCTTGCCTATCTCCAAGCAGCACAAGCTACAGAAGGGTGAGTTATATAGCCCAAGGCATAATGTGTGCCAATCCTCAACCTTAGACCTGTGTCCCACACACAGTGGCAAGAAGTCCATGCCTGGTCCACCACACCTACGCTGGCTTCCCCAGGCCAGCGCCCTGGCAATGTGCAGAAGAATGCCAGGACTGCCCTCTTCTGGGTCAAGGTTTTAATTCACTGAACTTATTCAATGCCCAGGCATGACCTGCTGGTTGACCAGCAGGAGGGTCACCAGGCACATGGTGGGCAGATGGCCACCAGCATGTGGTCAACCTCCTTCAGACTTACTCATCTTAAAGGAAGAGCACTCAGTTTTTCACCATTACATTTTATATTGGCTTTAGATTTGAGATATACAGACTTTATCATATGAGCTAGGAAGTTTATTCTATTCCCATCTTGTTAAGAGGGACTTATAATAAATAGATGCTGAATTGTATCAAATACCTTCTCTACATCTATTGATAGTCTTATGGTTTTTATCTTTACTTTTATTGCTGTATTGTACAGATTGGTTTTTTTTTAAGATTTATTTATTTGTGTATACAGAATTGGGGTACAGGCCAGAGGCTCAGGGGTGGCAAGAGGCTTCACTGGCAACAGAGTGGGGAACAGAACAGGCAGATAGATGAAGTACACTGCTGAGGGGAGCAGCGGGCAGGTCAGGAGAGGTCTGCCACGCCATGTGGTCACCTCCAGGGCAGGCGGGAATTGAACTCAAGCGGAAGTGGCTTTAGCTTCTTACTGCTGTGCTTTAATCCTCTGCGCCACCAGGGAGGGCCCTGATTTTTATAGATTAGGTCATTCTTGCCTAAATCTTAAATCTAGCTTATGATCTATGAAATGTATTGTTGAACAACATTTGCTAATTTTTGTTGAAGAGTTTCATATTAACACTCATCAGGGGTACTGGTGTATAATTTTTCTTTTGTTGTGCTGCTTTTGTTGGTTTTGATGTTAGGATAATGTCAACTTCAGAAGTGTTCTCTGCTTGAATTGTTAGAATAATTTAAGCAAGATGGGCATTCGTTCTTTATATATATATATATATATATATGTACATATATATATATATATATTATAGTTT
>NW_004567113.1:18069608-18075966 GCF_000260355.1 Condylura cristata
TCTCACTGGGGTGAGGTGGTATCTCATTGTGGTTTTAATTTGCATCTCCCTTATTATGAGTGATGTTGAACATTTTTTCATATGCTTGTTGGCCAAGATGGGCATTCGTTCTTAAAAGGCTTTGATAAATTTTTCCTATAAAACTTTCTAGACTTGGGTTTTTACTTGGGGGAAGGTTTTTTATTACTGTTTCAATTCCCAAAGTAGTGCTCAGTTTACTCAACTGGCCTGTTTCTTTTTGTTTTGTCTTGCTTGGTAAACTTAATTGGTCTAGAAATTTATTCACTTATTTAAAGTTATCAAACTTATTTGCAGATAATTGTTCCTAGTAATCACTTCTGATCCATTGTATATTTATGCTAATTTCTTCTCTTGAATTTCTAACTCTGTTTATTACTGTTTTCTCTCCTTGTCTTTGTTAGACAGCTAGATGTTTTCGGATTTTTTTTTCTTTTCAAAGAAATCAACTCAGTTTCATTGATCTTTTCAATGACCTTTTTAATTTCTTATTCTCTTTTGATTTCCTTCCTTCTATCAATGTAGGCTCTTGTCCCTCTTTTTCAAGTTGTTTCAGGTATAATACTTCTTTGGGATTTTTCTTGTTTCTTAATGTGGGCCTGTATTGCAATTATCTTCACTTTTTTTTTTTTTTTTTAAAGATTTATTTATTTGTGCATACAGAACTGGGGTACAGGCCAGAAGCTCAGGGGCAGTGAGAGGCTTCACCAGAGACAGAGTGGGGAACAGAACAGGCAGATCGACGAAGTACACCGCTGAGGGGAGCAGCAGGCGGGTCAGGAGAGGTCTGCCACGCCATGTGGTCACCTCCGGGGCAGGCGGGAATCGAACTCATGCGGAAGCGGCCTTAGATTCTCAGTGCTGTGCTTTAACCCGCTGCGCCACCAGGGAGGGCCTATCTTCACTTTTAAAACCACTTCTGCTGGAAACCATAAGTTCTAATAACATGGAGATTTATTTTTATTAGTCTTGAGGTGCTTTTTAATAATTGCTCTAAGTTCCTCTTTAATCCAATATTATTAAACCACATGTTGTGTAGTTTTCATGTATTTAAGGTTTTCCCAGGGTGTTGGTTTTTTTTTTTAAATAGTTGATTTCTAGCTTTATGGCATTATGATCAGAAAGAGTATTTGGTGTGATTCTAAGCTTCATAATTTATTGACAATTACCTTATGCCCCAACATATGGTAAATTCTTGAAAATATGCACATTTTGAAAAAATGTATATGCAGCTTTATTTGGGTGGGTGTGTTCTATAGATGGCATGGTTCCTATGTAGTCTACTGTTTCCTTATTTATTCTGTTTTTGTTGCTCTATTCATAGTTGTAAGTAATGTAGCAAAATTTCTTGATGTTGTTGTGCTATTGTCAACATCTCTTTTTAGTTCTCTAATTTATTGCTTTGTATATCTTAGTGCTCCATTATTTGGTGCATGCATATTTTTCTTTTCCTCTTGTTTTGTACCTTTAATCATAATGTAACATCCATTTTTATTTCATTGCCTTTTTTATTGTTTTTAAAGATTTATTTATTTATGCATACAGAGCTAGGATGCAAGCCAGAGGTGCCTGGGCGGTGAGAGAATTCATCAGAGACTGAGCAGGGAGCAGAACAGGCCGACTAACAAAGTACACTGCTGAGGGGAGTAGCAGGCAGGTCAGGAGAGGTCTGCCATGCCATGTGGATCACCTCGGGGCCAGGGATCAAACTCACGCTGAAGCGACTACAGCCAGCTTGCAGTGCTGCATCCTAAACCATTGCACCACCAGGGAGGGACACTCATTGTCTTTTCAATTGGAAATCTATTTTATCTGACAGAAGTAGCTATTCCTGAATTGTTCTGCATGCCACTTCTTGTAGCATTGTCCTCTAGCCTTTAATTTGGTGCATGTCTTTGTTGGTAATCTGAGCTACTTGAAAACAGAAGAAGGCTTGACTTTGTTTTGAAATCTGTTACCTACCTTGTATCTTTTAATTGGTGAATTCAAGCCATTTACTTTTAAGATGATTAATGTGCTTATTGCCATTTTTAATTGAATTTGTCATTTTCTTTTTCTTTTTTGTTATCTTCCTTTTACATTTTGCTAGATTGATTTTCCATTGTCTTATGTGTTTCTTCTATTGATTCTTGTTTGAAGATTTTACTGAGATCTGTGTCTAATGATCTATACTTCTGACCTGTAAGACAGTTTGATCTCAAACTTGTTCTGATGGCCCACATTTTACTCATCCCCTCCTCCATGCTGTACCAGTTAGGCCTCTCTTTCCTCTAGATTTATTTTTTTACTGTTACTTTACAATAGCCCCTGTAGTACTTTTTCAAGTCTGGATTGGTGTGGATGTGTTGGGCTTTCAGTTTTTGTTTTTCAGGGACGCTCCATATTCTTCTTTCTGTTCTGAGTGATAAAACATTCTAAATAGAAAATATTTTTCTTTGGGCCCTCCCTAAAGCACAACACTACAAAGCTAGCTGCAGCCGCTTCATCATGAGTTCAATCCTCAACCAGGGAGGTGACCCACATGGCATGGCAGACCTCTCCTGGCCTACCTGTTGCTCCTCTCAGCAGTATATTTCAATCAATCCACCTGTTCTGTTCCCCACTCTGTCTCTTGTGGATCCTCTCACCACCCCTGCACATCTGGTCTGTATCCCAGTTCTGTATGCATAAATAAATAAATAAATCTTTCAAAAAAAGAAAAATATTTTTCTTTAAGTTCTTTAAATATTTCCTTCTGTTCCTTTCTTGCCTGCAAGGTTTCCATTGAAAAATTCATGGGCAGTCTAATTGGTTTTCCCTTATTCTTCTTTTTCTCCATGCTTCAAATATTCCTTATTTAGTTTTCAATGGTTTAATTATGATATGTCTTGGATTGTGTCAGTCTGGTGTAATTTAGGGGGAAAGTCTTTGTACCTCTTGGATCAGGATGTCTGTTTCAGTTCCCAGATTAAGGAAGTCCTCAGCAATTATTTCTTTAAATAAAGTTCTATGCATGCCTCATTTTTGTCTCTCTCAAGGACCGCACAGTAGGTAGATATTATTTCTCTCTAGATTATCCCAAAAAGCTCTTACACATTTCACTTTTAAAAATTCTTCTTTCTCAGGGCCCTCCCTGGTGGCACAAGGGGTTAAAGCGTAGCACTGTGAAGCTGGCCACAGCAAATGCAACATGAGTTCAATCCCAGGACCCACCTGGCACAGCAGACCTCCCCTGAGCCTCCCGTTGCTCCCCTCAGCAGTGTACTTCCTCAGTCGGCCTGTTCTACTCCCCACTCTGTCTCTGGTGAAGCCTCTCACTCCCTGCACTCTGGCCTGTACCCAAGTTCATGTATGCATAAATAAAATCTTTTTTAAAAATTGTTCTTTCTCGGCCCTCCCTGGTGGCGCAGCGGGTTAAAGCACTGCACTAAGAAACTAAAGCCACCTCTGCATGAGTTCGATTCCCGCCTGCCCCGGAGGCGACCACATGGCGAGGCAGACCTCTCCTGACCCGCCCGCTGCTCCCCTCAGCAGTGTACTTCGTCGATCTGCCTGTTCTGCTCCCCACTCTGTCTCTGGTGAATCCTCTCTCCCGCTGCATCTCTGGCCTGTACCCCAGTTCTGTATGAATGAATAAATAAATCGTTTAAAAAAATTGTTCTTTCTCATTATTATTGTACTTGTGTGCTTTCCACCACTGTGCATTCAAATTTCAGCTGTAGTGTTTTTGAGATCCATTAATTCTATATTTAGCAGTCTCATATTTTGCCTATTGCATCTTTTTCTTTAATATTTTTTTTGGATCATCTATCATCTTTCTTTTTGGAAAGCAAGGTTCTAAATGCTCAGTTAAACTCCTCATCAGACAACTCACTCTTGCTGGACTGAGATTTCTCTCAGGATTTTTTTGCTCCAGCATTTGTCTCTTCATTTTTAGTTTTTATGGATTAGCTTCTAACAGGGAGCTTCCTTTACTTGTCTTGAAAAATGAGCCTTATACTTTGTCTACAATTAGCTGGATATAATCCTAGGTTTTTTACTTGGCATCTTCAAAGACCGAAACTTTGTTACTTCAAAGACGGAAGCCTCCTGACCTGTCCTCATGGCGCTTGTCAAGGAGTGGTAGATAGAACTGGCCTGTAGGACACTGAAAGCCTCAGTGACCACCAAGGGTTAAGGCTTCCTTCAGTGCTCTGAGAACCCAGGTTGAGAATCCACAGTGACACCCGCCCCAGGACAACTCTTCATCAACCTGTCTCAAACAATTCCATACCAACCTCATCCTCTAAGCGGTGGTTAAACAAAATATGCAGTGCTAGGTAGGAAATATAATTAAGACCAGATCATAGACTAGGGATTATTCTCTTTGACCTAACCTGGGGCAGCTGCCCCTGTCATTAAGATCCAGGTCCTTCCAACTCTGTTTCATGAGAGTAGGGGTGCACATGTTTCATGTATGCCAGCCACAGACTGCTAACAATAGCCTCTTCTGCACGAAGACACAGATAATTCCATGTGGCTGTCTCTGCCAGTTCAGACTCCAATTATTTTTACCTGGGAGTCACAGGTTCAAGCCAACAACCACCCCTGTGCATCTTTGCCCCTATATTCTCCAGTGGTGCAAACTTGGTTTTCCCTGTTGACTCTGTGTACCCTCTTTGCCATACAGAACCTGCATTTTAAAGTCCCCAGGGCAGGCATGTGCCCTTGTGTCAACAGCAGTAGAAAGCCTCTGTGTAGCAGCTGCCCCTCCCTCTCAGGGGTTATGCGTGTCACTCCAAGCAGTTTATAATTACAGTTTTCCCTTTGCAGTTTTCTGCCTTGCTATCACTCTTGATGCATACAGTAGTCATCAGCTGTCATTCCGGAGTCATAGTCTTTAAGTATAATATGGTGCAAGGGTGTGGGGGTCAGGAGCTCAGTAGCTTCACTCTGCTGCCATCTTGTGGGCTGTTTCCCCCCACACACACCCCCACCCCCCACCCCCCCAAGCCACGCCAACTTGGGCCTCAATGGGTGAAAACCCTGAAACCCTGACAGGTTCTAACCTGTCTTTTACATATCACCTTTGATAATCTCATCGCATGAAATAAAAATAACAGGTAAATGTTCCAGATTTGGTCAAGGTTCGAAGGCATCACAGAAATAAAGGAACTTAGTTATAATGGAGTGAATCATCTAATATCTGTTTCAGTATTTGCTTTTAAAATTCTTATGATAATCATAACATGTCTTAAACCTGAACAGCCAGTCTGACTGGTTTCTGTTGGTTTGGGAAATCTTGTTGAAATGTACTTCAGTTTGTCTAAACCACTTCATGTATGTACAAAATTCAAACTGATTATTCCACTTTTTTTTTTTATTTCAAAACTAATAGAAAAGTGCTAGAAGTATGGCTGTTGGTACCAAATCACCTAGACTAGAACCTGGCTCTACTGTTTACTAACTGGACAGTCTGGGGAACGTCACCAAACCTCTCTGTGCCTTGGTGCCCTTATCTGTAAACGTGAGAATAATAATAGCACTTGCCTCACTGGGTTTGTGAGAGTCCACACACCACATGTGAAGTTCTTAGAACAACCTATAGTTAAACTCACAGTAAATATTATGATTGTAACTCAAGATTTTTTGAAATGGGGAATCTAAATAACCATGGAATGAAAATCAGCAATCTATGCACCAGGAGATTCCAAAACCAGCTTTGTAAAATAGCAGGACATGGTCATTTAGATACTAATATGAAAATGAAACCTCCCTTTGCATCCCCTCATCAGGTGACAATCTTCCTTGAACCCTTAACTGGGAATCCACACTGTACCTAGTTACTAGCTTCATGATCTTGGACAAGATATTTAACCTCTCTGAGATTTAGCCTTCCCCCCACCACCCCCATTCTTTTCAAATATAAAATGAGGATAGTCAAAAACAGTGGGGGGAGGGAAATGCACTGGACTATGGTGATGGCACATGGGTGATTTGGTGATAGGAAGCCCGTGGGGATTACAACTGAGCTGGAAAAATGCACAAAATGATGTAAAAATAAACTATTATATATATATTTTTAAATGAGGATAGATAGTAACTACTGTGAAGGGGCACCTACCACCCACAAGGGAGGATCCCCTCCCCCAACTTTATCAAAGGAAGATAACTGGAAATTAAAGTTTAAAAAACTAGTTCCCTGAAATAAAGTTATTTATAAAGTTATTTCATTTACTTTTATTGCTGAAGCCAGTCACAAGACAATTTTTTTAATTATTACAAAAGTTTATTTTTACATCATTTTGCACATTTTTTTTTTCCATCTCAATTGTAATCCCCGCGGGTTTCCCATCACCAAATCACCCGTGTGCCACCACCA
>NW_004567113.1:18076066-18078702 GCF_000260355.1 Condylura cristata
ATCCCATTCCCCACTCCACCCCCACAAAATGTCTCTGGTATATGGTTGTTCATTATTTTTGTTATTTTCTCGCCTGGTCCATTATGCTCCTGCTATGAGTGAAACCATCCGGTATTTTTCTTTCTCTTACAAGACAATTTTTTAAAAGACTAACATTTCCCTGAAATAAAGTAATAATGGGGTACCATTTTGAACTATTCATTAAAATAAATTCCAGTGGTTCATTGCATGAACATGAAAGCTATTTTTACCCACAAATATTTTAAATGTTAAGTGACTTGTTCATTCAAAAATTTAAAAAATCTATTATTTTATTTTATACACATTCATCATTTTTTAGGGAATTGTGACATCAGAGAGGTTGCGTAATTTGACTCAGATCACACCGCTATGACACATTGAGAAGGGGGTTCAAACACAGATAGGTTTTGGTGTCCACTGCCAATACTGAACTTTGTCTGAGTCCTGTGCTTCCAGAAAGCAACTAGAACTACCCAGCCTACTGAACATGTCCTCACTCTCTCTGAAGATGCTCTTGTTTACTTGCTTCTGTAAATCCCAGATTCTCTTTCTTTGAGATATTTGTTCCTCCTTAAAGAACATTTTCTCTCTTGAAACAGCTGGAATAAAATCATCTCATTAATTACACAGTGCATTTGTGTCCACAAATTTACCCACTAAGGACAAAGTCCCCAATGCTGGAAAATAAAATCCAACTTGGTGTGTCCAAACCTGCAGTCAAGCAACAGCTTCCTGTACTAAAGATAAAAGAAGTTTTATTTTTACTTTTCCTTTGGCTAAAGCAAATGCTAACACAGATGGCTACCCAATTACCTGGAGAATTTAGGATGTGCTGTGTATAACAGATGATGCTGTCTAGTTCTCTCACTGGAGCAAGAGCTATTGGTCATTTTGAGAACAGGTATGAAATAGGTTTTGATAAAAGGGTGAGTTTTTTCTGCCTGTGACATTTCTAATGGATTGCCCATGACACACATGACATACTGGCTTAATGCTTATTCAATAATAAAACTGTTCTGTTGCTTCTCTCTTGTGGAGAGGTTTCCTGATTTGGCAAGTGATTTAATTTTTAATTAGTTTCCCCAACACCAGCTGAACCTGGAAAGACAGGGCATGACTGAATTACACACCCTTAGGGGAAGGCCAGTTGTCTAAAGATCAAGCAGGAATGTTCCAGATCACACACATCACCAGTTATTTAGAGAGAATCTGGGAGTCGGGAGTAGACAAATGGACACCATTTGAGTACACATGCCTGTGGAGCCAGGACTGAAAGTGGGGGGGAGGGGGTACAAATACCCGTTCTGAGGTCCACTGTAGTAAGGTCATAGAAGGCATGATCATTACGCACACAGCCTGAAAGGATTATGGCTAGACTGCTCTGCTTCTTACACTTTAATATGCATATGGGTCATGGGTGACTGTGGTTCAAATGCAAATTTTAGTTTGGTTGGTCCAGAGTAGGGTCTGACATTCTCTATTTGTAACAGAACCTTGCAGGTTATTTTGATGTTACCTGTCCTGAAGCCACACTTTAAATATCAAGAGATAAGAGGGAGAGGATGAGGGTTATAGAAAGGAGGAAAGAAAGCAGGGAATATATCCAAATTAGGAATGGGAAAAGTCAGTTGAAAGGTCAAAGGACAATGTCCTCAGGGTGATAAGAAATTATTGCCTCCTCCCCCAAGAGGACTCTGGAGCTACTGAGCTATTCTACTCCCAACCAGGACTGATAGTACTAATTCTGGGCTATATAAAATTTTGCTGTTGTCTGGCATAACCCAGTCTATTTCTAATTAATTTTCCTCAAAATTATATTTCTGGCAAAATTGGACTACATTTCCAAGCTGTTCCGAGGATGCAAATTACCTAAAACTCAGTGGAAAAGTACCAAAAGGAAAATACTATTTATAAGTCTTTCTCAGGCAAAGCACTGTAGGTGTTTAGGAGAACACTTGGATAAATCGTTTGTAGGTCTGGGATGAGATTCTCAAAGATCAGACTGAAGTTAAAGTGTTTCCAAGGGATTAATGTGAAAAAAAATTTAGACTGCAAATAATCTGTAGAGGTTTTGCATCCATCATAGAATATCATAGAGACATAAAATGTTGACTTTGAAAGCAGTTTTGCACAGCAACATTCTCACATTCTAGTACCGGTGTTGCTGCAGCCTGAAGAAACCAAACCGGTGCATCCACAAAGAAGAGAGACAGTCCTGGGCCTTCCTTCCCTGATGGAGCACAGGGTTAAAGCACAGCACTGCGAGGCTGTCTGTAGCCACTGCCCAGCCAGTTCAATTCCCCACAAGAAGGTGATCCACATGGCGTGGCAGACCTCTCCTGACACGCCTGCTGCTCACCTCGGCAGTGTACTTCAGTCAATCTGCATGTGCTGCTCCCCACTCTGTCTCTGGCAAACCTTCTCACCCACTGCACTTCTAACCTGTACCCCAGTTCTTGTATGCATAAATAAATAAATAAATGCAAGTTCGATCCCCTGTCCCGGAGGTGATCCACAGTATCAAACCTCTCCTGACCCATCCGCTGCTCCCCTTAGCAGTGTACTTCATTGATCTGCCTGTTCTGCTCCCCACTCTGTCTCTGGTGAATCCTCTC
>NW_004567113.1:18079527-18081290 GCF_000260355.1 Condylura cristata
AGGAGAGGTCTGCCGCGCCATGTGGTCACCTCCAGGGCAAGCAGGAATCGAACTCATGAGGAAGTGGCTTTAGCTTCTTAGTGCTGTGCTTTAACCCGCTGCGCCACCAGGGAGGGCCTATACTTGGTCTCTTTTAATAATAGCCAAGGATCCTCATTCTTATAATGTAGTTTTTTTTCTTTTAGGTTTCATACACACATATGCCAGCTAGATCCTTGAGGGATGTACCAGTCACCTGTCATTAAAGGGTTTGGGACTAATTCTACACTAATTCTAGTGTAGGTTAACGAGTAGGTTTTCTTGGAGAAAAGGACACTAGCAACTCCAGACAGCCCTCTCTGTATGTGTACCTGGTCAACATGTCTCCTATGGTTCCCCAAATTATTACCCTGGGCCCTGTTCCTTCTGCTCTTGTTAACTAATCACACTCAACTGTTATTGCTAATAAATAGCAAGTTGACAGCAAGAGTGTTGCCTTGCAAACCTGCTTCACAGCTCATCTCTCTCAGCTTGTATGAGAAAGATACAAAAGATGCCTTGCTTTCCCCAGACATTGTTCATTGAGGTCCTATGATGTCTCTTGTCTTGGCTAGGAGGGGAGTAACAAACCATGAACCCAGACTTGAAAAATACATTTCAGCTGAGGAGTTTCTGAAAAGGATTTCTAACCCAGGAGATATCTTGTACCTACTCTATCAGGTGGTTGTGTGTCTTGTTTCTGGTATAACACATGACTGCAGCCGGGATACGGGGATAGGGAAAAAATGTCCAATGGTGGGTGACATCTGAGGGCCATCCAGTTGTCACAACTTGGAAGAACTGACGCCACCCATCCCACACCCCACCACTATTCAATTCAATCACGGGCCTGGTTCTCTGGGGCTGTTGCTCATAGACCTTAGGTAGCTGCAACTGAATAGAGCTGGGAGTGGCCAGACACTGTCACTGACCAAATCATGGGCTCAGTTCTGTCCTCCAAATCTGCTCTAGTTATCCAAAATTGAGTGACACACTATGCTAGAACTTAGAAGCTTAGAACAACAATCTTTTATTTTAAATTTCAAGCAGGGCAGGGCAAAGACCCTAAGTTTGGGGACATGATCAAAATGTCTGGGGACAGCAAGGCATCTTTTTTCCTGCAGAGTATCTCCCTGCCTTCTTATGTTCTCTCCCGCATGGAGGTAACTGGACTTGGCAGAGGCTTTGGGTTCCCAGGGTGAACCCTGGTCATTTCCAGTGGAGAAGGCAGAAGTTGCAAAGCCTTGATGAGCAGTTCTCAAAAGTTCCAGGATACATTGTATTCTAATCACTAAATTCAGTCCAAATTCAAAGGAACACGGTAGAAGCCCCACTTCTCAATGGGAGTAACAGTTTGCCACTATTTTTAACACACAATCTTATCAAGCCCTGAGCAGTTTCTCAGCTGAATCCCCTACCCAGACACTTACTGGCATCAACTGGGAGGCCGGAATGCCCAGGGGAAGGGGAAAATGAGGGTTTGGGAGTCCACCCGGCTTGCATTCTAATGGTTGAGCCTGTTAGATTACTGAACTCTCAGAATTGTGTTTTCCGTGTGTGTCAATGGGAATACTATTACCACCATGGCCAAGGAAAGCCACTTCCCAGATCTTCCAGGGCAGACCCTGCCCCACCTGTTGATTGTGAGATCTAGCCCCTGCCATGCCTTCTTAGGGCTGCTCCCAGCTGGTGACTGAGTAGAAGAAACCTATTCCTACTGGGCCGAGGAGCCGCAGCGATTTTCC
>NW_004567113.1:18081690-18095966 GCF_000260355.1 Condylura cristata
GCCCCACGGACTGGGCGCCCAGCGGGATCCCGGGTGTTCCCGGCGGCTGCCGCGGCGTCCGCGCAGGCGGCCCCTCTCGGTTCTTGGGGCTTTGCAGCCGGCCCTGCAGGCTGGTGAGCGGCGGGCAGAATGGGCAGGTGCTGCTACTACACGGTGGGGACGCTGGCCCTGCTCCTGCTAGTGACTAGCGTCACCCTGCTGGTGGCCCGAGTGTTCCAGAAGGCCGTGGACCAGGCCATAGAGAAGGTGAGGTGGGGCAGGCGCGCGATCGCGCGCGCTCTCGCTGGTTCTCTCTCCTGTGTGTGTGTGTGTGTGTGTGTGTGTGTGTGTGTGTGTTGCGCGCATATAGCAAGCAGTGGGAGCATTTCCAGCCCACCCTCCCTATGTTGATCATTGTGCAGGAACGATCTGCTCCCGGGCGCACTCGACTAACTCGTTTCTTCCTTGTCCTGTTGGGGCTGGTAAGGGTTCTAGAAGGATGGAAAGGGACGGAAACGACTCTCCTTTATTAATAAGTAAGACTACTAGTGTAGATTTAAAAGAAAAGGCTTTCACTTGTATTCTGGCATTTGCACCTTTCTGCCCCCACCGCCTCCCTACACCCAATCTCTTTTGGCCCGAAACTCATTTCCTTCCCACGTCAAGAGGAAAAAAAAACACACCTAAACGAAAAACATCGCAGACAAGGAAGGTTTGTTGGCTGCTGGGTCTCCCTTTGAAGTGGTGTGAGGCTGGAGAGAAGCGGGTGGTTTATCGTGGTGTTGCCTCCTGGGATGGGCAAGGCAGTTAGTCGTTGGTTGCCTGGCCAGGGCAGGGGCTGGGGGCATTTCAATCCATCTGTGTTTACCAGACTCCTCAGCACCTTGGTATCTTGTACCAAAAGTGTGTGTGTTGCTTTGCTTCGCAGAGCTTACTCAACTTAGTCATAGTCAGGCAAAGAGCTATTTCCGGCAAAGATCTGAGTCTGTCTCTTTCCCTGGTTGAATGGGCTGAAGAATAGTCGGTTCAGCAGACTGCCTTTGTTTAACATCATTGGTCATTTCTTCTGGCCTTTCACCCCCATTTACCAATCCGTATGGAAAGAGGAACAAGAGAGAGTTTCAGGGATCACTTTTCCTTTAAAAAAATCACTGACATATCTTTTATGGTTAGCACCCATAATCACAAGTTTAACTTGTCCCACTGTTTGGTACTTGCTGTTGGCTGGATAAAAAAGCCTGGGCCTCATCCTGTTTGGCTACTGCTCTCCCAGTTAGTAAAGTTGTGTGGATCCAGATGGCAGCAGATGTGTTCCTTTAATAGACGTATCCGAAAGTCACCAATAATTTGAAATGTAGCAATTAAAGCAACTTTAAAAAAAGTACCTTGGCACAGAATAATTTGATTTTTTAAAAGTTCATATTGCCGGCCCTCCCTGGTGGCCGCAGCGGGTTAAAGCACAGCACTGAGAATCTAAAGCCGCTTCCGCATGAGTTCGATTCCCACCTGCCCCGGAGGTGACCACATGGCGTGGCAGACCTCTCCTGACCCACCCGCTGCTCCCCTCGGCAGTGCACTTAGTAGATCTGCCTATTCTGCTCCCCACTCTGTCTCTGGTGAAGCCTCTCACCGCCCCCGAGCCTCTGGCCTGTACCCCAGTTCTTGTATGCACAAATAAATAAATCTTTAAAAAAAAAAAAAGTTAATATTGCCAAGGATAGATGAAGCCCACTGTCTGAGCTTCTTATAAACTTGTTCTCCTGAGCACCCATGTTCAAGGAAAAACCTAATCTTCTCTGTACCTGTCTCCTGCATATCCATGGCCAGAATGTTTAGAGGTATCAATTCCATCATGGCCAGTCCCTGACTTCTCTTTTGTATCTTTGAAAGGCTGTTTCAGGAGAACACTTTAAGGTGAGTGGTCTTCAGTTCCTGAGATATTACCAGCTCTCAAAAGCTGTGGCTCTCCACTTCTGGTGAGGCAGCTTGCCTGAGCCCTAAGTTTGCATTGCTAGTTGTGATTGACTTTTCCACGGGTGTTTTATTTCCATGAGGAATGAGCTCTGATGTAGTTAATGAATTTTAATTGTCTAATTTATAGGATAAGTGGATTTTCAGAATTGCCCAGCCCTGTTAAGGAACATTGTACACTGAGGTACATGAGAGTAAGTGGCAGGGCCAGTTTCAGTGGACACACGTGAGACTCTTGTAACCAGAGGCCTGACGATACCATTCTGTTCTCCTGGATCACCTGCAGCAACAGAAGTCTGCAGATAGACCCTCCCGGGCATGAGTCCTGGTTCTACCACATACTGGCTGGGTGAACTTGGGCTTATTGCCTATCTAGAACTCTTGATTCTCATTTCCCAGTCAGTAAATGGAGATAAAAACAATTCATGTAAATAAACAGGTTGTATGAATTACTAGAGAAAATGAGTATAATTTCCATGCGCTATAATTCGTTCTTTGTAAATGACAACAGCTTTTTAAATTATTATTAGAAGCTGTATAAACAAAAATGATATGAGATTTGACTTCAGACACTCTATGTTCAAATCCTAGCCTTGGAATGTACAATCTTTTGCCTTTGGATATGTACTGAACTTCTTTAAGCCTCAGTTTCATTATGTGGCCAGGCAAGGATGTTAGCTGTTGTGGGCAAAGTGGATCCTCAAACCTTTGGCTCCTCCTTGTGCTATTTTTGAGAGTGAATGAGATAATCTATGTAAAGGGGACTTAGCCAGTATCACTCATGGAATGGGTAATCAGTAATGACTGCCACCATTATTTCAGCAATATTATCATGGAATAATTCAACTTATGTTACTATAGCTGTCATAAAAGTCCACTCTGAAACTCCCAGTTCTTAGGTTTTTAGTTTTGTTTTGTTTTTTGAAGATTATCCATTCCCAGGTTTGTCAATATCAAAATGAGAGGAAAGATAAGGGATGAAATTCAAGTGAATAGATTGAATGGATTAATGCTAGTCTATAATTATTCCAATAGAGTAGTGATTGACTTTGAGCCCTGTAGTGACAAGAGGTGATTGAAGGAGATTTTTATCTTGCCATTGAATATGATGACAGGAACCAAGATAATCTGGTTCCACTCCTGGCCTCAGTAGTGACTGCCTAGTAGTGGGCAAGGTCTGTAATTGTTTCTACTTCGTTTTCTCACTTAGAGAGAGTGCCACCTTCCACCTTGCCAACCTACACCCACTTCCTGGGGGATATTTGGAGCATTAAGAAGAGCTCCCTGAAGACAGCTTTGCAGAACCTGACCATCTCTTTTCCTTCCGCAGAGTCTAGAAGGGCAGGATTCCATGCTGTATTTTGTTTGGTAACCCAGCTAATCATCCTGGCACCTAGCCTGGTGTTTGTACATGTTGGGCTCATAGTACATGTCTGTTGTCTCACTTTTGATCATTTTAGTTAACAGTGCCCCGAGAATGAGCAGAATTTGATTAAATTTCTTTTTGTGTCACTAACAAATACTTAGATTAAACTGAACAAATCAGTAGCAGATTATTAAGCCCCTCAAAACCTCGGCGTCCTCACTTTGAAAACTGGGGCAATAAAAACCAATGTTAGTTTTGTCGCAAGAATGAAATAAAGTGATCACTGTAATGCCTTTGGCACAGTGACTTGCACAATGCCTAAATATTAACATCTGTAACTGTCCCTAGTCAAAGAACTGAAGCTTCTAGAGCAGATCAGATTCCTTCCAGCTGTATGACACATTCGTGTGTTACCTGTTTGGGAGCAACTGTGCAACTCAGAAGTCTAATTTGCCCTTCAGCTTGCTAACAGCTTTTAACTTCTCCCAGAAATGGGGCTATGGGGCTGGCCAAAGTTGGCTCTGGCTAGTGAGAGGTGGATTGGCAAGTGAACCAGAAAATTTCCTATTCATAGGCCAAGGAAGGGCTTAGAGCATTAGTCTTCAGTGATGAGATGCACAGAAGAAATGCGCTTTCCTTTGCTGGGCCCTGAGGCTCTAGGCAAGTAGGTTCCTCTGGGAGCCCTTGCACTGATGCTTAGGAAATAAACTATAGCCACTGCTAGCTTAACCAAATAACACTGATGGGTGAATATGTGGGCATCTTCTTTTTTAAAGTCAAATCAGTAAAATGTGTTCACTGGTGTTTATGTAAAGATATCCTCTGTTATCCTAAGGGTTCCTTTCTATATACTTACCTCATCTCCCAAGCTGCCTCTTTTCAGAATTAAGAGGACTTAGAATCTTAGGAAAAGATTTTTTAAAACTTTGGCATTCTTTAATCTGCTTTGTATTTCATTCCTTTATTTTCTTTGCTCTAGTCTCAAGACACTAGGACTATCGCAGTGTTAAAATGGATGATGCTGAGAATCCATTTCCTTTATATTAATACAGCACTAGATAAATGACTCCTCGAAGGCCATAGGGAGAAGTAAGGACAGAATTAGGCGTGCAAATTGGATCTCCTGATTCACTTTCCTTTTCCTGTGGCAGTCCTGGCTTACTTACACCTGCTGTCCTGGGATAATTACTAGCAAAAAGATTCCTGGTTTGGGTAATAATTTCTGTCTTCACATACCACACTGTTTTCCCCTTTTTGGTATTAAAAGAGGAGCAATGGTTTCTTTATTCAAGCTAGCTTGGAGAAAAAAAAAAGATATTTTTTCCTTTTTTCCTTTTGTGCGCCTGGAACTCAGAGAATTGAAGTTTGGGATCTTCAGCACAGTCTGCCCTCATGTGAGCAGAGTAGAAATGGGCAAATCAGCAGAAGCCAGGCACACTGGGACTCCCACTCCTTCCTCTGCCTTCCCCACCAACCAGCTTCCTCCATTTCCTGGCCTGGCTCAGGCTGTTTACTCCCCTGGGACTTAACAAGCCCAGCCCAGTCCTCTGTGACCCTCCAGCTGCCCAGAATCCGCCTCATGCCTTAGTTTCTCTTTCCCAGATTGGGAAATTGGCTGAACACAAGCAGAAATCGTAACTCTATAAACAGAGCCAGTCTCCTTGCAAGTATCCTGGAACTTCTAAGCAAAATTATCCATCTTCCCCCTGGTTCTTAGAAATGTGACCCTGTGATAGCACAATCATAGTATGTTTTTTTTGACATCTTATTAATTCATGTTGGCCATAAGTACTGTCTTTATTAATGGTTAAGATAATGGAGTAAGACAGTCATCTTAAGTATAGTCCCTAAACTGTAGGAACTGCCTTAGAATCACTTATGAAGATTTTCAAATAGAGACCCTCACCAGCCCTGCTGAATTAGACTCCTTCAATGGTCCTCCAGATTAAAGAGCCAACCACAAAGTCAATGATTGGTGTGGATGGTGTGCTAGGATATATCTAAATTCCTCAGGTGACAGTACTTTGGGGCAGGGGGAAAGTTTGTATTTTATTCCTTATTTTTGTTTACTTTTCTGGTAAGAAGAGATATATGCCATTATAAAAAAATGAACATTTCATACCAAAATTAATAACTGCTGTTAACATACTTTTTAAAATGAGTTACTTCCATTCCCACTCTGTTTTCACCTTAAGCTTTATTGAGGTTTAATTAACATGTGGAGATGATAATTCTAGTTGAGGATGTTGCTATTAATAATTACTATTATTCTGTAAGCTTACATTAAAGGACCGAGTTTTCAGCGGAGAAAGGTTCTTTCCAGTGGAAGCCATTTTTACTGCTTTGTTTAATAAAAGCAGGATTTCAGTCAGGAGGCAAGTAGGAGCCATCTGTTCTGCCAGACATTTGCTTGTTTCCCAGGGAAGAACCAGCAGGTGGGGTTATAAGATCTTTAATGAAAACATTGGTGTTGGCCAAGTGAACATGCATTTATGGCCCATCTCATTGAGATATAGACCATTGTTGTATATGTACAATGTGCCTATCAAAGCGCCATTTTTCATGGTAACTAGTCAAAAGCAATTGAGGAAAAAAAGACTATGTTATATTAGCTCTTCTATCTAAAAGCATTTGGCAGTCATTTGTTTGTTTAGCAAACACTTGCCAAATGTGGACCATTTGTAAGGAAGGGTACTGTGAGCTATGTCTACAAGAATAAACAAGACGCAGCTTCTCCCTCTTTAGGACTTGCAATCTAATCCAAGCTTTTTGGCCACAGACTCCCTTATTCTCTTTAAAATTGTTGAGGACCCATCAATACCTACAATATTAGAAGTTATAACTGATTAATTTTTAAAATACAAAGACTGCACAAGCACATAGGCCATGAGCTGTCTGAACAGTGGCATCACCACACATTATGTTAACCTCTAGAAAGGCCCACTTTATATTCATGAGACACTGAGAGTGGAAAAGGCAAAGGCTGACTTAGTATTATTATGAAAATAGTTTTGGCCTTGTAGATCCCCTGAGTATGTCCTGGGAACTTCCAAAGGTTCTCAGATCACACTTCGAGAGTTTGCTGATTATTTTTTGTTTAATTAATTATACTGATTTTAGAATAATTTGAAATAATATACTATCCCTGTTGTATTTCTGGAAGGCCAACCTGGAAACTATCTTATTATTGTTTTCAAAGCCATAAGATATTTAGTATAATACAGTTTTACACGTCCTTCTGGTTTTCCTGTGAGTTCAGTGTTAAAGATAGTTAGATTGGCTCATCAGCGATGCTGCTTCAGCAGATCTCTCTGTGTTAATCAAATTAGACTCAAACATTAGCATCTCCATATTTGAGTTACTTCATAATCCCACTCCAACATCAGCTCTTCAAGAATTTTCTATCCCTATGTCATAATTTAGTATTTCAAGCTAGCCTGAAATGTAACCTCTAGAAAGTTCCACTTTCATCCCAAGAGAATGAGCATGGAAAGACAAGGGTCCTGCCAGTTTTAGCTTTGTATCCTCCTCCCATACTGCCTAGTGTAACGGCATACAAAATGAGATGGTCGATAAATAAGGCGTATCACTGTGCTTGTTGTTTAGATTCACATTTTTGTTCCTCTCTGTAGACTAGTGGTCACATGTTTGCCTGACTAATACTCTGTTGCTTTAAAATCTGGAAACGTCCCCAAATTATCCAGATTTCATCTTCTCTGGAAAACTCTGGGTGCTCTGTGGTGCTGTCCTCACCACAGTCCCCTGTGGTGGCCTCTGAGCCAATAGAGGGGCTCTTCCAATGGGATCCCTGCTCTCTCCCACTGCCCTTCACATTCCATAAGTTCTCTTTCCCCAAGTGAAGCTGCCCTTTGTCATGGGCTTGTTCTGTTGTCTTTCTTAGAGTTGAGAAATACATATTTGTCTGATGCTCTTTCTCAAAAGAAGGCAAATAAAAAGTGTTTAACAAAAATGGGAGAAGGCATCTTTACTTGTAGAAGCAAATGTTGTTGGTAAGATTTGATGTGCAAATGTACAAAGTGCAGCTCACTTTATTGACTCACCTTTCCAGCCGGCCCCTTTAGCCTCTGAGTTCGACACTGTCTAGAGAGGTGAGGCAGAATGCCGTTGTTACAACAGTGTACCTTCCTTGCAAGTCCCATTTTAAGGATATTTGCTTTAACTCTGTATTTCTCATAAGGAAGAGGACGTATATATATGTGGAAACATCATCACTTAGTTCCTTTTTGAGAGATAGAATCACCACCAAACGGGTTGTGGGAAAGACTGGCTGTGCAGGTTAGACATCAGAAGTGCTTTTATGGCCACATTTTTTATTTACTCACATCTTAATATCTTTGCTTATCTACTCCCTCATATGCTTCCCAAACACACATATGTTTCCTCAATTTTTACTTGATCCTTGTGATTTAAGTTTCCATCTGGTGGTTGCTTTCTCTCTTTAGACTGCTAGTTCCCTACCTTGGATTCACATTGGTAACTACCTGGAAACTTAAAAAAATTCTCTAGTCAGTACTTCATAGCAGAAGGTTTTGCAGGACAGCTATTGTGTTTTCCTGTATGTAATTTCTAAGCAGAGCAACAGTTTACATATGAACTAACATTTGAATCTCAACGGTCAGATCTCCTTACCTGAAATTATTATGGTTGCAAGTAAGGCAAAAGGAGTTCTACAACAGTGATATTTAAAAAAAGAATGCAATACATTTGTTCCTGACTTAAAATGAGGGCAGAGCATAAGCACAGAATCTTAATGGCAATTTATTTCTTTTGCCTCAACAGGGAATTTTTAAAAGCTAAGTAGTATAAATTACTTAAGTGACTGAGTCTGAATTGCATTTGCTTACTCAGGGAGAAGTTTTTAAAAACAAAGAAAACCAATTGGTGTTTTGATATTTGGTGAGCTTTGTTAATCTGGAGCCCTGTGAGAATCACCCCCACACAATTAGTCCTGGTTAACAGTGTTGCTTTGCATTATCTCTGGGTGAATTTAGACTGTGTAGATGTCGGTGTGAACACTGAAGTTGTGTTTAATTATTCAATAGCACTCTGTTGAATTAAATGAGTGAGTCTATAGTGCTCTTGAAGCTTGCAAGTGTCCTTAAGAGAATTATTTTTATTCCTTAAAGCCTAATGTAATTCCTAGGGTGCTTATTTTTATCATTTGGAAATGACTTACACTGGGACAACTGGTTCAGTAACCTGCCTAGTGTTCCTTTCCAGAAGATCTCTAGCAGGCTGGCTTGGATAGATATATCTCATAGCTGCGTCACAGCGCCTCAGTGGGAAACAGTGGGTGGTGGTGTGTAAAATGCCATCCGGGAAATGATAGCTGAGGCAGGTAATAACAGGTGACAGGCTGAGTCAGATATGGCAGGGCTTAGTGCAGAAGGTCAGTGACCTTGACTTGATCCTGTGAGCAGCAGGTAGAGTATCTGGTCCCACAGGTACTTTAACAGAATTCTCTGGAGGCCAAGGTGGATAATGAATCTGAAAGGTAACAGCCTATAGAGGACGGGGCCCTCTAGGTGAGCCTCAGTGTCGTCTCTGTCCAAGCCAGTAATGACTGCACAGCAGAAATGCAAAGGAGGTGACAGTGACAAGACTTGTGATTGACAAGGGGAGAAAATCATGAGTCCACTTATAGATATGTTGACTGAATGAAAAGGAGACCTGAGCATTGTTGAAATGTCCAAATGGGATTTTAGGATGGGTCCATACAAATCAGGTGATCTAAGTAATGGGTCTTCTTCTTCTTTTTTTTTTTTTTTTAAAGATTTATTTATTTATTTATTCATATAGAACTAGAGTACAAGTAAGAGGTGCAGGGGCAATGAGAGGCTTCACCAGAGACAGAGTGGGGAGCAGAACAGGCAGATCGATGAAGTACATTGCTGAGGGGAGCAGCGGGCGGGTCTAGAGAGGTCTGCAGCGCCATGTGGTCACCTTCCAAGGCAGGGGATCGAACTTACACTGAAGCGGTTGCAGCTTCAGTGTAAGTTCAACTTGCAATGCTGCATCCTAACCCATTGTGCCACCAGGATGGGCCAAGTAATGGGTCTTCTTCAAGCTGTATTACTGAGTCTGGTCTATAATTGCTTACCAACCCGTCCATGCAAGTCAGACTTGTGTTCTTAGTTGAATTTCTTCTTGAGAATGGGCCCTATTCCATTTGTGCACATAGGAAGCTCTCAGTATGTACTAACATATATTGATTGATTAATTTCAAAGTAACTGTCTGAAGTCCAAAAGATTCACTTGACTGTTGCCACTGTGGAGTCACTGCTTAACTCAATCATTCTCCCATTATTTCCTGCCTTTGATAGAAGTGCTGCCATATTAGGCCTGGTAAAATGTATCATGTTCTGCTTGACTAAAACTAACAAGCAGAATCCATATTAACATTGTCAAACCGATAGAGGACCTCGGGTTGATTTTTAATTTAGTGTAACTGAAATTTCATCTGACTATAGGGCTTCTCTGGTGGCTGTCACTACCACAGCAGAATACTCAGTGAGAAAGATCATTTGTTCCCAGTACCCAGGGTTATGTTTCCACAGTGCGGAGGGCTTGTGACCACAGAAACTGGCTGGTAGCAGCAGAATGAATGACTTCCTGTGTCAAACATTCTCTAGACTTGCGGTTAGCATCATTACTTACTAATTTCTGAGCTCTGGGAGTATGTAGTTGAATACCCTGGAGGATCTGGGACAGAAGTGAAACACTTAAGATCAAAACAGAAACTCCTCTCTCTGGCTGCTGTGTGCAAGAGGTCAAGGAACACAGCATAACCAGGTAGAGCAGCCACCTGGAAAGTAGCCAAAAGTCTCCTTGTCTTAGTGCTAGCCCGGATTCACTATACCTCACCAACCGCCCTACTTTGCTTTTCTCCAGGACTAGCTCCCAGGAAAGGCTTCTCCTAGTGATAGCTCCTCCTGGTTTTCTGGTCTCTCCGGGGTAGGGATACCAGATAAAACACAGTGAAATTTAATCACATTTGAACGATTCATATAAACAGTGAATATTTTAATATGAGTCTGTCTCATGCAGTATATTTGGTTCACATGAATTTACTAGTTGTAACATCCTGCTGTACTTATTTCCTTTCTCATATATTTTTGGGGGGAATTAGTTGAATAAGTCACAGACATCCCAACATTTTGCCCCTAAATGCTTCAATATGCATCTTCTAAGACAAGCATTTTTGACATAACCCATGCAATTTGGGAGATTTGGGTGCCCTTTGTTTTTATTTGCTAAACATCATGGCTTTCCTTTGGGGCTACAGTGGAGGGGCAGCTGCTGGAATGGCCAGGCCTAGGCTCACTTGGTTGGACTGGATTTGCCTTCCTGACTGTACACTCGGGGTGTACACTCAGGGTGCCACCACTTCCTCGCAAAACAGCAGTTTTACTTTGCAGAGTCACTCACTCATAAAGTTCTGAGCTCATGTGCATAAAAGCCTTTGCGTGTCCCCCAACTCCTAACCCACGGGGGAGTAGCAGCGGCCCTGGTAATAGTGAGGATTGTCCTTTTCTGAGCTGAATGTCATGGGCGGGGGGTGGGGTGGGAGGAATAAAAATAAAGAGACAACTTTTTGAGAAATGTTGGCAACTGTAGTTTTGAATCTCCCTCTTTTCTCTCAGGCCTCCCCCTCCACTGCACCTGTTACAGGGCAGCCCAATGTGAACTGGGTTGTCTGTCTGTGGGTCTTTACCCGCGCACTTAAGATTCAGTTGTAATACGGACACACACAAAAAGGGTCAGTAATAGGTTTATTTACAAAGGGAAAGGAACAACCCAGGGAAAGAGAGAGAGAGAGAGAAATACAAGTTAATTAGAATGTCCTCCCAGTTCTGCTGACTTGGACTCCACCAGCACGCTGAAAGCTGATCGAGAGCCAAACGACCAGCTGCGAACCACCAGGCCAAGAGCCCCCCAGAGCCCACATGTCTGGTTTTATCCCAACCTGGCTGCTCAGCTTCACCCTCACGTCCCAGGGTGTTTCTTGTTGGTATTGATGGAATAAGTTGTTCCAGTATCTAGGGTTGTGGTGGAGTCCATGAAACCTGTATCTGTTACACTACTACTATTACTACTGCTGCTGCTACTGCTACTACACACACACACACACACACTCACACTCTCTCTCACACACACACACACACACACACACACAGGGTCCACTCTGGGACTTACAGTGGGTTCCTGGCAAATATCTAGCCATGTGTAGTAGAGGTGAAAGGATACTTTAAAAGTGCAGGAAAAGCCAGCATCCTTGAGAACAGAATTGGAATGGAATGGAAGAAGGCTGTAGAAGACTGTCTTGGATGTTAACTCTGCTAAGAATGGCCCAGGAGAAGATGACAATAAGGGTGGAGGGAGATGGTGGCAAGAACCTCAGTTTATAACAGAATCTGCTATCAGTGCCTCTGGCATGCTGTCAAGGACTGTTTTTATTGTTAGGTTTTTCATTTGCTTTGTTTAGTTACAATGCTGAGTCTACTAAATGTGTATTTCTATACTGAAACTTCCTCATTCATCTTGAGATTTGAAGGGAGGAATTCAAATCATACTGTTCTAAGAATAGCCAGCTTTACCCTCCTTTCTGAAAAGGATTTCACGCTCCTTCTTTCTGGAAATGCTTCCATTTGTCTTTGAACTACTGGCTGCCTCAGAGCTGGATGCAAACCAGGCGAGATAAACTTGCACAGTTAACCATCTGTTCATTCACACTTGCTGGCTCTTTCAGAGTTTGTAATTCTAGGTCAATTATCCTTACTTTAATAAAGAAATGAGATTGCAGTTCCCTGGTCGCTCTAAAAAGCTCCACACACTGTGGTGCTTGTCAGGAAAAGTTAGAGGAATACAGAATGCTAAATCAACCATTTGACAATAATAGCAAAAGAAGTGCTGTGAGGCTGAGTGTGGGGGTGGGGACCCTTGGAGCTTTTGTGGGAGAGCTGAAGCCAGCTGATGTGTTATCAGCCTTGCTGCTGCTTTGTATGGACAGAGGAAAAGCTACAGTGACTCAGTTCTCTGTATTCAGTCCTTCTTTCTCTTAGGGTCTCTTCATACTTTTTAAACACTTTTTTAATCATTTATTTTTACATCATTTTGTGCCTTTTCCCATCTCAGTTGTATTCCTCATGGGCCTCCCATCTCCAAATCACCCGTGTGCCATCACCATAGTCCAGTGTGCTTCCCTCCCCCATTTTTGATCACATTCCCCACTCCACCCCTATAAAACATCTCTGGTATATAATTGTTCATTATTATTATTTTTTCCCCACTGGTCCTTTATGCTCCTGCTGTGAATGAAACCATCTGGTATTTTTCTTTTTCTTTCTGGCTTATTTCACTAAGCACAATCCCTTCCAGCTCCATCCATATTGCTGCAAAAGGCATGTGTTTATCTTTTTTGATTGCTGAGTAATATTCCATTGTGTATATGTACCATGTCTTTTTAGTTCACTCTTCATACATTTTATAGAATTTCAATTTCTTTCCTAGATTTGCACTTTAAAAATGATAGGGGAACAAGTAAATTGTAAAATTTCCAAACAATTAAAAAAAACTTAAAATTCAGATACCTTAAAATCTTGTTCCCCACAGACATATTAAATATGGCAGCTGAGAGATTTTTGAGGGTAATGAGAAGATTAAAATTTTAAAATCACATTTCACCCCACTAGTATTTTAATTTTATAATCACATTTCACCCCACTAGTATTTTTACATCTTCATTTGATTCGCTGCTCTTTCCCACACATACACATATTTTACATGGTCTGCCTATTTAACATAGACTATGAGCATGTTTTCTTATTTCTCTGTAGTCATTATGATTTCAATGTTTGACAGCGTCAACCTGTGAATTGTCATAATTTACAAAGTCATACTTTTCCTAGTCAATATTTTGATTATTTCCAGTTTCCTGCTAATTCCTATTCCCATATCAACTGGATTATGTATCAGTGGGGAAGAGATCATGCTTACAGACTTCCCATCATTCTCCCTTTCTCTGCTGTTTAACACCGGCTGGGTGTCTGTACTTTAGCAGACCTATGGGCAACTATGACCTTCCTCCATTGTTCTTAAGCTCCAGTCTCAAGACCCTTTATTGTTCACCACTTATCGAGCATTTTGGGTGAACCCTGCGATCAGCTTTTGACTGAAATCTCATTGAACCCTGACAGTAATCCTAGCAAGCTCTGCTTCCCATGCCTGGTTATATAACCTGCTAAAACACTTTTGGCCTGTGTCAATTCAAACTAAGCAGTGAGACACACTGCAAGACACGCTGCTTACAAGCTTCAGATAAAAAACAAAATTATAGCAAAGGAAATAGGTGTAGGAAGACTCACCTAAGGGAGCAGACTGATCTCAGGGGCAATATGATCTGCAGGAGTCTCTTTTGTAATGAGTAGTGAACAAGACTGGGAAAGACAGAAACTTAACCAAGGTTTGGCTAGCAAACATTTTTTCCAGCCCTATTGAGGTATTATGGAAAATTAAGATTTGTCTATCTTTAAAGTATACAACATGATGGGTTTTTTTTTGCATTTTTATTATAATAGTTTATTTTTACATCATTTGTGCATTTTTCCATCTCAGTTGAATCCCCTTGGGCTTCCCATCACCAAATCACCCATGTGCCATCACCTTAGTCCCATGTTCTCTCCCCCACCCATTTTTTATCCCATGTCCCACTCCACCCCCATAAAATGTCTCTGGTATATAGTTCTTCATTAATATCTTTTATCCCCTGGCCCTTTATGCTTCTGCTATGAGTGAAGCCATCTGGTATTTTTCTTTTTCTTTCTGGCTTATTTCACTAAGTATGATCCCTTCCAGCTCTATCCATTTTGCTGCAAAAGGCATGAGTTTATCTTTCTTGATGGCTGAATAAGATTCCATTGTGTATATGTACCACATCTTT
>NW_004567113.1:18096456-18101572 GCF_000260355.1 Condylura cristata
TAACCCCGTCTTGGATTTGTAGTTGTAGAGTTGCTTTTACAAGGTCTGGCAGTGTGGCTTTGCATTTGACCATTGGCATGCTTCTCCAGTTATCTGACTTTAAGTTCTCCTCACCAGAATCTTGTAAGCAAAGTTAATGGAAGCTACCATGTAAGTTTTCTAGTACTATATCTTGTTGATCAAATAAATATTTCTCCAGGAAATGCATTGTCCTAGACAATGAGGAATAGTAAAGACAAAAGAAAAATAACCTACTCTCTTTTGGAAAGTCAGCACCTTCTGTCTTGTAAAACCAACAAGTAAACTAGTGTGTTAACTAACCATAGATCCTGAGTAGTTGGATTTCCTTTCTCATTTTCAGCTACTAACTTCATGTGCTTTTGCTGACCCCAGTCAGCTTCAATTTAGAAGATGTATTCTTCCCTGAGCACCTTTTCTAAGAAATTCCTGTGTAGTATGTTATGAGATTCAAAAGAAGGAGCAATCCATCCAGCTGAAGTCTACTCAGGGAACTCATGGAGGAGGTAAAATTAAGCCCTGCCCTTTTCTAGAAATGTGTGAACAAGAAAGGAAGTTCTTGCTTTAATGACAGATGACTTTGCAAACATCTGTGAACCTTCAGAATTTTGTAAAAAAGGCAAAGTGTTATTTGCATGTCAAATTTCTCATAGTTAACATTAGTTTTCGGTAGGTTAAATTAAAGTTACTGAATTGTTTCTAGGCGTTATATGTATACTCTGTGTGACAGAGACTCTTTCCTATAACTTCTGTATTTAAAATGTATATACCTGTTTTATTAAAATGTTGTTTGCAAAGGGGCCTCCCTGGTGGCGCAACGGGTTAGGATGTAGCACTAGCTGTAGCCGCTTCAGTGCAAGTTCGATTCCGGGTCCTGGTGGTGACCCATATAGCGCAGCAGACCTCTCCTGACCTGTCCACTGTTCCCCTCAGCAGTGTACTTCATCAGTCGGCCTGTTCTGCTCCCCACTCTGTCTCTGGTAAATCCTCTCACTGCTCCTGCACCTCTGGCCTGTATCCCAGTTTTGTATGAATATATAAATCTAAAAAAAAAAAAAGTGTTGTATGCAAAGGTAGAGACACCAGAAGGCAGTGTAATGCCAGATCCAGTGTTCAGTATGAGCTCGAGCCTGGTGTCTTAGCTCCAGGGCCTCAGAGTTTGTCTCATCCGTCTGAGGCCTTTCCTGTTCTGGGTTTCTCTTTACTATCTGAGCTTGATGCTGTCCTACAGAGCAACTCCTAGATACCAACTCCTGTTCAGAAAATGAGATCAAAGACCACAAAGTTCTGTTTAAAAAAAGAGAGAGAAGAAGCCTAAAATGACAGAATAAGAACCAGCTCAGGGCAGGTGGGAGAGCATCACCAATCAGAGTCTGAGCCACATCCCACTATTAAAATAAAAGGGGTTTCATGACTTGCCTCTAGATTTTTCTGTCTTGTCAGTCTGACCTCAGTTCAATCAGTATTATAGTAAAAGTTAAGAATATTTCAGTACTGTATGATTTGGATAGAAATAGGATGATAAGACGTTCTTAACTGATACTAAACCACAAGTAATGCCAGATCTGAAAGTGACCAATTTGTGGCCCCAGATCTACTTGTCTCCAGATGGCCAACCTTGCTTTGATAGGCTGAGCCTTTCTGCAATTAATTTAGCCCATGGCCACATAGTTTTTCCCTACAGAGATTCTTGGGATGTTTCCTATTTAATTACAGCCCTATTATTAAGTTTCCTTGCAACATTTCTTCTATTAAGCTAGAGGCCTGGGCTAGTAAAATTTAAATCCTGCTGAGTTGCCACCATTTTTCTCCTGTGTTTGAAGCCGCTTCCTTTGTTTAACCCTTAGAACCTCTCTGGTAGAGGAGGGACAGGTGAGTTCAAGGGCCACCTATTGTTTCATAGGGACCTGACCTTTTTTCAATAGATCCCATTTTCCCATTTGGTTTTCTTTTTAAAAATTTTCTCAACGTTAACTTTCAAAAATGTATTAGAAAACATTTGAAAAACAAGACATCATTAAGGAGCAAACAACAATGCTCCAGATTAATCACTCTTCACATTTAGTTTATTCTCAGACTGTGTTTTTATCTTTTTTGTGTGTAGTGCATTACTTTTACTGTAAAAATGTAGCTTACTTCCACTAACAGGTGGAGGACTTACTGCTTTTTAAGATTCATTCATTTATGCATGCAGAATGGGGACACAGGCCAGAGGTGTGTGGGGGAAGGGAGAAGATTCACCAGAGACAGAATGGGCAGCAGAACAGGCAGATGGACTGAAATCCATGGCTGAGGGAGCAGCAGGTGAGATGGGAGAGGTCTGCTGCACCACGCCATGTGGTTCACCTGCTCTGAGGGGAGCAGCTGGCAAGACAGGAGAGGTCTGCTGTGCCATATAGGTCACCTCCTGGGGCCGGGGATCAAACTCTCACTGAAGCAGCTGCAGGTGGCTTACAGTGCTGCGTCTCAACCTGCTGCACCACCAGGAAGGGCCCTGCACATGACACTTTAGGGCCTGGGCTGAAGGATCAGCAGCTTTGTGGGCTGCACTCTTCTCTTGGAAGAGTGTGTCTGGTGAGTTAGCCTGCCTCTGAAGGCCTTCACTCAAAATTGGAGTACTGCCCTTCCAGCTACATTCACTTGGTCAAGGTATGTCACTCGGCTGAGGCTAACATCAGTAAGGTAGGAAGAAACCTCCTCGAGGGCCCATGGTGGTGTACTTGCCTGCTAGGGCTGTCGTGAGAAATGCCACAGACTGGGGGACTTGAACCCTGGAAATGTATTGTCTCACACTTGTGGAAGCTTGAAGTCTAAGATCAAGGTGTCGTCAGGCTGGCTCCTTTTGAGGCATCTGTCTGGTGTTCCCTTGCTGGCTGCTTCCTCTTTCTTCACATGCTGTTTCCTTTGTGTGTATCATGTCCTAACATCTTACAGAATCAGTCAGATGGGCCTGCATCCTACCCTAATGACCTCATTTAACCTTAAAGACCTCCTGAAAGATCCTGCAGGGCCTTTTAAGATTTATTTACTTATGCACACAGAACTTACAGTCACATATTGAGGTACTAGGAGTTAGGACTTAAATGTACAAATGGGGAGGTGACACAATTCATCTTATAAGGATAAGGATAGAGGAAAGGGGGAGAATTATAGACCAAGGATACCCTAATGACATCACTGCAGTCTCCTCATCTTTAAAACAGGGACAGGCCTCTCTGTGTTACGGGTTTATTTGGAATTGAATGAGCAAAAGCATGAAAAGCCCTAGCAGTGGAGGTTTTAGGGATGAATGGGGGTCTCTCAAATGGAAGCTCGCCTTTGGGGTCTGTCTCCCCATTCTCATATGGGCAAGCAGGGCTCATAGGGTACTTCTTAGAGTTGCCTGAGGACAGGAGGACTCTTCATCACATAACCGAACGGGCTTTTTGGGTGCTCGGTCTAGGGCGTTAGTGACACCTCCCATCCATGAACTGTGATTTCCACATCTCCTTTTTACCACCAATACTTAATTGAGGCCCTTCCGTGGCTAAATAGGGCCATGGGTTTTATATCGGCTCTCAAAGGACTATAGTCGAACGCATGCCCGTGAAGAAAATCGAATAGCAGGTCAGGTTAGGATGTGTTTCTCTCTTTGCCTCTGTGTTCGGAACCAACTGTCTCTCCGTTGTAAGTCTCTGTTTGGTTTTCTCTCCTAGACTATTGTGCTAAGGAATGGCACTGAGACCTTTGACACCTGGAAGAATCCCCCTCTGCCCGTGTATACGCAGTTCTATTTCTTCAATGTCACGAATCCAGACGAGATCCTCAGAGGCGAGATCCCGCGGTTAGAAGAAGTGGGGCCCTATACCTACAGGTGAGTCCTGACTGCCTCCTTCTGGAACTACGGCAAGACCACATGTGGCCTGAGTCCTCTCTTCCCAAGAGCGCTGTCCCTGCTGCCTGGGGAGCACGGGTTTTGTTTACATCTGTCTGAACTGTTGCTGGTCTTTGGCGCACACATGTGACATCTCAACAAAGAATGGCTTTGTGATGGGCTCAGTCTCATTCTGTTATGTCTCGAAATGCAGCTGTTCCTCCTGAGTTGGCAGAATATAGTAATTGAGCCATGTAGAGTTGTTCCCCAACCTCTCCCTTGGAAGGAGGCCCCTTGTTTTTCTTTTTCTTTGGTGACTTTTAGGGCCTTCCCCTATTTTCTGATCCCATCTACCTAGTTGTAGACCAATTTTCCAGAATCCATTAATTCTGCCTCTAAATCCTTCTCCCATCCCTCTTGAGTCTGAGAGATCACAGTGGCAGAGTGGATTAGAGTCCCTGGCAGTGGCCACCAATTCCAAATGCTGGTGAATTCAGAGAATTGCTTTAGACACATTTTAAAAGCTTACTAGGGGCCCTCCCTGGTGGTGCAACGAGTAAAGACGCAGCACTGCAAGCTAGCCGCAGCTGCTTCAGTGGCAAGTTCAATTCCCGGCCCAGGAGGTGACCCATATGGCACTGCAGACCTCCCCTGACCCTGCACCTCTGGCTTGTACCCCAGTTCTGTGTGCATAAATAAATAAATCTTTTAAAAAAGATTACTAGAGGGAGGTGCTTGCATTTCCCCTGTTGCAGTGTTCTCTAAATACCTCCTGGCAATGCTATTTCCAATAAGTATCTCCTTACCACATTTTAAGAAGTAGAGGGAAAAAATAGGGGAATTAGGCAGTAGGATATTTCTTCTGCAGAACGGCTATATGGTAAAATTGCATCATGCTTCCAACATAATTGATTGCTCAATAACTGGCTGCTGATGGACTCCTTTATTATGAGTCAGCGCTATTCCCGGTACTGGAATTCATGATAAAATCCTGGTTCCCGCCCCAGGTGCTTATGCTCTGCCTCTAGAGTTGAATTGTCTGTTTCAAATCCTGCCTCCCCCACTTACTGAGATAGATATATAGAGATAAGATTCCTTGTCTGCAAAGTGGGAATAAATATAGGGACTGCCACCTCGGGATTGGTGCAAGGATTCAATGAGTCAGTGAGTCAATATTTTTCAAGTGCTTAGATTAGTGCCTAGCACATAATTAGTGCTAATTAATGGGTGTTATTAGTCGTAGTC
>NW_004567113.1:18101837-18103720 GCF_000260355.1 Condylura cristata
GTGGATTATCTTCGTATAAAACAATATTCAGCATTGGCTTGGCTGTTATATACAGGAATCTTGAAAAACGTTTGGGCCTCATTTTAAAAAAAAAAGCACTTTATTTATTTTATTTTTAATTTTTAAAAATCTATTTATTACATCATCCTTCATTTCTGTACAATGTATGGCCCCTGTGAAATTCCCACCACCACTCACCCCTGCACCATCACCACAGTCCCTTGTGCTCTTCCCACCCCTGTCATGATCCTTCTCCCTCCTCCTCCCCTGCAGACTTCTCTGATATCTATAGTTGCCTGATGATTTTGATTTTTACTTTACTATAGTTACTTTAAAAAAGCACTTTTATATGTGTTCAGGAACAGTTAGAATTTGAACTAGATTAGGATCCTAGTGTCCTGTTTGTTTTACAGTTTGGCCACTTTTTTTATTGTGATAAAAAATATCATATGAAGTGTATCACCTTAACCATCTTTCCATGCACAGCCCAGCAGTTAAGTATCTTCACATGGTTGTGAAACAGATCACTAGAACTTTTGTATCTTGCTGATCTGAAACTGTTTACCTATCAAATGACGCCTCCCTCTCCCTTCCCCACCTCATTCTACTAGGCCATTGTTCACGGTTGTGTCCTATGACTGTCCATTTTTCTCTCTAGGAGATTTTGGCTTTGCTTTACTATGACCTAACTGTGAATCTCCACATGAGAGGAGCCCAGGGTCTTCATTCTGCCACCATCTTACTGGACTCTCAGCTTCCCTTTAAAACAGGTTCTGACAGCAGAAACTGTAAAGGAAACCTTTTAAAATTAATTTCCAAAGTCAGTAAACATAAGCAAACATATTGAATCAGGCTCTTGGCTTAGGATTCAGGAGTCTCGGCTCATTGCCCTAGGGTAAAGTGAAAAAAAGCATTAGCAAAGTTACAGGTTTTCATCATGCATCAGAATATGTGGCAAAGTTCAATGCTGGGTTTCTGGAATGATACTGAGTTCTAGCTCTTGGCTTCCTAGCTTTGCTTTCTTTGAAGTGCAAACTGGAGTTACTCTGGTGTCAATTTTTCTACTTCTAAATGCCTGAGAGTTCAGTTTGGTATGAACAGCTATGCCTGAACACGTCTGCCCTCCTTGTCTTCACTAGGGAACCCCAGAGTAGGGAGCGGTAGAGACAACAAGAGACCCTCTCCACATGCACCCTCTCCTCTCCCCTCCCCCACAACTGAGGCAGGGATTTGGCTTGGAAATTTCCCCTTCTCCAGTTCTTAACACATTTCTTGGAATCCACATGTGTGTAGCATCCAAGGAAACCCTGGATGTAAATTCAGGAGAACAGGATTCTACAACTGGTTTGATGCTTCCTACTTCATCCTGGGTAGTTATTTTATTTGAATCACTGTTTTTTAGAACTGAGTTATTTAATTTCAGTGAAAAGAGAATTTATTGGAAAGGTTTTAAGGGGATTGAGAATCCAAGGAGGCCACTCAGAGGAGACGAGCAAAGCACCAGGCACTTTGAAAGCTCCAGATCTCAGGTGTGTGCCTGCGTCACATGCATGCCCTGGGACTAGCCCATTGTCTGCTGTTTTCCATCTTAAGGCTCTGTACTCACAATTCAGAGACTGAGGGAAAGGAATTGCTACTCCGTTGCCCAGAGCAAGAGGGGGAAGGGAACCAGGACTATGAGAAGGAGAAAGTATAATGGGTGCCCATCAGAAGCCCACCGCAAACCCCCCTAACTGCAAACACCCCTTTATGCAAATTGCACAAGCGTTTTAACAGCACAGCCTCCACAGCTATGTATGTATTCCTGGAGATCTGAAAGACCATGCATTCCTCTCCCCCCTTCACAGTTGTTTAGATTTGGCTTGTGTTAGAAATACACACTG
>NW_004567113.1:18104300-18183023 GCF_000260355.1 Condylura cristata
GAAGAGGTTATATGATGCAGAGGAAAGAGTACTAAGTATGAATTTGAAGATTTGGGTCCAATTTCTGACTCTTCTGGTGCCCTATGCCCCATCAGTAAAAGCAAGGCAAAAATACTTGGTCTCTCCATGCCACAGCTTGTTGTAAGGATGAAATGAAATGACACAAAAGATTACACCCTTTCAGGAGCGGTGTGTCACCTATGTCTCTGCAGGGCCTGGGTCTTGGCGCTTAGAGAGGAAATATCTATCTCCTTTTATGCATCTCAGTGTAGGCATTTGTTTATTATTTGGTGTTTTCATTTTAAAGCCTAGAGGGATTTAAGAGGTATGTTCATTTCTTTACCTTGTTTTTAGTCTACCTAAAGCTTCAAGATGATTCCTAATGATCTATATGGTGTCAGGTGTTGTAGCTAACAGGGCCTAAGGCCTACTGCAGACAGCAAGGTCTGCAGGTGTCAGGGTGAGAAAACCCTGAGTGAGGCTGTGGTCACCAGAGGCCTAGAGCGGAGCTGCTGAGTAGCCTGTCAGCCGGTGCCTTCTCGCCTGTACTGGGAGTATAAACGCTTAGCTGAGCTTTTTGAGCTCTTCTACCAGAAACATGATGTGAATTGTATATGCAATTTAAGGTTTTTCTAGTAGCCACCTTTAGAAAAAAAGGTAAAAGCTAGTAGGATTAATTTTAATGATATATTTCATTTAACTCATATCGAAAACCGTATTTCAATATGTAATCAATATGAAAAAGTTAAAGAGATCATTTTTTTCAACTATTTGAATCTGGAGTGTATTTTACTATGAGAACGCATCGCAGGATCAGTGAGTTGAAGGACTCAACAGACCTGGCCACCATGTCAGACAGACAGCACAGCCTGGGGGGCAGGAGAGGGACAGGTAAACAGGGAGAGAAGGGACAGGCCCTGGCATTGCGTGCACATCACGGGTGGCCTGGCACGGGCAAGACTCACTTGAGGTGGTAGACAAAATATCAGTTCTACTTTTATTTAAAATGTGAGCACTTCAGGGCTCTCTCTGAAGGTGCAGCAGGTTAGAGCTCAGTATTGTGGAGCTCTCTGCAGCCACCACAGCTCAAGTTTCATCCTTTGCCAAGGAGGTAACCACCCACATGGTCCGGCAGACCTCTCCTGGCCCTCCTGCTGCTCCCCTCAGCAGTGTACTTGGTCATCTGCCTGTTCTGCTCCCCACTCCATCTCTGGTGAAGCCTCTCGCCCCCACCCCACATCTCTGCCTCTACCCCAGTTCTTGTATGCATAAGTAAATCTGTAAAAAAAATTGAACATTTTAAATTTATTTACATTAATTTTGACTTAAAAATTGCATCAAAATGGACAAGAAAAGTATTTTACATGAAAAATAGCCCCCAGTAGCTTATTTATCATTAAGTAATGCAAATGTTCACTCAATAGAAAAAAAAAATCGCATCAAAATATTCATTATCTTAATCACTGAGTGTTTTGCCATCTCCAGCTATGACTCTGCACAAGGCAAGGTCCCAGCCCTGGCACCAGTCTCAGACCTCATGTACCTGGACCGTGCATCAAAACCAGGGTGAATGAACTCTTAACTCACTACACCTTGGGCACTCATTTTGTTAAATGAATTTACAATTAACTCAAATTAGAAATGAGAAAACATTGATAAACAAATTTAAATTCAAACTCAATCAGTGTACTGAAAATTTTAAACCTATTTAGGGATCAAACCACACCTGAGGATAGGGTTCATTGACTCTGGTTCTCTGGTCAAAGTGATCCTTAAACACTGAGGAGTGGGAATGAAAACTAGAGTCGTTGAGAAGAGTCTCTCCGAAGCCTCATTTCCTTCCACTGTTTTAGCTTTAACCTCCATTTCTTCTAGGATCAGTCTCTGAGGTCTCTGTTTACAATGGTTATGTTCTGAACTTGTTTTAAAGATTTATTTATTTATGCATACAGAACTGGGGTACAGGCCAGAGGTGCAGGGGCAGTGAGAGGATACACCAGAGACAGAGTGGGGAACATAACAGGCAGATCTATGAAGTACACTGCTGAGGGGAGCAGCAGGCAGTCAGGAGAGGTCTGCCAGGCACCATGTGGGTCACCTCCGGGGCGGGGATAGAACTCATGCTGAAATGGCTTTAGTTTCTTACTGCTGTGCTTTAATCCGCTGCACCAGGAGAGAAGGTTTTTTATTGAAAATAATTCTAGTGATGGAAGAAAGGGAAAGTATGGCTTATTAAAATGCTGCCTATTTTCAAACAACATCCTTTTCTTTCTTTTAGGGAACTCAGAAACAAAGGAGATATTGAATTTGGAGATAATGGAACAACAATAGCTGCTGTTAGCAACAAAGCCTACATTTTTGAACGAAACCAATCTGTTGGAGATCCCAAAATTGACTTAATTAGAACATTAAACATTCCTGCAGTGGTAAGTAAGCATTTTAACTATAATTACAGGCAAAAAAAAAGGAGCTAGGATAAGACTTTTCCTTCCCTTTAACATCTTTTTTCTTTGCTTTGTAACTTTTAAATTTCCTTCCTTTCTTTAAAGGTCACTAAGATTTCCCCCCCCTGAAGTCTTTTTAAAAAGGTCTTTTCAAAAAAATAAAAAGGTCTTTTCAAATTATGACAAAATGCAAATTCTAGAATATTATTTTCCCAGTTTCTTGTTTTGTGTTTAGGAACAGCATATGTGCAAGTAAACTTGTCCCTAAAATTTTTGGGGGATAGCTACTTATTTTTTTAAATACTTATTTGCTACTTGTTTTGGTCCAGAAACTCTAGCAATAGAATTTACATACCACTTCTTAGTTTAGATTTCTGCCTTGGATGCATTAACCTTTCTAAATAAGCATAAATGAGTCCTTAATTACAATGTAGCCTGATCTCATTAGACTCCCTCTCTTGTAATGACACGCTGAGATCCACCTGTACCAACCACCTGTACCAACACCGTCTGAGGCTCCCACTTTAACTCCTAATTGACCAGTGCTTATGACGGGGTCACTGTTGGTGGACCCAGGATCTAGAAAGTATTAGATCCCAGACTTAGCCCTTATGATAAGGGTCTAACCTCTAATGTAAAATGAAGAGGAAGTGGTGCCCCCTGGTGGTCAAATATGCTAATGTTACTTACAAGAGCCCTTGCAAACGTGTCTCCTGCCCTGCAGATATAACCGAGATGCATATGGGAATATGAAGCCCACACTTCACAAACTATAAGACTGAGGAAGGTTGTAACTGAAGAGTCATACTCTTGAATGTGCAGCCAGAAAGGAGCTTGCTGGCTGAATGTTCGGCTATGTGATGTCAATAGTTTCACTTAGCAATAGCCTAATTTCATAGGGTTGTCTACTGCAGTTCCACTGGATATAACACCCTTGGACTTCAGTAGTTACATTTGCTAAGGGTGCTGCCGGAGACAGAGGGATGGGGATGCTGCTATCTGAATTTGCCTTTGCTCTTCAGACTGCCATGGAATGGTTCTCTATCCACTTTTTACGGGAGATCATTGAGGGTCTGTTGAAGGCCTATCAGCAGAAGCTCTTTGTGACCCACACTGTCCATGAGCTGCTCTGGGGATACAAGGATGAGATCATGTCCCTTGTCCATATCTTCAAACCTGAGATACCAGCCTATTTTGGCCTATTCTATGGGGTAAGTGAGTTTTGTTTGTTTTTTTTGTTGTGGTTTTTTTTTTCAGTCTCAAGACTTTTTAGTGTCTCAGTTCAACTAGGGGGATGACTCCCAAGTCAGAGTTCATCTTCACTCTGGGTTTCTTCTAGGAGAACAGAATTGCTTGGGATTTAGATGAGTTGTAAGGTATGTGATAAATAAGAAAATTAAAAAAAACCTCTCCCACAATTTTAACACACTGTCGGCACTGACTGAATGAACATAGCTCTGATCAGGCCATTAATCAGGTGTGCATGATACTTTATAAAGTATCACCGATCAGCGACTGATGTTAAGTTTCATTTCAAGGACTTGGGGTCCAAACCCATGGATCAGCCTGATGAGATAAATGAAAATGAGAAACTAAATAGGGATGTTTAGTGATGGATTAAGCTACTTGTTGGATTTTCAGACATGGCATCTGTGATGGTTTGAGCTCTATGTGTCCCTCATCTGTGATTCCTGGGAAGTAGAATTTTATGCTCTTCTTGGAGGATTTTATTTACTTTGGCTTAAAACCAAAAATATCAGTATTTAGAAAATTCTTATTCAAAGCATAGGTTATTGCTGTCTGAGTTTCAAGTGGATTAGAATGTAAAGCCGTACAAATATCTACATCACCCCAGTGGCTATAGTATTGGGAAGTTAGTAAGTGATTAACTTGAAGAAGCGATCATGATGAGTGTCCTCATTTTTAAATATTTAGCTGTTCTCTAAACTACTGAAGAGTCTCACCTTCATCACAGACCTCCAGAACATTTCAATTCTTCTGGGATAAAAGGTGGTAATATTGCCCCTGTGCTTTCAAAGCTATACAAAACTTAGAATTCGTTTAGTTAATAGTAAACAGATTTTTACCATTATTAATCAAGGGACAGGGTTCGGGTTGTAGGGTCCCACCAACCCTCAGTCCTTCACATTGGCGAGCAGACCCTGCCTAGATGTGCCTAGAAGGCCCTCCCGCGGTTTCCATAGGACCAGAACCTAAGCTGTGACTAGCCCTCCCTTCTGGTCTGGAGAGTTTCCAGTGGAGGGAGTTAGCAGTTCCCTCGAGGCTCTTCTGGTCTAGTAGCTTCTGACCATCAGCCAGGCAGATCTTCCAACACATCTGGAAACCTAGGAACATTTTCAGTATATCTCAGATCAAGTTCATCATATGGCTTACATTTTTGGTTTTTATGTCATTGACCTCCTCGGACTTACAGCTAATGTTTTTATATATAATTTTTTAAATGTAGCCCACATCTACAGACTGGTAAAGGATTGACATATTGCTCTCCCAGGGCAAGGGTGTGTGGTTTTATTTTTCTAATTTTTTCTTTCTTTGCCTCTCTTCACAAGTTCCACTATCTCTCTACAAGGCCCCACTAGTGAAAAGTCCCATCATAGTGTTGATTTAAGATAATACCTTGAGTGGATTTCTCATACCTAGGAAAGAAGCATGAGACTTAGGATCAGAGAGGCTAGATTAGCATTCTGATTTTTTCATTTAATAACCAGAAATCTTTCCTGAACTTCAGTTCCATCATTTGTAATTTGAGGCTAGAAGTACTCCTACTTTAAGCAGTTTTGAAAGGCCATGTGAGAAGACGGTAGAAGTGCTTTGCAAACTGTAAATTGCAGCACACATTTCAATGCCTGTTGTTCTTTTCCGATTCAAAAAAATGATCCTAAATTAATATGAATGATTAGTGTGGTTTGTTTCTCCTTTGGAGCCAAATAAACTCCCTGCAGTGTTATTGGTAAAAGGCAGTATCTTTGTTTGGTTTTTCATTTGCTCTGGCCAAATACTCACTGTGGCCAGTGACATAAAAGTTCACTTATTCAAAGACCAGGATAGTCTGTACGGGTGCACTCACCCTGCTTCTGCACCTACCTAAGTCTGGTCTCACATCTTACCCCAGTCCTGGGGGGCCCTGTGCCTCTTCTGTCTGCTCCACTCCATACTGGCTAAAGAAAACTTTAGTTAGCACTGTGTAGCACTTTTCTCTCAAACATTTAAAGATGAACCCAAACAATGGGGAGGGCAGCGTCTACGGATGAGTAGAGCGAGGTGTTTGTGCAGCTGGGGGTGGGCACAGAGCTCCCAAGCACAGGAGCCCAGCTGAGCAGCAACTGCTCTTACTGCTCTTATTTGCATCTTACAACACCAAGCAACATATCTGCACCCACTGATTTTAGCCTGTCTCTGTTAGCATAAGAGAGCAGTGTGCTCAGGGACTATGGTTCTTGAATGTAAGAATCACAGCTGTTGGGAAGCACCTTTGAGAGCTCAGCCAGTCCAGCGATCCTGCCAGGCCTGGGCTGTGCGGGTGTGTGTGCCGCTTGTGTGCATGAGAGGTGGTCCCAGTCTCACGTGTCTGTATGGAAGAATGCTTTCAACTTCCCCCGGTAATATATTCCTGTGCCCAGCCTGCATCCCTAGTACAATACAGGAAATCTTTTTATCTTTAAAATGAACTGATTGAAACATCTGGTCACGTCTACAGAATGCATAAACATCTATCTGGTTTGACCAGACACGTAGGCACCGTACTCAAGCCAAGTTGACATATAAAACTAACCAGCATAGTTGTCTAAGTGATTAGTGTTCACTTATTTTCAGAAAAATGGGACCAATGATGGAGACTATGTTTTTCTGACTGGAGAAGACAGTTACCTTAACTTCACAAAGATTGTTCAATGGAATGGAAAAATGTAAGTCTAATGATTTATGACTAACCATTTTTTCACATTGTTCATTTTGTTACCTGTCTCTTAGCATGTTCCCTTAAAAAAATTTTTTTGGCCCCCACCCCCCACCGGTGGCGCAGTGGGTTGAAGCACAGCACTGAGAAGCTAAAGCCACTTTTGCATGAGTTTGATCCCCATTCGAGAGGTGACCCACATGGCGTGGCAGACCTCTTCTGACCTGCCCGCTGCTCCCCTCAGCAGTGTATTTCACGATCTGCCTGTTCTGCTCCCCACTCTGTTCCTGGTGAATCCTCTCACCCTCCGCATCTCTGGCCTGTAGCCCAGTTCTGTATGAATAAATAAGTCTTTAAAAAAAAAAGGTTTAAAAAAATTTTTTTATTTGCAGAATTATTTTAATTGGGAAGTCACTTGTATTTATCTGTGTTTTCTCCTTTTTTCCTCTCAGTTTTCCCTGTGTTGCAGGATTTTATTTAAAGATTTATTTATTTATGCATACAAGAACTGGGTTTCAGGCCAAAGGAGCAGGGCTGAGAGGATTCACCAGAGACAGAGTGGGGAGAAGAACAGGAGATTGACTGAAATACACTGCTGCAGGGAGCAGCGGGCAGGACAGGAGAGGTCGGAGGTGGAACTCCTGCTGCAGTGGCTGCAGATAACTTCATAGTGCTGCGACTTAACCCCTTGAGCTCCCAGGAAAGCCTTCCTGTGTCACAGTTTTGCAGTTATAGCTGAGTAGCTAACCCCATAGCCCCGAGTCCAGAACCCGTAGACAAGGAGGATCCCCACCCCAGTATGTTGGGGTAGTCACATATTCCACCAAAGAGGCAGCAGGCAGCCTGACTCAGGTTCCACCTGGGGTCTGAGTCTGCATCTTCCTTCCCACCCCCTCTCCCCCAGCTCCACACTTTTCTTACTCCAACAGCAGAAAAAAGCTGCTTTTTTTTTTTGCCTTTCCTGATGAGCAGGGAAACTCCCGCTCCCCTAAGCCCTGATTCCAAGCCCTTGGTGAACCTCTTTTAATTTCCCTTCACCTCAGGAGCTTCTGGTTCTCTTGCTTGCTTCCGCATTTGCAGCCTAATGAGCCAGTAACTTCATTTCTACTCACATTTTGTATTCATCACCTTTTTATTGTCTAGGGAGATGTTTATGTTTGAGTAAATTGTCGACCTTCTTTTCCTTTCTTTGTTTGACAAAGTAAAGATGTTTATTTCAGGAGCATCCTCAAACTACATCAGAGAAGTGACTTTCTAAGTGTTTTTATCAACCGTTGCTCTGTGTTTTCACATGGAAGAGGCCCTCAACTAATCACCAGAAGTTGGGAGTGGTACTTATTAACCATCCTTGCTTTTCATTGGTGTTTTGTACTACTATTCAAAAAATTTAATAAAGAAGACCCTCTAAGTCAACTTTTAGGGAACATGGTGTCACTTCAACATTAAGCTATTTTACCATCCAAGAGATCTCCGTTGTTAATTTTGGAACAGAGAACTGGTCCAAAGGGAGACAGAATTGCTGCTCTGTCATGAATTCTAAAGTGCCGGGCAGATCTACCCAGAGTATGCCTGTCAGTGAACTGTGAACAAAACTACTGTTTATGCTAAAATGGATTCTACTTTAAGAAAATTGATATTTCCAAATCTCTATGTAAATTTTTTTTTTTTTTTTGATGAAGAAGTGGTTTTTAGCTACTGCCTCTATCAAAACTGAGGATCAGGGGCCTAGGTTTTGTTTTTTTGTTTTTGTTTTATTTTTAAGAACTGGGGGATAGGCCAGAGGTGTAGTGAGAGGCTTCAGCAGAGACAGAGCGGGGAGCAGAACAGGCAGATTGACAAAGTACACTGCTGAGGAGAGCAGCGGACGGGTCAGGAGAGGTCTGCCAGGCCAGGCCTAGTTTTTCTCCTTTGTTCCATTCACTATCCAGCTTCACCCATTAGCTGCTTGTCAATAAGATTCTATGGGTAGAACTTGCCTAGTCAAGTCCTGAAAATGACAGACCATTTGAAAACATCTAACATGAAACTTGACCAACTTGACTCTTTCTTGTGTTTATCAATTACAGGTCGCTTGACTGGTGGACAACTGACAAGTGCAACATGATTAATGGAACAGACGGAGATTCTTTCCACCCATTGATAAACAAAGAAGAAATCCTTTATGTCTTCCCATCTGAATTTTGCAGGTGAAAACTAAATACAAGTTGACTGCAAGACCACCAAAAATGTGAGGAGTATGTGCCGCTACCCTTACTAAGCGTGGCTGTTCATGACTCATCAGTGGGAAATGAGGAAGGCATGTGGAAAAGGGCACAGCACCTACTCCAGAGCCTGGTTGCATTATTTGAATAAATTTGATTTTATTTTTATTTATTTATGCATACAAGAACTGGGGTGTAGGCCAGAGGTGGAGGGGTATGAGCAGATTCAGCAGAGACAGTGGGGAGCAGAACAGAACAGGCTTATCTACTGAAATAAACTGCTAAGGGGAGCAATGGGTGATAGGAGAGGTCTGCTGCACCATGTGGGTCAGCCCCCTGGCCAGGGATCGAACTGTGCCACAGTGGGTGGCAATAGCTTCATAGCACTGAGACTTTAACCTTGTGCCACGAGAGAGGCCCTGGCTCTACCACTTTCACTTGTACAACTTGGGAAAACTTAATTAACTACCCTGTGCCTCCGTTTTCTCATTTGTGAAATAGAGATAGAAATAGTTGCCTGCTGTGGAGTTGTTATGAGGACAAATGAGTTGCTCGTACCAAAATACTTAATGCAGAGCCTGTGCCACAGTAAATAATAATAAATGTTGATATTTGATGTTGAATATGAACATTCAGTATTAAACTTTCACTTTTGTATGCTCTGTCATTTTATCTGCTTTCTTCCAGCCAATAGATAACCTCTACCTAGAAGACAGATTAAATAATACTGATGTCCTTGTCTCAGCACCTCGAGCTGTCTGTGTAGCTAGAACCTTCGCAGTGACGCTCTACTTGCTCTACCCCTGTCTTCCCCCACTCTCCCGCCTGCTCCTTCACAGCAGACATGATTAAGGCTCCCTATGGGAAGAAGGCACCCTGCTCTACACCCTGATGTCCACCTCCCCTTCATGCCTTTGCTACTTATCCTGCCCTTTATCCTCAGCTGCTTGAATGAGTGACTGTCATGTAACCTACTTCTCACTTCCACCCACTCACTTCTGCAAGGCTTTTAATGAAACTGTTTCCCAGTCAGCATGACTTAGCCACATTTGACACCATTGATTCAATATTCTCAAGAATGACTATTCTTCTGGTCTTCTGTAATGCATATAATTGAGCCACCTGCCACCAGCCAGCCAGCCATAAAGGATGACACTGTACAGCTCCTTCCTCACCTGCATTTAAGCTTTCATCTGGTGTCATTGATTCCTCCTCAGAAATAGCTCGTGAATGCACCCATGTCTCTATCCCCAATAACTGTGCTATGTGTCTCTGCCTTTCATGTATCATATAGCATATGACAGTCACCTTTTAACTGGCTGACCTAGTCAGTAAATATTTGTGGAAGGATTGAAGGAAGAGAAAATGCTTTTGAGTGCAATGAGTGAAACAAGGCACCTAGCAGACAGGAGGCAGTTTTTAAAAGATTTGACAGAGCAAACACATTCTTACCTGGTACCACCACTTTGAAGAACCATGGGCACTGTTCAGTGATGCCACAGATGTACAAACACCATGATTCTGCACCTTCTCTCACATAGGTTTTCTGGTCAGAGGATCCCTGTATATATATGTGTGTATTGAGTGTGTGTGTGTACACACATATACACACATGCACGCACATATATGCATATATACATGTACATATACACATATACGTGCATTTATATACCCACACACATATAGGCAGGGAGACATAGAAATGGTCATTGCAGCGTTACTTGTCATAGCAAAAAAATTAGAAGCAATCTAAATGCCTATATAAAGAAGACTATAAGTAAGTTGTGGTATATTATATGATGGACTACCATATAGGATTTAAAATATATAAGAACCAGACTAGAGTATATGCATGTAATAAATCTTTAAAATATTGAACCAAGAAGCAAATTATAGAGAGTATATGGTATACTGATCATATAGCATTACTGAAAAATAACAATGTCATGTATTATTTATGAATATGAAAGTTTGTGATGGTGCAAAGACCTGCCCTGGACTGGAGTGATCAGCCCTGCATTGAGGGTAGTGGTTACCCCTGGAAATGCAGAGTACTAGAAAAGCCAGGAGTGCTATACAGAGAGCTTCCGCCTGTCCCTAATATGGTTTTTATTTGTTATAAAATGTATTCATTATAGTATATTCTCTATTTTAGTATATTCTCTACTTTGCTGTTTGCCTGCAATTTTACTTTAAAATGTTGTAAGGGTAGGATGTGTCATGAAAGGCAGCACCCACATTTCACAGCCCTGTGAAGGATGCGTCCTACCTCTGGCCAAAGAGGAACAACTAATGCCTGGGAAGTGACTCATCTCAACCTTCAAATGAAGGGCTAGTCAGTGAAGATAGCCTGTGCTGGACTTTGTTATGTAGTCACTGGGCAAACATGAGGCTGGTTCGTTCATACAGAAGCCACTGCGTGAAACTCAGGAAGGACTGAAGGCAGAATTAAATTGAACCTCACTGAAATAAATGGTTGGAAATGTGGAAGCCATTTTATTGGGGGAAATGGGTTTCAAAGAATATATTATACTCAAGTACCTGTCTAATGTGCACTCTTCAAATCCTTAAAGAATCAGCTAAATCAACCATTTGCCTCTCTGCTTGCTTCTTTTTAATATTTATTTTCCTATGCTTCTCTATATTTCACATACATGTAAAACCATTCAGTATCTTTTCCTTCTGACTACCTCTGCTTTGCATAATCCTCACTAACTCTATCCATGTTGCCACAAATGGCATGAGTTTACCTTTTTTGGTCACTGCATATGTACCATATCTTCTTGACCAGTCATCTGTTTTGGGCCATTTAGGTTGTTCCATATTTTAGCTGCTTTGCTTCTTCCTCACTCTCACTTCCTGTTGCTTTGCTTCTGCTTCATCCATGCTGACATGCGTTCCTGCCGGCCTACAGGACTCTTGCTTCTTTCAATGAGAGGCCTCCCAGGTGGCACAAGGGGCTAAGTCTCAGCACCATGAAGCTGTCCACAGCACTACAGCCAATCCCTGGCCAGGGTGTTGCCCCACATGGTACAACAGACCTCTGCTCTCTTGCCCACTGCTCCCTTCAGCAGTGTTTTTCAGTCAGTCTGCCCATTCTGTTCCCCAGTGTCTCTGGTGAATCCTGTCACTGCCCTCTCCACCTCTGGCCTAGCCCCTAGTTCTTGTATGCATAAAACAATAAAAATAAATCTCCAGTTGCCATCATTTTCTGCTACACATATGGTTGTTTTTTTCCCTTATCTTTTTTTGGGTATTAGCATAATTGTAACCTCCTAAATATATTTTATTATAATTCAGCTTGTACTTTATTACACATTGAGTGCACTGAGCACCCTTCAAATTTTCTTTTGCAATATTCATTTTCCATGTATAAACTTTTAGCCATGTTGTACCTGAAACTGTTGCTAATACACTGTTTCCAGGTAGATTGTGTTTCCTGGAGCTCATGTTTGACATTTTATTCTTACTTCCTACCAGGTCAGTGTATTTAACTTTCAGTGACTATGAGAGTGTAGAGGGACTGCCTGCCTTTCGGTTCAAGGTGCCTGAAGAAACTTTAGCCAATAACACTGACAATGCTGGCTTTTGTATACCTGAAGGACACTGCCTGGGCTCAGGAGTTCTGAATATCAGCATCTGCAAGAATGGTAAGAGCTCAGTGGATGTGAGTAATGGTGTCTCAGTGGTAGGATTCGATTCTTCAACAAAGAACGTTGTCAGCACAATAGAAAAAATGATTCTGATCTTTCAAGAATAATGTTTATAATTTGTCCACAGAATGGTAAAAAAAATTTTTTTTGTGGAATAATAAAAAGTATTGGCTTTTCTATAACGTTTTTTTATTGCTAGACTGCCATGTTTTGTTTTTTTCTGGACAGCAGTTTAAAGTCATAATAATAATAATAGTCTGTACTCCTTGAGTATTCACATTTGTGAGTTCAGCTAATCACTCTGCTAGGTAGTTGGCATATTTACGTGTAGCTAAGTCAGGCAAGGCCTGAGCTGATTTCATATTCAAAACAACACTGAAGAACAACTTGGTGAGAAGAGCATACACACCTTGGTAAATATGCTTGTGATTTTAAAACATAGTGTTAAACCCTGACCGTAGAGTTCCCAGTATTTCTTACTGTCTCACGTGCTCTGTTCCTTTCAAGGAAGAAGAATGATTAATAGTACAATAGCATTTTCTTTTGCTTACAAACTCATTTTAACGGGTTGCCTAATTATTCATAATAACCTTGCTAGAGGGATAGCCAGTGGTATCCTTTAATAGTTGTGGAAACCAGAACTCAGAGACAGAACACGATTTTTCTGAAATAAATCTTCATTTCTAAGCAAATCCCTTTTAGAATGTAGTCTCCTCCTGTCCATACTGTGGTTCTTCTTAGGCTGCAGTAGTTAAAGTTTCTCTCGAGAAACTTCTAACCGCTTTCTTCTAAATAAAGTTTCCCTTTTCTCCCAAAGTGTGCTGACCTCTTCCTCCTTGTCCAGCTGATCTGAAAACCTCCTCTCAGGATGATTCAGGTCAGCAGGGTGCCTACCTCTCCTGTGTGGTGGCCAGTGGCTCCCTAACCCGTCCTGGAGAATCATTAAAAATGTCTATCCCAGGCCTTCCCTGGTGGCGCAGCTGGTTAAAGCACAGCACTAAGAAGCTAAAGCCACTTCCGCATGAGTTCGATTCCCCCCTGCCCCGGAAGAGAGCCACATGGCACCGCAGACCTTTCCTGACCCTTCCGCTGCTCCCTCAGCAGTGTACTTCGTCAATCAGCCTGTTCTGCACCCCACTCTGTCCCTGGTGAATCCTCTCACCCTCCGCATCTCTGGCCTGTTCCCAAGTTCTGTATGAATAAATAAATAATTCTTTAAAAAGAAATATCTATCCCAGGGCCCTGAGCTGTATTTTCGACATTCATTCCAGGTAATTCTCGAAGTGCGTAAGTTATAGAAACCCTGTGCCCAGGGCACAGACACCCTCACCTGGAAATAAGACCTGAGGTGAATGGTGCAGTCCTGCTGCTGATCTTCCTGCTATCTCTCTGGGTGGGTGGCCCTGAAACAGCACTGCCATGCAGCCTGCTTTTGGCTAAGGCAAATGTGTAGGCATAGTCTTCTTAACATCTTGCTTCTATCAGCTTCCCCGAGAAGCTGATGTCAGAATCAACAGAAATATTCTTTTTTACAACACTCACACCTCTCACCACAACCCCTTTCCTTTTGTCTATTACTATTCCGAAATATGAACTGAAACTTTCAGCTCCCCAGGATGAGCCTCAAGTGTTTTCTGTTTGCAGGAGAATATTGAGGATTGTGGAATGAGTGCGTGTTCTAGACCCAGGTAGATCTTGCTCGGAGGCCTCTTCTATCTGCTGCCATGTTGCCAAGTTGACTAAGGAGAGCTTTAGAGATCCATTTTCCCTTTGTAAACTGGGGATGATTACACCTTCCTTAGGTTAGAGATAATATATGTAGAGTACTTGGGACAGTGTCTGGCCCTTAATAAGCCCTCAACACATCTTTAAAAATACATTGAAAAAGTATGAAGAAGGAAGTTCCAGCTTTCTGAAACTGTTTAGGTATAAAGAACAAAGTATTTGTGTATGCAACAGATGGTATATGTTATATCTTGGTCTGTGGGCTGGTGGATATGAAAGCAAATTTAAATTTCAATAGGTTTATAATAATGTGTTTCCCTATTTGTTTCTTTAAATGAGTAGAAAAAAAAAAATCAGTCTTCATGTAGGCAGACCTCGATCTAGCCTGAAGCTGGGAACATAGCATGATCAGACAGTGCTGAAAGCTCGGTATTAACATATGCAGGAGAGCAAGTCCTATCGTAGATAAAATGGTAACTGAAAACAAGCCCTAAAAATCCATTTACTCTTAGAGAGTCATAGTTAAAACAAGTGCTTTGAGACTAAGACATTCCTCCATCTGTCACCTGATAACTGAATGTTTTGGGGTATATTTTCTGAACCTCACTTTCTACCAATGCAATATAAAGATAATTGTTCTAGCTTCATAAGGCTACTGAGCATGTAAATTAATGTGTGTAAAGCATTTATATTGTGTAAATTCAGTAAGTATTTGTTGCAGGAGACTTATGCTCTTCAATTATAAACCTCTGGGATAAAACAATGTGGGTGTGAATAAAATGTCAGAATATGGTGCATAAATCCCAAGGAGAAAGTACAGAACGGAATTTAGTCTACTCCTTCCCTAAGTTTATTTGTGTGTAGCTCCCCTCTCCCCATTTAGGCACCAAATTGGTGGTCAGGAACTTTATTTATATATCTTCAAGAACCACATCATTTATTTCTGTTTTCTTTAAAACACAGGTGCACCTATTGTTATGTCATTCCCACACTTCTACCAGGCAGAAAAGAAGTTTGTTTCTGCCGTAAAAGGCATGAATCCAAATAAGGACTATCATGAGACGTTTGTGGACATTAATCCTGTGAGTACCTGTGTCTTCTGGCAAAAGAGTATTATTCAGTCTGTACTGTACTTACCAGGTTAGTCCACAGGACTCTTAAGAAACAGACTGTCCTCCTTTCATTTATATACATAAGTGGAGGAAGCTCAGCTCAGTGCCATACAATGCATAATCCACAGCCCTAAAGTAGAAGGCTGAATTCTGTGGATCTTATATGCATGAATTCCAGCAAACTTGCTTTTAACAAGAAAACTACAGTGACCGTTCCATCATAGGACATGACTGTGATTAGATCCATGTAAGTCGGCTGGGCTTCCGTCACCAACCTTGGGCCTGAACATGGGTATAATCTCTCCCTGCGCACAGATCAGCAAGGTTGAAGACAGCCCTCTGCTTACGAACCCCAGGGATATTTTGGTTGAAATTGCTACACACACAGATCTGTGTATATATGTATTTGCTTCAGTCACTTTTTGCAAATCTCTTTCTACTTATACTTTTGAGTATAATATATATTATTCAATTAAATGTTATTAAAATATACTATTAAGTTAAAAAAGCACCAGCTAAAACATACTTTAATCCTGTATTCGTAGAGGAGAAAAACTAAAACCTTGTTAAATGCAGGAATATCACAGTGTGAGAGTCTCCCACTGCAAATGTTTAGTTCACATTTAGCTGAACTAAACGTTAGGCATCTTCATTGCTGGGCTTTTGAATGTGTGGGAAAAGAACAGGAAAGCATTCCTGTAGCACACCAATTTATTGGCGCTTTGCTTTTAGCTCCACTCATGTGCTTGTGTACCTGAGACATCAGATTTGTGTCAGATCAGGCGTTGTTTCCCTTTATTTTCTTAGTCATCAAGCAAACTGCTAGCCAGTGCTTGGCAGTGTGAACTTTAATATACTGAAACCCTTTTAAATGAGGTTAGGAAACCTGAGAGAGAATTCCCACGCATGTGCAGTCAGCAAATTACAGGACCCGACATGCCTGGCATGATGGGAAATGGGCTACCCTGAGACAAGGAAGAGGAGGCTCCTTGAGCAGAGAAGAACCTTTAAAGATTTTATATAAATTGGTGCTTGCTTTGGATATAGAAAACACTACATATCTCGCCATGAGGCTATTTCCCAAATTGCCTCTGTTGTTTTCAATTAAACTCGTCTTGTTGGTGAATAAGTGGTTGCTATTTTTTTTTAATTTATTTATTTATGCATACAGAACTGGGATACAGGCCAGAGGCGCAGGGATGGTGAGAAGACTCACCAGAGACAAAGTGGGGAGCAGAACAGGCAGACTGATGACGTACACTGCTCAGGGGAACTCTGGGGGGGACAAGAGAGGTCTGCTGTGCCATGTGGGTCACCTCTAGGGCTGGGGATCGAACTCTGCTAAAGTGGCTGCAGAATGGGGTAAAGCCCAGCACTAGGGGTTGCTTTGTGTGAGAGCTAAGGGCAGTCTCTTAGCCAGAGTGCAAAGGTGAAGCTGCCCTGGGGAAGGCCTACTGCTGCTGCTGCTCCTGGCTTGGTGCACACCATTCTCTGGCTGTGACCACCACCCTCCCCCTAGCATTCTGGATAGCCAGAGCTAAAGGGGGGTCTATTAGATCTGCCTCTTGCCAGAGTCGCTAGGACTTCGCTTTTCAAAGTGAGAGTACCCCGGTACTTGTTTTAAGTGGCCGATCTTAGGTCTTGCCCCAGCTCTACTGAATCAGACTCTATCTTAACAAGATCCTGAAGAATTCGCATGACATTAAAGTCAGAAACAGCCGTCTGCCGGGCACCTTACACCATCCCCAGTTCTCATTCTGCTCTGCCCAGCTTTCCCTTGTTCCACACTGCCTATGAAGCATGGCAACAGCTGCCTTTTTATCATAAGCACTCAGAAACTACATGTTAGGAATTGATTCAGATGCTATGTGTGGTTTTATAAGTCCTAATGTTTTCTTTTCTCTTTTCTGAATTGCAGTTGACAGGACTTATCCTGAGAGCAGCCAAAAGGTTCCAGGTCAACGTGTATGTCCAAAAAATAGAAGACTTTGAGTAAGTTGTGCTTCTTCCTATCAACAAAGACCAGTTTTGCTACATTGGTTTTCTGGTTTGGTTGATGTTGGGAGGAATACTGCTCATTTGCCAAGCCTCTTGCCCTTCAGAGACCAGGCTTGATCAGCATTTTCATAGGCTGACTTGGTCTTGGAAGTGACTCATTTTATCTAATGGAACACTTTTAGAGGCAGTGTTCTACCCTGTTTACATTTACTAGTCACTTATTCCTCACAATAAACTGGTGCTATCTCCATTTTATAGATAAGGGAATAAAGGTACAGAGAGGCTAGGTGACAAGCTGGAACTCACACAGCTACTGTAGTGTCTGCTCTTAACTACTCGACTAAGCAGTTCCCTCTCTAGGACTCTGGTTCCTTCCATTCTTCTTTCCCGCTGCTTCCACGGCCAGTCACAAGCTGTCTCTTTGGCAGTTAAAATATCTCTAGTGTCCACAGGGGTGATTTGGTGATGGGAAGCTATGGGGATTACAACTGAGAAGAAGGCATAAAATGATGTAAAAATAAACTATTATATTATCTAAAAGAAACATCTCTAGTGTCCAACCTTTTTTCCCCAAAGATACTCCTTCTTAAAAGTGTCCCAATTTAAGGGCATATTGAATTCAAGTAGGAGTAAAAGGAAGTGCAAGGTAAAGAAGTTAGAAAACAAGGAAAATTTCTAAAACACAAGTAGGCCTTGTTGTTAATCTTTTTTTAACAAAAAGATCTTATATGTATGGCAACACGTGGAATTGTTAGACTGACAGATCAGATTGAAATCTAACTGGAAAAATAGGAAAATCATTTCTAAAACACAAATAGGCTTTGTTCTTGAAGAGAAAACATTACCAACTATTCATAAAAACTGACCTGTGAGGCAAAATAGGCATACTGTATTAATGTTGTGGGAATCAACAAAAAGAAATTGTTAACATTTATAAATATAGAAGTCAATGAATTTAAAAAGATAATAAAACAGTGGTCTTGCAAACTTCAGTTATGTAATGCTCACATACTAGATATAATAATTTTTAGTATAAATCCCACTGGTTATTCTCCAGGTACGATTTTACAAATACAAGCAGTGTTTATTTCCAATTTGTAGTCCTCTTTTACTTGCGATATTTTATTGGTTAGAAACTCCTTTGCATTGCTAAATATAAGTTGTAAAATAAATATTTTTGCCTTTTTCAAAAAAAGTATTCCTATATATAATCTCCTGCTCAGACTTTTCCATGGGATTTTGTATATATGAGAAATGCTTATGATTTCATAGTGAATGAAAAGCTAATTACATTACCTATAAGTTTATTGAATCTGCCAGATTTAACCCCTTATATCGTGAATCCTTCTAAGAAACAAAAAGAAAATATGGTCTGCAAGAATATATTTCGTCAGCTGCACATTTATTTCTGAGGTGGTATCATTTAGCTGTTAAGATTTAGAGCCTTAGAATCAAAATGCAATTAAGTCCCCGTTCTACCACTTACTTGTGTGGCATGGGGCGATTACTCTGCCTCATAATTTCCTCATCTTAAACTTGGGATGGTAATGCATACATATGGATTAATGTGGGAATCAGAGCTGATAACATCCCCAAACACCAGTTCCCTGGTATGTGTCAAAAAGTGACCACTGCAGCAGGCTCTTCTGAAGACAATGTTGAATGACTGATCACAAAGCCTTCTGGTGAAGGGATAGCACTATTGTGCAACCACCCTTCTGGTTAATTTCAGGAGATCAATAATCATTTTGATTCATCTCTTTTAGCATCCATCTTGTGTTTTGATTAACAAAAAGATCTTATATGTATGGCAACATGTGGAATTGTTAGACTGACAGATCAGATTGAAATCTTAACTGACTTAGATTTCATTTCTTTATTCTGATTAATATGTGTTGGAAAGAAGTCCACACAGCTAAGAAGTCTGCCTAAGTTCTGGGTCGTTTAGTGAGATGAGTGAGATGGATGTTCATGTAAATCTGTCTCTACTGGCCTGTGCACTGTCACAATGAGGGCCTTTCTGAAACTGTCTCATCTTTTGTCTTTGTAGGGAAACGGGAGACATAAGAACCATGGTTTTTCCAGTGATGTATTTCAATGAGGTAAGAGAAAGGCCTGGAGAGAGTCACAGTGGGTCTTTCTGTCCAAACTTGAGAAATTTCCATATGTCTACAATTGTAGCTATGTTTAATTTAAAGTGTGGAAAGAGGGAAGTGGATTCTTTTTTTTTTTAAGATTTATTTGTGCATACAGAACTGGGGCAGAGGCTCAGGGGCAGAGGCTCAGGGGCAGTGAGAGGATTCACCAGAGACAGAGTGGGAAGCAGAACAGGCAGATCGACGAAGTACACTGCTGAGGGGAGCAGTGGGCGGGTCAGGAGAGGTCTGCAGCGCCATGTGGTCACCTCCGGGGCAGGTGGGAATCAAACTCATGCGGAAGTGGCTTTAGCGTCTCAGTGCAGTGCTTTAACCTGCTGCACCACCAGGGAGGGCCCGGAAGTGGATTCTTAAAAAAAGGACAATTTATGTTAACATAAGTTGCCTGTGTATGAAATTTGAGAATGACAGAAATTTCCCTTCTCAGGAACATTTTTTAGTGAAACACCCCTCTGGGAAGCTGGTTGTGTCAGAAACAGAATGCAAAGGGAAATGACGAGATGTCAAACCTTATAGAACAGGATAAAGAGCCAACACCATGCTGGCCTCTTAAAATTCTCTGCTTCTCCATCTTTGATACCTTGCCAGCATATAAAATATAGTCATCTTCTGTAATTAGTATCAGAGGGGAAAAAAAGTAAATTGAAGTAGTTAGTAACAGTGTACATATATTTTGGATTAGAGCAAAGAGTTGCTATTTGCTCAAACACAAAGAATTTCCCTAAGGCACTATGCACAATGTAGGTACAGAAACTTTATTCCTAAATATTAGATATATAATAACCAGCAGTATAAATTGAAATTTTGTAAATAAAGGTATATACTGAATGTTTAGAAAACACCCCCTGATAAATCTTTAAGATGCCTCAGATAAATCTTTTTCTAAAAGAATCACATTTAGTGTAGTTCTGTCTCCTTAAATGCCTTCTCCTTTCACCCAGTTTTGAAGGGGAAAAATGCAGGCTTTCCCCCACTCAACAGATTCTCTATTGTCTGGCTTCTGTTGTTAACAGTCACATGTTTAGAAAACTTTATTTTTTCTCTTTCCTAACAGTACATGTTTTTTGTAGAAAAATTGGTAATAGAGATTAACAAGAAAAAGGAAAGTTAAAGTCACTTGTAATAAAACCTGAGCTAGACTGGCATGCTGCTTATAACTTGCTTTATTTTATTCAATGATGTAAACTTTTTCCAACAACAAAAAATGAAAATAATTTTATTATTTTTACCAATAATAAAAAAATAATTGGTAATTTTTTACTAATGTAAGAAACTAATGTCTTATGTTTTTGTCACACATGCTCTTTATAGAACTCATGGGAGGTTAAAAAAATTTCAAAAGTGATTTCACTAATAAGGCCATCTCTCAGAGTCAAATGCAGCTCACGGCCATTGTGGCCTCTTGTTATTTTGCTGGTTTTTATATTATATAGTTGAACTCACATAGATACTTCAGCTACTGACATGTCCTTTCCTTTTCTCATTTTGTATTGTATTGGTAGTCACATTCATAGACTCTTGAAGAGTTTGTGATTACATTCCTAAGGCAAGGATTTATTGTTTTATAGGAAAAATTCAGGCAAGATTTCCAATTGATAGGACCTATTTGTGATTGCTCCTGAGTTGTGGTAATTACTGTTTGTGAGAGGGCCACGAGGGAAGGACTTTTTGAAACTGCAGAAAGGTCCTGTTCTGCCTCTTAGGATTACAGTGTAAAATATTAGAATTCCCCTACTCCCCAACATTTGCTTTGGTTTTTTGCTAAAGACTAGTTGAGTCCAGGAAGCCATCGAGTGAAACCACTAGACCTGAAGTAACCTTGGAGACCGCTCTCCCACCTGCCTTTTTCAGAGGAGACGACTCTGGCCCTATAAGCCTTGGCAGTTATTGGAAGATCCAGTCCTAGGCCCCTTCCCACTGTGTCAGGCCAATACAAATGGAACCTGAATTAGGCCAGATCTCCTTTGTGGCTCATAATTTTTATGAAGTTAAGCTCTCCAGATACTTCACCCATGACAATTTTAAGATGATACCACCTTCGTTCTGCATATGGAAAGTGACATTTTTCTGGAATACTTCCTTAATTGCAGAATTCCTTATATACACCCTCTGAAATTCAGGTTAGCCTAAGAACTTCCCTGAACACTTTTCTGTGGAGACCTCTGATTCTGACTAGTATAAATTTAGTCAAAACAGATATTCTGTCAAAAATATTAGTCAAAAATGATATTTTTCCTCATTGTCAGGATGTTTCATTAATTTATTCATTTAATCAACCAATATTTAACTGAGTACCTACTGTGTGTAGGGTGTCATACACAGTGTTGAGGTGACCTAAGACTCTCAAGGGACCTCACTAGAAGACCAGTGGGTAAAAAGATAGAAGGCAGAGTGCAAAGACAGTGAGATGAAGCACAGATAACAGAGTTTACAGCAGGTCTGAGGTGGTCAGAGAAATTTTCTAGAAGAAAGTTACGCTGAACTGAATTTTAAAAGATGAGTTGTAGTTGCCTAATACAAAAATTATTATTTCGGTGTATCTGAACTCTTCCCCTCTCTATCCCACACTATTTGAAGACTAAAACATGTCTTCAGGAGAAAAGGAGTGAGGTTAATAAGTAGGTGCCCTCTTTGGGTGCTTTAATATACAAATGGACTTTTTTTTTTTTTAAAGATTTATTTATTTATTCATACAGAACTGGGGTACAAGCCAGAGATGCGGAGGGTGAGAGGATTCACCAGACACAGAGTGGGGAGCAGAACAGGCAGAACCATGAAGTACACTGCTGAGGGGAGCAGCGGGCGGGCCAGGAGAGGTCTGCCACGCCATGTGGTCACCTCCAGGGCAGGGGGGAATCGAACTCATGCGGAAGTGGCTTTAGCTTCTCAGTGCTGTGCTTTAACCCACTGCGCCACCAGGGAGGGCCCTACAAATGGACTTTTTAAAGCATCCCTAGTTTGCTAAGAGAAGGCATACTCAAATTGTGTTTAATGATTTGGAAAAAAAAGATGTCACAAAAAAACTGTACACCCCAGATATTTATTAAAGAGAATCCTGTTTTCTTTCCCTTCTAGAGTGTTCTCATTGATAAAGAAAATGCAGGTCGACTGAAGTCTGTGGTCAACACTACATTGATTATCACCAACATACCCTACATCATCATGGCACTGGGCATGTTCTTTGGCTTGGTCTTTACCTGGCTCGCTTGCAAAGGACAGGGGTCCATGGATGAGGTGAGCAGGGTTAAAGGAACTTCCCCCTCCCTGGATAACTGTATCTGAGGAATTTAACTGTGTTTTACAGAGGGCTGTCAGCTGACAGCCCTCTGTAGCTTTATAATGAGCAAAATGATTTCATGGTACTACGGAAATGTGTCTAAGAGGAGAGATGATCAAATGGTGCTGTCTGGTACTTGAGGCACTCTTGGTGGGAATGGAATTCCCAGATGTAATCTTTGAAAACCTGAAGCAGAGAAAGAATATATGACAGTTTAGTACCTGGGCTTAGTTAGGGTCAGACTGCATAGAATCACATCCCAGTCCTGTCATGTAGTAGCTGTGTGATCCTAGGAAAGCACCCTTTAGGATTTTTCATGAGAATTAAGTGATGTGGTAAACATAAAGCACTTGGCCTAGCATTAGCATTTAGTAAGAGCTCAAATATTAGTTACATGATAAAACAGACCCAAGATGGTTGAGCAAGGCAGCCACAGACTTGCTTGGAAAGAATCCCTGATTTAACAGAAGACAACTACCCTTGAACAACACTGTATTATAAATGACTGGCACAAGGGAGTACCTGCCTGGGGGAAATAGTTGGGAGAAACCCAAGTAGTTGAGATAAACCATTAGGTTTGCCTTCCTGTATGGGCAGCTGGCCCACCCAGGGGACTAAATACCTTCAATGAGCCTTTTCTCTAGAAGCCTGTTAAGTTCTCAACATCTTCTCTGTTTGCCACAAAAGCTTTTTATCTTTTTTCTTCTCACCGCCTCAACAAATATCTGAGGCAAATGTGAAGAAATGAAATAGATTACAAGCGCCTGAATAATAATTGACTCCAGTTGCTCTGCCTTCCACATTTCCCATTGTATCCAGTCACCTTAGTATGAATTAGCCATGAGGCAACGATTTAGCCATATGTATTTGAGACTCTTAACTGCCAATCTGACATTGTACAGTCACTGAGTGTTTCATAAACGTGGATGAAAGCCCATGTGAATGTTCTTACTGCGCCTACAATAAACCATCTTCACATGTCGCTGAGTACCTACACTCTGAGACATTGTTCCAAGAAAGAAGCTAATTCTATAGCGATGCATATTCTACCACATCAACACAGAGAAAACGGGGCAGTCAGAGAGGCCTCCTCGAGGTCAGGGCTGAATGTTAAAGAACAAGAAGCAGATCAAGAGAAGAGAGAAGAGCACCTTACCATTAGTCTCTCTTCCTATACCCTTCCCCTTTCACATCTGGCAGGAGGTGGGGGTTTCCTGTACAGACACCTAACTCTGTTCTCTCTTCTGAGTCTCAGGGGACAGACGATGAAAGAGCACCCCTCATACGAACCTAACCTTGGCTTAACTTGGCAAAGCAACCACGTGAGCTATTCTGCCCTGGACCACAATGTGGAGAAACCACCCGTCTCCTCACAGGCTTCTTGCTGTTATCAAAGGGAGAGAGATGACCTGGTGCTGGCGAGGGATGAGTACTTCCTGGCCAGAGGTTGAAGGACAGACTGACATGGTTGGCCAGTAGGCTCTATAAATCCTGTGGTTCCTGACAAATTGTTTTTATGTGTCTAGCAAGTATTTAATAAACTCTTGTATAATAACTTTTTGGTTATTGGGTGCTGGTAGCTCCAGAAGTTTGTGGCCACTGTTGTGGTTAGGAGTCTTTATACCACTTGTTAATGTAACCTCATCCAGTACGCTTCCTTTCACCAAACTTTGTATCCCAAATACATACTTACCATTTTACATTGTATTCTTCCATTCATTTCACCCCCAAAATAGAAGAAATAAGAGTTCGGAACCCAGGGTAAAATGGTAGCCTCTTTGGAAACATCACTCAAATGTATCTCAATTCATTTTTTTTTTAAAGTTATATATTGCACATCATGCTAATTTTGAGTTCATAATTCCTGTAGGAAAATAGTTTGATCTTTCAAACGGGGTGGGAGTCAAGCAGGGAAGGGTTGGATGGGGGCAGGGTAGGCAGGGGAGGGGCATTGTGAGTTTGACAGTGATAAGCACCTGTGGAATTCTTACTTGTACTGTAGTGAATGGAGTGAATGCATAAATAATATTGGTGAGTAGAAGTAAGGATATTTCATATAGAATAGAACCAAATGCTAGCTGTGACATTTATGAATAGTTAACGTTTAGTTTTAGTGACTATGATCTTGGTATGGGCAGGGACATCTGGGAGAATGTAATGGTAACTGATATTCCCCTCATCACCCTTCCCAGGTATGAGGCTGTATTAATTATAATGCTATAGAATGGTTATTTATAAAATGATCTGTGAATACCATCCATGGCCTATGCTATACATAAATATCAAGGAGTTGATGCATTCCAGTGACATTTCTTTGTGGACAGTCTTCCTGGTAAATTTGAAGTTATTTTTACAAGTCCTCTCCTCAGATTCAAGTCCTTCCCGCAATCTGTTGCTCACCATCACTGACTGGAGCGCATGCCCTATTGACAGTTATTTTGCCAACAGAATGACAGTACTTCAAAATATTACAAAGGAAGTGCTTTTGCAGATTCCTGGGACCAGGAACAGGGCCACTTCTTCTCTAGGTCTCTTGGCTTTCTGTGTAACCTAAGTCAGAGGATTGAGAACCATCAAATGGTGAGGAATTCAAGTATATTTAAGGGTGTTTTTTTTTTATTCTCCAAGATTATTATTCTTTTTTCATTTTATTGAAAAACATACTTATCTGGCAAAATATTAATAGAATTTCTTAACTGGTTCATACTACAGAATTTTTTTTAAAACTGAATTTCAGTGTTAGCAAATGGAAAAAATATCATGGACTTCATTAATATACTTCTTAAATCTGTGTGACGGTAATAAATAGCTTTATATTCCTTACTTTGGTTTTCCTTCTCTCTATGTTGAAACAGTATGTAATGTCCCCTTCTCGTAGGGGTGATTCATTTAATGCTCAACTTCTCTGTAAGTAAAGATAGAACCTACAAAGCTCGTTATCTAAAATGAAAAACTAAATCAAAATATTTTGTCTTCAATAATGCCAAATATTTTGATTTTTAGGTGTTTCAATACTTAACTAGATAATTGGTGCAGCTTATTTTTTTATGTATCCTTTAATCCCCAGTAATAAAATTGATAAATCAGCATATACTCATTGATTCATGCTATTTTCAGGATGTAATCACATGTGATCAGGAAATTTATTCATATTATGAATGATAACATTGATGAAGTACAATTTTTTTAAATAGTTTTCTTTTAACTTATTTATTTATTCATACAGAACTGGGGTACAGGCCAGAGATGTGGAGGGTGAGAATATTCACCAGGGACAGAGTGGGCAGCAGAACAGGCAGATCCACGAAGTATACTGCTGAGGGGAGCAGTGGGTAGATAAGGAGAGGTCTGCCACGCCATGTGGTCGCCTCCAGGGCAGGCGGGAATCGAACTCATACGGAAGTGGCTTTAGCTTCTTAATGCTGTTTTAACCCGCTGCACCAACAGGGAGGGCCGATGAGGTACAATTTTAGACTGAATCCCACATAGGCGGGGAAACCAAAAACATTTCATGACTCTTAATAGTTACCTGGCTTAAAAGGACATCTGGTGTTTTCCTTCTGAAAAGCCTGTTGCAAATTCATAAACTGCAGTCAAGATTATAGATTAAAAATAATGAGTGGTTTTTAGGTTAAAATTTTAAGGATTCCTCATGCTTATTCTCTTGGAGCAGTTACCCTGAAAAGGCACCCAGAGCCTGACCTCCAAGTTATCATCAGGGTGTGTGGGCCCCTTGTGCTGTGAGCTTCAGCTTTGAGCAGGAGTCATCAAGACAGAGAGAGGTCACCTCACTTCTCTCAAGGGACTGTGTGGCTTGGAAATAAGCTTTATCACTTTTAGCTCTATGCTTTTCTCACCTTATTTCCTCATGTTCTAGAAAGATCACTAATGGTCAAGTGGAGCAAGTACTATATGACTAACCCCTATTGGGGTTTTTACATAAGGGAGGCTAATTTTATATTTAAATGGCTTAAGTTAGGAGTTCTGCAAAAAGTGACTTGCATACTTGTGAGGCATGACTACTGGAATTAACTGATTGTGGCTGTCAAAAATACTGAGCAGAATGCTCTTCAAGTAGCTTTAAAGTTGGTTTGCGTCATGTGGTTCTTGAGATGTTTATTTCTACACTTAATGCAATGATATGTTTTTAGTAATAAAATATTTATATGAAATTGCACTGGAAATTGTATATTATGTCCCCAGATGTCAAGTTGTCTAGAGTGTTTCATCTGAAAGATAGTCTTTGCCTCTCGTGTGTAGCATTCTCACCCCTCAGGCTGCCTCTGATCTTGGCTCTACAGATTCACAGCCAGTTGCAGGCAGCCTGACAAGCCCTGCTTCAAGTAGGCCCATGCTGCACCTTTCTTTGTGCCTTAGGTCTTTCTCCAAAGCCTTAGAAATTTTCAGGACCTGTGGAGGGAAGTTGGTGGCTTATACCTCCAGGTATTGATACCCAAGCAAAAGGGGCAACAGTGAGCTGATAAAGTTCCCGTCCTAACAGGTTCATGGTACAGGTCTCCTCAAGTAGGATTGCCCACATTGGGAACTGCCTTCTACTATCATTTCTGCATTCTCTGTTTCACTCCTTGTCTCCTCCCAAATAACCTATGTGCACCAATGTTCTCATCACACCTACTTCCAGGTGAAATACAGACAAGTCTACCTAAAGGCCCAGCAGGATCAGAGAGTGATTAACGAGGTACAGGACTTTTGTTGCTGGAGATGTTAAGTCTAAAGTTATTAATTCAAAAATTTAGATGACTTTTTTCTTAGATGAATCTCTTTTAAAACCTTTCCCATCTCATTTGTTTTTCCAGCTAAGACAGAAGGGATGACTTATTGAATGTGTGTAATATTCAGCCAAAACTAAGAATAGAAACTAGTCCAGAATGTCACAGATCCAAGATTCTCCATAGTAGCGTACAGTGCAGCAATTTGTACCGGCACCCTGGCTTCTGGCATTCTTCGTTTCTGCTCCTGTGGCTTCCATGGAGCACAAGCTAGAAGTTCATCTGGACCTCTGCCTCGTCTTTCTTCTGCTGCCTTCAGCTTGTGCATTTGCACCTGGTGCACTGGCTCTCACAGTGTGGAGGCTTGAGAGAAGATGGCAGCAGCACCCAGTAATGGTGCACTTTTTTTCTGAAATCAGAGCAAATCTAGGTCAGTCATAAAATAGCTATGTTACCAATGACCTTATATATTAAGGACTCCTAGTCCCCAGCATCTACGCTTTCTATGAATCTCAAATCTAATTTTAGTTGGCTTCTGTCATAAAGGAAGTTCCTTGTAACTATTTCTGCTTATTTAAATGTATATAGAAACACTTGAACCTCCATAACATACCAAGCCTAATTATTTCAAATGAAAGAAAAAAATCCAGAAAATACATTTAAAAGAATACTGATAAAGGGTGACATGTACAGACAGGTGTAAAACATACATGCATGAACAATAATTAGCAGTGTGATATAAGTTGAGTGGTAGAGAAGACAAAGTCTAGAAACATGGATGCATATATTTCATACACTATGAATTGAACTACTGGTGACCAAAAAGAAAAAGGGAATGTCTGGTCTAGTTGGGAAAGTAGCCAAATAATCCTAAGTGTTTAAGTCTCATGATGCTCTGGAAACTACAGTCAAGGTAAAGCTTCCTGAGAAATAACATTTGACAGAGACTGAAGAATAAATGTTCATTAGGCAAAACAAAGCATTTTAGAGGGAACAGACTCGTCCCAGAGCAGAATGAATGTGTTTACAAGTGACAGGGAAAAAAGTGGTTTGGCTATGGCTTAGAAAGGGAGGAACAGTGGAAGATAGGCTTGGAAAGGAAGACAATGATGAGGTCACATTGAGTCTTGGGTTAATTTTTTGCCTATTTGCTCTTAAGTCCAACTAAGTCTTTTAAATTGGGTTGTGTCGGAGGAATGGGAGACATTGAGTCTTGGGTTAATTTTTTGCCTATTTGCTCTTAAGTCCAACTAAGTCTTTTAAATTGGGTTGTGTCGGAGGAATGGGAGACACAACTGGTTTGTTTCGGAAGACCCACCCTGGTAGAAGTGACTCTGTGCAGCAAACAACTAGCCTTAAGCCAGCTCCAAAGGCAGAGCAAAAATGCATGCGCTCTGGAAGAAAACCTCTGGGTGACCGGGCCTGCTTATGAGTGCCCGGAAAGTGACCTGTGAGGAGTCATGCCCCTCTGCTCCCAGAAGTAGATGATTAATAGTTTGTTGACTAAAAGGAATATCTTTGCTCTGGACAAGGATTGATAGATATGTAAACTGAGGCCACCTGGCGTCTAACTGTCTGCATTAGGTTAGCAGTCATGCAGATAACTGTTGTATGGTATGCTTTGAAGATTACACTTTATGTACTTGAAATGGAATATAATGAGCACTGAAACAATAAAGATACACTGCGTGCTGGACATAGCAGCTCCCCAGTGTCTGATTTCCTACAGCCCCGTGTCCCAAGTCTCAGACTTACTAGATGTCCACACCACCCCAGCTGTGGGATGAACCAATTGGAAAAAGTTAATACAGATGTAGGGAGGCCAGTTAGGAGATTGATTTGCCAATGAGGCAGGTCCCTTTGGGTTCCCATGATGCTTATCTGGGCATCATGCATCAGTCTCCAGAGCAACCTCCGCAAATTCACATAGCATGGGTTAAGTAATGGGCTTATTGAGGAAAATAAAAATGTGTAAGGTCAGAGCAACTGCAAAAAAAGAAGACTCAGCCCCTCCATTCTCCATCATCCCAAGGAAGGGCAAGCCAAGGGCCAAAGACTATTTGGTCTCAAGAAGCAAATTCTCCTGCTTCTCACCCCTTTCTACAAGGAAAATGTGACGAAGCAGTCTTGTCAATGAAGGAATGTATAAGCTGAGCAACAGGAAGTTTGGATTTGCGGTACCAGTGGTCTGGAATGTGGGATATTACACTTTACTACTGGGGTGAAGACACCAGCTCATGGTCCTGAGCTGGAGGGCAGCCCATTCCCTGAAGGACAGAACCAGGCCATTGCTAGCTCATTCTCTGGACAACCAAAGATGAGCAGTCCTTCTTGTTACAATTCAGAGGCTACTATGGGAGTTTAGGTCGGTGCTGAAAAATGTAGTTTTGGTTTTTCTAGCCCTTCTGTCACAATTACTCAACACTTCTTGCACGGACGCAACCACCGGCAACATATCACAGCCATAGCAGCCATAAGCAAATGGATGTCTGTGTTCCAATAAAACGATTTACAAAATTAAGTAGTAGGCCAGTGCTGACCCCTGATCTAGTCAACAGATTATGGACATTTTAATCAGGGAGATGGAATGAAAATTAAGTATTTTAGAAACATTTAAAAAATATGTAGGACTTGGAGATGAATATGGGAATAGCCAAGGAGAGGGTTTTGTCCAGAACACATTGGTTCATTCCACAGGGCTAGTCATGATGCAGGCTCTCTGCTACTACTAGGGGTGCAATCAGTAAATGTTTTCTGCCAATATGGAACTTCCATTAAATATGGGGGGTGAGGGATGGAAGGGGGTAAAAATAGGTGGTTGATGTAGGCTATGCTACCCATGCTGTCTGATGACATTGTGTGGGTAATGGGGGAGACTCCAGAGAAGATGGAGGCTGTTTGGTTTCCAAGAAGACATACCTATGGAAGTCTCCATAGCAATGCTTACTGAATGACCCAATACTTGGCTAATAGCAATTGTATTTGATCATCAAGCAATTCTTGGCCCTCTTGTTTGGGCCTAATTGGGCATCAAAAAATGTTTAATATTTGACTATGGTTTTCTCAGAAAAGTACCTTCGCATAAATCAAGAGTGTAGAGTGTCTTTAGGAATGTAGATAAACATGATCAAGATGTGCTTCCACCTGGGACAGTTTTGAGGGACTTACAGAAACAGATCTGAATTTAGATAGCCTGAGAAAGGAATGTTCAACCCTTTTAACGTCAAAGAAGGACTTAATGATTTGTTGCCTTATATGAGATGCTGACTGGAATGATTGATCATGCTGAGAAAATGGGGATGCTGATTGCTTTTGGTGGTTTTCTTTCTGTGAACAAAAGAATTTCTTTGTAACACGTAGCCACAAAAGTTTTCATGTAGCCATGGGAATAAACACGCTGATTGCTAAAGATTTGCTTCAGTGCCTACACTGATGTAATCCTACCGCTTGAAAATTGTATAAATAAAGACCTGCTGCATTTTTCGGCAGGAGGTACTTGCACCACATCAGGTGTCTGTGTCTTCCTCACTCATCTTGCTGATGCTCTCCCCTCTCACGGGAACCCCCGACTCTTCCTCTGCGGGAGCTGGTCTCCAGCAGGTGATCTTGAAGAAACAAGGATATGAAAATAGCTGACAGGAGTGGAACAGTACGCTAGTGCTATTGTGGACACTATAGTCAGGAAAGGCCTCCTTGGAAGAAATATGTTCCCATCCTTTTTCACTCTGCCCTTAGATATTCTCTCTGTTGCTCCAAGAGCTTTGTGAGCCTCCTCGATTGCTGTTTTTCCTCCTCCAGCAGCTTTTTCCTCTCTCTCAGGCTCCATTGGGCACAGCTAAGCCTCAGAGCTCAGCTGCCAACTTTCTCCCTGATACCCACTGACAGCCTGACTTCAATTACAACTGAAACATGGGACTGTGGGTCAACTGCTGCTCCGCATCTCCAAACATCTGCTGGATAAACTTAGGTTGTCCACAAATCTGGTGAGCAAAGAAAGGAACTCATTTCTTTTTGCCTTCTTCTCAAAGTCCCATGACTGGTGTCATACCCACTCAGATGTACAAGCCAGAAACCAGGGATTTGCAAGCTCTTTTCCCTCCCTCCACATCTCACCATTCACCATCTCTACCCTCGTGTCAGTGTCTCTATGTGCTGACCTCATCCCTGTATCAGCACTCTCCTTGGGGCGTCTACAATAACTACTACCAGCACTTAGCTTTGCAAAAAGCATGTACAGTGCAGCTCACCCATCCTTATCCAAAGCCACCCAGTTCATCTCTGGAGAGGTTACCTAGAAGAGGTAACCCACTTTGGAGCAGGTATATCTATACTTTTTACACATGAATTGTAACACACCACTTAGTGTCTTAAATTATGTCTTTTTGTGTGTGTAATTTCCTTGAGATCTTTTGTTTCAGTACACAAAGATCTATATTATTTCCTGTTTTCACAGCTGAAAAATATTTTTTGTATAATAGTCCAAGCAAACCTATTTGTTTCCAATCATTTGTTATTATCAATGGTGTTTTTTTTTTTAACAACTTTATATCCCATTATTATAATGGCTATAAGTTGTATTACTGGTCAAAAGACATCTATAATTTTTATATTTGTTAGTTATTGTTTTCATTAAAGTTATACAAGCACAGATTTAAGAATCAAATAATTCTAGAAATTTGTTATATATAAAAAACCTAATAATTCCCAGAATTACCCTCTTCAAGTCTTTTTAAAAAATGTGACTTCTAAACAAAATGTATACCCATGACTCTAGATGACACGCCACTTCATGAGTTTTCCATTTTAACATCAATCGGTTGACTCTCCACTCTGGAGGGTGAGAATCTGGCTTTCCATCCTACCTGGTCTTCATTACACAGATTCTTTCCACCTTTCTTCCCCCTACTCCCAACATTGTTATGAAAACCACTGTTATGTCATAATTTGGTTATGAAAAATGAAAGACATTCTGGGATTAGTAGAAGCTTTTCACAAATGAACCTTTTACTACTTTCCCTTTCTTTCATGTTGTCTTCCAGTTATCTGACTCTGAAATTTTAATCCTTTTGTAGGCTTTACCTAGATTAGAACCTTCCCACATGTGACAATCTTCTAACTGAGGCATATGTCCTCTGTCAGGAATGCAACATCTCTTCCCACATAGGAGCCCGGTTTTACGAGGCCTTTTTTCATTGTTGACTTAAAGTTTCAGAATGATTTTCTTTGTAGAGTTCCTTTACCTCTTTAGTTAGGTTTATTCCCAAGTATCTGACCAGCCCCTCTATGTTTATTGTGGCACAATTTATAATAGGTAAGTATGGAAGCAACCCAGATGTCCAAAAATAGATGACTGATCAAGAAGATGTGGTATATTTACACTATGGAATATTACTCAGCAATCAAAAAGGGTAAATGCATGCCCTTTGCAGCAACATGGATGGAGCTGGAAGGGATTATGCTCAGCAAAATATGCCAGAAAAGAAAAAGGAAAATATAGAAAGGTCTCAATTATAGCAGAAATGTAGAGAAAACAAAAAAGGAACCAGGCAACAAAAGTAACTATAATAAAGGAAAAATCAAAATCATTAGGCAACTATAGATCAGAGAGATTCTGGGGTGGGGGTGGGGGAGTAGAAGGACCAGGACAGGAGTGGGAAGAGCACAAGGGACTGTGGTGATGGTGCACAGGGGAACTGGTGCTGGGAATTTCACAGGAAATCACACATTGTACATAAATGAAGGATGATGTAATGAATATATTAAAACAATTTTTTAAAATTCAAAATGAATATGGAGGAAAATATATCCTTTTAAATCTATCCTTTTAAGGTGGCTTCCCCCGCCAGCCCAAGTATGCTAAATGCCTAATCATTAGGCTGTCTGCATACAACTTCCAAGATGTTTGCACTACCTTCTTTTCCATTAAAATTCTATATTGTGGTTTCAGTAGAATTTCAAGGTGGAATAAAAGGAAATGCCTGTATTAAGTATGCCCTCTTCACTAGGAATTTATAACTTTATGGTTTCCCCTGTGGAACTTCCTCTTTAAAACATCCTGTACAACAAAGCCAGGACGAGTTCATTAAGTGAAACCAAGACACTTCCTAGACACATTCCTTAAAAGTTCCTATTATTTCCATGAGCAGATGAAAGCTTATTAGCACAGAAGGCAAAGTCCTTCAAGATCTGATTCCTACTTAGCTCTCATTTATTCATCAGTATTCATTCAACTACTTGTCACTCATTTATTATTTATTTAGCTCTATTATATACCAGACACTATGGCTGGCACAAACAAGAGGGACTTGATTCCTGTCCTTATGAAATACACACACACAAATAAGACTAGCTTTTCTCACATACACACACATACACACAAACATATATGAGAAAAGACTAGATTAACAAAAATATTATACCTATGACTGTTGAAAAAAGGCAGTACAGTGGCTACAGACAACTAAATCTGCAGGAATCTAACAATGTTCTGTCACTCACCCATTTGCTAAAGCCGAACACTCTGCAGTTGTATGTAAGTCCTTACTTTTCATGCCAAATCCTTCTCATGCCTAGCAAGTTCTAAAAATTATTTATTAAATATCTCAATTTTTTTTCTCCTCACCTCACTGCTAGAAAAATAAATTATTATCACCCCTCACTCTTGCAATTGCAACAAGCTCCTTAAGTGCTTTCCGTTTCCCAAGAGCTGGTCATTCATTCACCCTATGATAGCCAGAGCTGCTTCTGTAAATAAAGCTCTGATCTTATCGCACCTCTGCCTAAAACCTCTTAAAATGTTTCCATTGCCCTCAGGAAATAGTCCAAAATCTTTACCATAATCTACAAAGCACTGTTATGGAGTTTTTTTGTTTTTTCTTTTTTTTAAATAAGAGGCCTGGAGTCAGAGACAAATGAACTCAAAACTAGAGTCAAAATTTACTAGCAAGATGACCTGGGGCAAGATACTTGGCAACTCTAAATCTCAGTCCTATCATTTTATTGCAAAAAATGGTCAACAACAGAATCTCGAGTTACCTATTATTTTATTAGGAGGAGTAAACAATTCTGCAAATACAATGAGAGAGCACAGATCTTTGCATTTAAAATACTCATTTACCTCATCTGAGGCCATCCTCAAGAGCTCTTATTGAGGGCTCACCTTAGAGCTCAGTGGTTAGGAGTACCGATTCTGGAAGCTGATTATCCCTATGTTTCTTTCCTCCTCCATAAGATGAGAATAATAACAGTACTCCTACTTCACAGAATAGTTGATGATTAAAACGTGATAAATTAAAATATGTGATAAATTAAAACATGTAAAATGGTTGGAGCCTAGCCTGGCACAGAGGGAACACGTGGTTGCTGCTCTTCTCATTACCTTTCAGTTCTTCCAACACTCCTCCTTCCAGCCTTTCCTTAGCCTATTCAATCTTCAGGCCTAGGTGCAAACTCTACTTCAACAGAGGAGCTTTCTCCACCTCCCAGTACCGTCTAGTGCTAGGACAGCATCTTCAACCTTTACTGCAAATCCCTATTGCACACTGCCTACACTACTGAAACGTCAGTCTCCCGCACACCTCACAAAGGGCTCCCAGGCAGCATATCCCCATGAGCTTCCCAGCATTTTACCTCGACTGTGACGTTCCACCACGTGAGACCACAAAGCCCGACACGGGGCGTTCCTTTGGATTCTCCACCCCCTACACCCTTCAGGCGTTCCGGCCTCTCAGGATAGACCAAAAAAGGAGGCGGAACGTCGAGATCCGGGGGCTGGTTTCCTCGCCGGATCAAAAGCTGAGCGTACCGAGCGTCGCGGGAGCAGAGCCTGGGTCCCCCGGTTCCGCGACATGGCCTTCAACTTTGGCGCTCCTTCGGGTACTTCGGGCACCGCCGCAGCTACTGCTGCCCCTGCGGGTGAGCGACCCCCTAGACCTTATGTTGGGGATCTAGGGGGGCTTCTGGTCCGACCCCTCAGGCAGAGACGCTCGGGCTTGATCCTGAGGTCTCCGCCCACGCGGAGACCTTAAGGGGTACAAGAAAGGGCGGGTGACGACAGAGAGGGTCCAGGAGGCCGCGGGGGCGCGCGAGGCCCAACTCTGAGCTCGCACGCCACGAGTGGGTCCCAGCAGGGCCCTGCCCTCCTGGGCTTGGCTTCCCGTCGGGAAGTCTGGAGAGACTGGAAACGGCTCCTTTCTCTCCTCGTGCAAGACCCGTCTTCCCTCCCACTTCTCAGCCTTAGTGAACCGCGGGAACGCTCCGGTGAGGAAGGGGCTGTGAGAATAGGGCGGGGGACCCCGGCCGCTCCCCTGCGGCTCCGTCGGTCCCCCGCAGCGAAAGGGAGGGATCCAGTGCTGAACTAGGTCCTCCCAGGGGGCTTCGCGCGCCTGCACCTTCCTGCGGTCCCCACCTCCTCTCCTAAACTTGTTTGGAATGAAGTCAAGGTTTCTCTTTGTTCACTGCTGTGAAACCTGCTGATTCTTCTAACACTTTTCTTGCTTTCTTTTCCTTTTCTTCTTCCCTCTCCGCCCTTTTAAAATTTTGTTTCTTTGCCTACACGCCTATCAGGATTTGGTGGCCTTGAGACTGCCAACTCCACCGCCAGTGGGTTTAATTTTGGGGGTTTCGGATTAACTGCTAATCCTGCAGTGAACTTTAATATTGGGAATTTCGGTGTTTCTACTACCTCGGCGACTCCGTTCAATTTTGGTAACAGTCTGGCAAGTGCAGGTAGATACTGCGGGTCGTACGTGTAACAAATGTTGGGAGCAGGAGTCCAAGAATATGTTGTGTTCCCTATTGTGGTGGGGGGGGAACAGCTTATGTCTAACGAAAAAAGAGCATTCATTTACTATTGCTGAATCAGAAACATTTGTCTTAAAAGCTTGGCTTTGGGAAGTCTTGCAATTTTAATGTTCCTTTGTGAAATTTTCAGAACATAATATGCTTTCCAAGTGATAAGAATTTGGGTGGGTTACTAGTTTGAATAGAGTATATTTTCCAACGTATAGTCTCATCAGTCAGGCCCATTTTCTTGGGATTCTTGGACTCCTGCAGTTATTTTTCATTTTTCCTGCATTTTTCATCGAATTTCATTTGACTGTCCTTGTGTTTTCTCCAGAGAAACAAGTCTTATACGAACAGCAGTAAACCATAGTTTTTTTAACCTCATTAATGTATTTTTTAACAACTCCGCAGATTAAGATTTCTGCAAAATAACAATTATAAAAGAATCTCCAATTTACCAGATTTTTGACAGATGATCAGAATTGATTTAATTTACTGTGAGGTAATAAATTCTAAGAGGTAGATAAGCCATCTTTACATTCAAAGACATGATTAGGAAGATTTTGGTATCTATATGTATTGTTTGAAGATAACTGGAAATTTTGCATAACAAGCTATAACCTATGTGTATTTATTTATTTAAAATAGGTCTATGTGTACTTTATATTCACTGACCCTGTACACAAAGTTTGCTCCTCAGCTGCTCGTATATGAATTCATTGTCCATATTCTCTTAACATTATACCTATGCCAATTATATGCATTTACTCCCTAAATACTTGAAAAAGTCTGTTTTTTTTTTTTTTTTTTGTGGAGTGAGTTGTTAACTGCATTCTGACTATAACCTTGGCATCTGCCTTGAAAACATTTTGAAGGAAACTTGAATATTCCAAAGATGAAATAATATTTTATCATTAAGATATACTTAAAGTGAGCAGATACCTCTTGTCACTTGGTATGTTCACTTTCCTTGTTTGCTTAAAATTGGCACTGGGTAAAACAATCATTTTGCAATTTTGTGTTTTCCTAAATAAAGCCACTCAGCTCATAGTTCAACAACAGTAAATCTTTCTGATATATGCTTGATATCATGTTCATTTGGAGTTATCACTTTATGTGTAAGTTTTGAGTTGTGTTTTAGCTGCTCATATGCATATGTAAACTAACAGCCTTCAGCAAACAACCGATAGAAATACTTTATGTTGTATCCCCAAAGATTCAGTATTACTGATAATATGTATGTGATATTATGGAGCCTAAGATAGTTTTTATCGTATAATCAATTCAGAATATATCATAATTATACTGTAGAAGTCAAGACTGTTGGAAAAGATCTAATGTTCAGTACTTCAGGTGATTTTTATCTAGATGTTTACTTACTATTTGAAGTACTGTATTAGAACCTACATATACATGGAGTATTTCGTTGTGCTAGCATACAGCATGTAGTATATTCTTGTGTAATTTCCAATTCAGAATCATAAAATGTATGTTTTTTCTTTTTATATTTTTTATACTACAATATTGCTGAATCTCCAAAATATATGAGATTAAAAGTTAGAACTCCGGAAAATCTGTGGCTTAAATCAGAGCACTTAAGTCAAAACATTTGTCCTAAGTCTACAGCATCATAGTGGTAATAAGGTAAAATCTGATGAGAAATAAAACATAAAACAATTTTAAACACACTAGCACCCTGTTCCATTAATTTCATCTCTAAAACTTACCTAAAAATGAAATTGGTATATTTGCTACACTTTCCAAACTGGTACAGAGGCCTGTGACAGCTGTGCTTGCCTTCCCTTCCTTCCACATTTTGTTGTTTACCCTTTCTTTGAAGAAATCTATTTTGTAATTGAGGTCAGAATGTGGTATGTTTCCTTTGAAAAGTTGCCTTGTCTTGACAGACACTAAGTAGACATGTAAACTAAAAGAGATAGAACTTGAGTAACCCAGCATTGTAAACTGGAAACATAGTCTGCCAGATAATCTGCTGACATACTGTTTTTAAAACATTTGTCACAAAATAAAACATTGAATTAGTGTTTAAAAATCTATTAAGCTTCATGTAGAAAATAGATTTCCTATTTCTCTTGGGGAAAATGGGAATATATATATATAACGCTAGGAAACTACCGTTCTTTACACAGCAATGCTGTGCTGGAATTCAGGGACTGCTGTCACTAGGCAACATCTACAACAGGTTCTGCATTCAGCTTTTCTGCCTCACCAAAACTGTTCACATTGAACATTTCACCAGTCTAATTTACCCATTAATGTTTTCAGTGGTAAGTCTTGTAGGCATTTGAATTTGCAGCCCTTATTTTAAAGGTATAGTCATTCTGATTTACAAATCATCACAGTGGGGTAACAGTTAATCAGTTAACTTTACTTGAAGGGTATATTTCACTGTAGTATTTCTACTATAAACACTTGGTTGCTTATTTCTTGCAATATATCGACTTCTTGATTAGCAGTGCTGGTATTTTTTTTTATATTAAAAATAGAGAAAGGAAAACTAGATCAATATTTTGTCTTTATAACATGAAAAAGAAATTACCTTGTGTTCTTCCTGTCTATCCTTTTTTAATTAGGTGGGTTTGGAGGATTTGGGACAGCATCAACAACAGCAGGTTCTGCATTCAGCTTTTCTGCTCCCACCAACTCAGGCACTACTGGTAAGAGGATATCTTGTCGTTTATAGACATAAGTAAGCTAGAAATCAGTTTTGTTTTCCTAACTTACATAATTCAAATTTTTCATTTAAAGGACTCTTCAGTGGTACTCAGAACAAAGGTTTTGGATTTGGTACTGGTTTTGGCACAACAACTGGAACTAGTACTGGTTTAGGTACTGGTTTGGGAACTGGACTGGGATTTGGAGGATTTAATACACAGCAGCAGCAGCAGCAAACGAGTAAGTATAAGAGGTTTTCACCGTACTTAAAGTATAAAACTAAAACAAGATAGCTAACATTGTACTGTTCAAAATAACTTGTAGTGAATTTTTCTTTTCTAAGAATTACAAACACTATTCTAAAAGATTTCAAAAACTGCTTCTCACACATATATATGTTACAACTGAAGAGAAGACTGGCATGAGTAGGACACTATAAGGCCTATGTGTTTAGTATCATTCCCTTTAAGTTTTCATTGCTAAAAATGACACTTACAGAAAATGGCACAAAAATAGTTCAATGCATTATTGATAAGGTGACCACCCTTATAACACTGCCCACCTGGGAAGTTGGGCCCTGGCCATCTTTCAGGGGTCCTTCCACATATTATCCCCAGTGTCTGCTTTGTGAGAGGAACTTTAGTCCTTTATAGTGATTTTGTCCTTGCTTTTCTTTATAGTTTTGAAATTCAAGTGTTAACAGTTTTGTTCAGTTTGCCTGTCTTAAATCTCTGCTAGTTTCCACTTTCGCTCTCGTTTCTCTATTTGTTGAATAAATCAGATATTTTGTGTGATATTTTCAGCAAAGACCTTATTGATTACATTCTATGGTATAGTTTCAACATATTCCAAAATTGGGTTGGATCTAGAGGCTTATTTATGTTGATAGTTTTATTCAAGAGGCATATAATTTCTGATTGTTGTGCTGTTAGCAATAGCCTTGGTGATCATTTCTTAGATCTGTTACATTATTGAGATCTGTGACTTAGTTAGGGTTACAAATGGGCTGTCATTCCAACCCTACAATTCCTTTTTCACTTACTGGTTAGATAAAAAGAAACTTCATCTACTATTTGATCAACTATTTCCCTTTATTATTAGTTTTTAATAATAAAAACTATCATTAGTTTGCTATCATTCTGCACAGGAAAGTGATTTAATATCAGGAACACTCAAGTATTTAAAACTTTTTGATATTTTTTAATCCACTGCATTATCCTCATTGATGCTTAAGTTGTAATGTTGCAAAGTTGGGCCAATTTATGTCTTATAATTATTTTCTCAAGTCCTTTTGCCACAATTGTAGATACATTGTAGGTATATTTTCGTTAGTGGTTTTTTTAGAAAAAAAATTTAGTAGTTTTTAGAATTAACCTTCCATAGCTTCTTTACTAACTAGCATGGTAGTGTTTTCCAGGGTTATCTTCTATAGGTTAACTTATTTAATTCTCCTAAGAACCCCATGAAATAGTGATATCCATTTTCTAGGTGAGAGATTGTAACTTTATCCACATGTCTTAAAGAAGTACTATAGAACATAATTTCCTTGACTTCCTTTATAATGCTTTTATCATTTTCACATCATTTCTTAGTCACTTGTATTTCATTTTTCTTATATTAAAATTCATCTTACTTATTGAAGATTAGTAACTTGTTAGATGTGAATAATTTTAAGAATTGTCTAACCAGTAGGCTGAAGATAGCTTCAGAGTTGCTCTTTCTAGTATCCTATTAATCTTTTCAACTATTGTCCTAAAAAAATACAAAATTTATTTTTTCTCCAAATTGAGAAGTGATTTTTTTTCCTTGAAATAAATTCTCCAACTATAAATTATTCTAGTTGCATTTACTTTTGTTTGAAGAAATAGATGTGAATCTGTTACAGTTCATTTTCAGAATGTAAGGGGCTTGTTCATATTATGTGGCAGCCGTTTTTGAGTGTGTTATGTATCAGCTTTATGAGACTGAAAATCATAATCCCTGTTCGTCTCCAAGAGGATGATGATAGAGAGAATAAACAACATCCAATAACTATATATATAAAATCATGTATATATGGCAGTGCCTATGTATACCACCTTTTAATATATTCTAGTACAAGTAGATATGTGAAATCACTAAAATAGATCTATGTAAGATGCTATGGAATGTAGAGGAAGAACTGAATCTTGAAGGAATTAGTCAATTGGATAAAGTCAGAAAAGGGTGTTGTGGGCAGAGGGGATACATTGATAAATACATGACTACCTGGCACAGCATAATGAATTTGAGACCTGCTGTTGTGAGCAATTTGGTTTTTATCTGTAGATTATGGCACCATTACCTTGTTTTTAAAACTCCTGCTTTTGAGGTGCTTGTTGCCTGGCTGCACAATCTCTGATAGATCTAATCTGAAATATTTGCATGCTTCCTTTTATTTAATGAAGGCTTTGGCAGTTGGTTCCTAGTGTTGCTTTTCATTTTCTGTCATTAAATTGTGTTGTTTCAATATCTTCATGGCTTATTTGCATTTATTTGTTAGACAAAAAGAAACTTTATCTTTTGTACCCTTTACCTTTTATTCTGAAGACCATCTTCACTCCACTTTGATTCAACATTCTTCCCCTAGATCTTGGCATCACTTACAGCTGTTCTAATTCCAAAACCAATAATGTGAAAGTCTCACAACCTATTGCTCTTTTTGCCTGTGTTTTCTATTTCCAGTGTAGCTATTCTTAGATCTCATCAGTAGATTTAGACCACTGACACTCTGCTCCTCCTCAGCAGCTTCCTGTCTTCACCGTTTTCACCAATTAAATTGGGTACTATGTCCTTTTCATTTGAGTCCCTTTTCCCAATATGCTAAAATTCCTTGTCCTTGTGTCACATCTCTCTTGAGAAATACACACACATATCCAACCTTGGCCTGTAGTAGCTCAACTATCTATCCAGATACTGCCCGAGAAAATTACAGAATGTAGAATGACTAGTACCTCTAAATTCTTACTCAACAACCTTGCTCTGGGCCTCAACATTGCCTGACATTTCTGCACATAGTTTAGGGATTTCTCTAAATTAAAATTATTTCAACTTACTTACTCTCCCATTTTTTCGAATGGTTATTTTAAACCTATTCTCTTCAAATTTCTGTTCTCATTGTTAGCAGATGGCTTTAACTTCTTCAAAGAGAAAACAGAATCCCTTACTGTAATTCCTTAACTTTTCTAACACCACATCTATTCCTTCACCTCCTCTTCTTTCTCTCTCCTTTTCGCTCTTCACCTTTGCTCTAGACCTCATTCAGCTTCTTTCATGGAACCTTAGTGCTGTTTATTCCTACTCATATCTCTCTCGTACACACACACACACACATGTGCACTTATCTTCTCTCTTCAAGGACCCTTTCGTTTTCCTTAAAACATTAACAACAAAACAAACCTACTTTAATCTTGCTTCATCCACTACTCTCTTTATTCCCTTCCTCTTACTTCAGATACTCATGGAGGATTGGGAGGCTCTCCAATTCTTCCTCTTACCTCTTGGCCAGTATTTATCTAGTTTCTGTTTTTCTTACTCAGATAGTTGAGGTCATTAATCATCTCAAACCCAGTGAATATTTTCTGTTCTTTAATTTTGAAAAATTCTAACACAGTAAAGTTCTTTTCATTGGTTTGTTCAAATTATGATCCAAAATAGGTTCACATATTTCATTTTTTGTTACCTTTTAAGTTTCTTTTTAGTTTAGAAGTCCCTACTTCCCCTCCCCCCACCCCAAAATGTCACACATTCTACATTTGTTTCCTTATAGTGACATTTTTTAGTCCCCATATTTCTGGTGATGTGGAAACTGATCAAGAAATTTTTTACCATATGGGAAGCGAGTATTAGTTGTAGTAAGAAAAAGACATTTGCCATTAAGTAGAAAGAAAATATATTAATAAATTGTAGCCAGACACCTTGCTTTAAACTCTGAGCCCCAGACTTGTTCCCTGTTTTGTTAAAGAGTGAGAAAAGCAAGTGTCAAAGGAGATAAAGGCATACTCCCAGCACCAAACTGAGACTTTGTATCTGTATTCAGTAATTTAAATAATTTTTTTGTTATGTGAATGAATGTGTGTTAGTGACTCAACTGTTGTTTGAAAGTTTAATTTCATGTACCTGGGGTGGGTACCTTCAGAACACATTGATCTGACCTAACAAATTTACCTGTCTTTTAGAATACTTTTAGCACAGAGAAGTGATTTGCCCAAAGTTACACAACCAATAAATAAACTAGAATCCATTTGCGGTTATTTTCATTATATATTTCATGAAGAGAAAAGAAAGAAAAGTATTACTAAGCTGGTTATGTTCAATTAATGTATATTAGCTGGCATTCTTGTGATTTCTTTTTTTCATTTTGTATCCCCTAAACTTAATACTACAAATGTAGTAATCAGGTTGTTTATAAAAATAATTCTGAGGGCCCTCCCTGGTACGCAGTGGGTTAAAGCACAGCACTAAGAAGCTAAAGCCACTACCGCATGAGTTCGAATCCCGCCTGCCCCAGAGGTGATCCACATGGCGTGGCAGACCTCTCCTGACCCGCTCGCTGCTCCCCTCAGCAGTGTACTTCATTGCTCTGCTTGTTCTGCTGTCCTGTCTCTGGTGAATCCTCTCACCCTCCACATCTCTGGCATGTACCCCAGTTCCATATGAATAAATAAATAAATCTTAAAAAAAAAAAAAAAGACAATTGTGCAACTTCATAAACTTTACTTTTCTGTGCCCATATGCATTCTTTTTTTATCTTTTTATTACCATTTTTTTAGGTAGGTATGATATCACACCACTATATATGGTTACAACTTGTGTTCTGGTAATAGACTAGTTACTTTAATATGACATGATTAGAAAAAAAATTAGCATTGTAAAAATTGTCAGTGTTAATTTTCTTGTTGCTGCCATAATAAAAGTTTATTATTTTTGAATTCTGGAGGCTGGAAGAAATGGGTTTCACTGGGCTAAAATATTGGTAGAGCTCTGTTTCTTCTGGAGGCTTTAGAGGGAAATACATTCCCTTGCTGCCTTTTTCAGCTTTTAGAGTTCCTCTGCATTTTTTGGCTTCTCCTTCGATTTTCAAAGTCAGCATAGCCGCTTCAGTCTCTCTGAATCTGATATTCTTCCCTGTGAGGCTTCTTATGACTATGTTGAGCCCAGTCTGGTAAACCCAGGATAACTTCAACTGAATCACATCTGCAGAGTCCCTTTTGCTGTATGAAACAGCATATTTACAGTTTCTGGGAATTAGGATATGAGATATTAAAGGAAAGAGGGCCGTTACTCTGCCTCCCACACCTAGAATCTGAATTGATTCTTTCTTTTTGAAATACTAATTTTGGGGTACATTTTTAGCACTAGGTGGTCTCTTCAGTCAACCTACACAAGCTCCTACTCAGTCCAACCAACTGATAAATACTGCAAGTGCTCTTTCTGCTCCAACGCTATTGGGAGATGAGAGAGATGCTATTTTGGCAAAATGGAATCAACTACAGGCCTTTTGGGGAACAGGAAAAGGATATTTCAACAATAACATTCCACCAGTGGAATTCACACAAGAAAACCCCTTTTGCCGATTTAAGGTATTAATGCTTTCTTTAATCTTCATTTGAAGAGTGTTAGAAATAAAAATTCTATTTTAGGTTAAAATACTCAGATTAAAACAATGCCAATTGCTTGTTTTTTTGGGGGGGAGGTTTGTTTTTAGTACTTCTTGAACATAGTACCATTATACCTTTATTTTAGAAATAAAGGAATTGTAAAATTGAAGTAATTTCTTACATATGTGTGTTTGAAAGTGACCAGACTATCACTGAAGGAGGTGATTATTATTTTACCTAGGGGAAAAATTGCTAATAGGAGGAGAATGGTCTGCTTGGCAGCTCTAAAGGTGAGATCCAAAACTAGAAGTTTTAGTGGTCATCATCTGTCATTGACCAGTACACTCTGCCTAGCATATAGGATGTGTAATTTTGAATGTATGATCCTTTTGTCATTGGATGTCAGAGCCATTAAAGCAATAGTCCATTTTCTTTTTGTGTGTACCTACCAACCTTTTCATTTGAGATTTGAATTTAATATAGGTTAACTTGGCAGTGTACTTTTCATATCAAGACTCTTTTGAATTTGGAACTGTATCACTCTAATCAATGTGTACATAATAAGCCTGTTCGGAACTGCAGGCTAATGATCAAATGCTTTAACATGATCAAACAGCCAAAAGTAATCAACTATCTTTTTAGAGAACATATTTATCTCATCACTCTAAGAAAAGATGACGTATATCTTTTCAGTCTATAGGGCTGAAATTGTTAACTTTTGTTTAGTGACAGTGAGGTATAATACTATAGTAGACGTAGTAATTGAATATAACAATTTTTTAAGTTGATGTATAGCATGCATATGGTAAAATCTATGAAACTCATCTAGAGTGAATTTAAATTTTTCAAAAGTTGTGTGTAAGTGGTGACAGAAAACACTATCTAAAAGAATAATTTTTTAGAAAGGTATATAGTTTATTATATTTAATATTATGTAAAAAACTGACCTGTTTCAGGTTTATGTTAATAAGACTATAAAATGATGTATTCATTCTTTATAGTTAGTATCCATAGATTGACAACATGATTTTTAAAGTATTTATTAGGGGCCCTGCCTGGTGGTGCAACGGGTACACCAGCACAGCTATTGCAGCCACTACAGCATGAGTTCAGTCCCAGGCCAGGCAGATAATCCACATGGTGTGGAGATCTCTCCTCTCTGGCCTGCTGCTCCCTTCGGCAATGTATCTCAGTAGATCTGCCTGTTCCGTTCCCCACTCTGTCTCTGGTGAATCCTACATCTCTGGCCTATACCCCAGTTTATGTGAATAAACAAATATATCTTTAAAAAAATAAGTATTGTAAATAATTTTCTATATAGTTAAACTTATTCCATAAGTCAGATATATAGTAAAATAAATTTTATCCATGACTTTGGCAGACATTTTTATAACAGGCACAGTTGTTCCAACATTGTCCAGAAAACACCTAACAGTAATGGTTATCAAAATTTCTCATTGGAGGAAGCCATTTAGTTATTCTATTGAAGAGGAAATTTTAAGTTTTTATTAACATTTGGGTAAAATATTTTCTCTTTATACTTGTGTGCCCTTTTCCTGCAAAGAGTGGTGGAAAAATCATTCCCTTCAAGCATTAAGCTATTTTTCTTGTTTTAGCAGATAATTAAGTTATTAAACATCTGAATTAAGATCTGTATATATTTTTGATATTGTTTATTTTGTCATTCCACAGGCAGTAGGTTATAGTTGTATGCCCAATAATAAAGATGAAGATGGGCTAGTGGTCTTAGTTTTCAATAAAAAAGAAACAGATATTCGAAGCCAGCAACAGCAATTGGTAGAATCATTGCATAAAATTTTGGGAGGACACCAGACCCTTACTGTAAATGTAGAGGGTATTAAAACATTACCAGATGATCAGTAAGTATACACTAAATATACTATTTTTGTGTGCTGTGGTCCCAAAAGAGAATGAGCAACAGTTTTTGTTGCTAAAGCACAAATTAAATCTCAGAGCAGCGTATTATTTCTCAGCTAGTCATTTTTCAGTATGTATAGAAACATTTAAAAGCTTTTTCTTAATCTTATTTTCTTAACTTACTGAGTGCTAATTATAACATCTTAACATTTTTTCATTCACAAAGAGAAATATTTATCACAGTTGTGTATAACTCAAGAGCCACAAAGACACAACTGGAAAGTTTTGACTGATTACTGCTCATGTGCATTCATGAAAGAATTGCTCAGTTAACTTCCTGTGTATCATTTTCAGACTTTGTGTCAAGACATTTCCTTAGGATATTTTGGATAGAGAGCTATTAATGAGATAGTGACTGAAAACAGATTTTGCTGCTGCTTCTTAATTGTAATTATGTCCATAAAGCTTCATCAGATCTCCCAAAGTCCTTCCTGATTCTGGATTAAAAAAAAAATAAGTAACATTTACATAAGACTTTGCAGCTGAGCAAATCTTTTACAAATATTATTTGCACGTCATATTTTAACTGTTATCATTTAAGGTGAGCATAACATTAAGGTTCGTAATCTTCAAGATTTACAAAAAAATATTTTCATTCTCATAACATCTGAATTCAGCTACCCTTTGAAAAGTCACTTGCTGCATTGATACTTGTGGCTATGAGTTATAAACTATATTTTATAACTTAGTTATTTTTCTCACAGGACAGAAGTTGTCATTTATGTTGTTGAACGCTCTCCAAATGGTACTTCGAGAAGAGTTCCAGCTACAACACTATATGCCCATTTTGAACAAGCCAATATAAAAACACAATTGCAACAACTTGGGGTCACCCTTTCTATGACTAGAACAGAACTGTCTCCTGCACAGATCAAACAGCTTTTACAGAATCCTCCTGCTGGTATGTTTCTAGAGCTTATAAAGTTGAGAAAATGAATGATTTAGTATTTGATTACCGATATTAAATAGTTTCCTTTTTGGGTGATAGTTTTGAATATTTTCATTGTCTCCATTTACTTTTTTTTATTATACATCTAATGTTTTTAGACTTTGAGAAATGATAGACTCAAGGAAAATAGCCTATAATCTACCCACCCACTATTTTGGTTTTTTCCTAGTTTATCTCATTTTTACTGAATATGCAAATAAGCCTGATTGTGTTATCACCATAAAAGACACAAGAGGCATAACTAGATAGGTGAAGTAACGGATCATCTTTACTTCCCTTCCACTGAAGTGTAACTATTAGTAACTACCTGTGATTTTTTTTTTTTTTTTAGATTTATTTATTTATGCATACAGAGCTGGGTACAGGCCAGAGGCTCGGGGCGGTGAGAGGCTTCACCAGAGACAGAGTGGGGAGTAGAACAGGCAGATCGACGAAGTACACTGCCTAGGGGAGCAGCGGGCGGGTCAGGAGAGGTCTGCCACGCCATGTGGTCACCTCCGGGGCAGGCGGGAATCGAACTCATGCGGAAGTGGCTTTAGCTTCTCAGTGCAGTGCTTTAACCCGCTGCGCCACCAGGGAGGGCCACTACCTGTGATTTTTAACAAGCAAGTACACTTAAGTTCTTTAAAAAAAGGATTCTGCACTGTACATTTATTGCAGCTTACCTTTTCACTTAACCGTATTTCTTTACTTTCCATATTAGGACAAGAAAGTAAATCTTAGTGTTTCAGAAACTGTGTCATTATGAATGCACCTTACTTCACTTAACCACTAGTGGAAGCAAACCTTTTCACTATTAAACTTTACAGCAACTGATATTCTACTGAATAATATCTGCAAGCACATGAGTGTGTATTTTGTTTAGAATAAATCTGATACTAAAATTTGAGTTGATTGTATATACTTTGTAAATACTTGTTAAATACTGCCAAATTGCTCTCCAAAGAAAATTTTATGATTTACATTCATAATCAGAATGTGTTACTTTCCTCATATTTTCATTCTACTATTCCTTTTGCTCTGTATTTGCCAACAGTAGAGTTTACCACCATGGTGCTGAGAAATATATTTACATTTATATATCTTGATTACTAAAAGTTGAACATTTTTGTATATTTATTAAACATATTAAACATACTAGCCACATGTTTAATTTTTTGTGAATTACCTATTCATGTCCTTTGCCCATTTTCTATTAGATTCTTTTTGCCTTTTTGAATTATAGGAGCACTTTCTGTAGTCTATGAGTTAATTTATTCTATAGAATATAGGTATTTCCTTTCAGTATCTACTTTTTTAAGCCTTATCCTGTGAAATTTTTTTATATTGGTTGTATTTGACAGTTATTTTTCTTAACAACTTGGCATTAGGAAGGCCTTTCCCAGAAAAATAAAGATAAAAAAATTTATATTAGAAATATTTCTTTTTTATGATAGGTGTTGATCCTATTATCTGGGAACAAGCCAAGGTAGATAACCCTGATCCTGAAAAGTAAGTATCTTCATCTTCATATAAGAATTAATGTTATAGGGATGTAAATATTAGCTGTTAATTCTCACATTTGGGGTGTTTATTTTTATTGCATTGTAAGGCTGTAAGCAGCATAGTGTGGTGAAAATATTAAACTTTTTGAGTGCCAGTCCCCTAGTTATATTTCCACTTAAAAACATTTTAAAATGGAATTTCTGACTCACACTGTATTTCCTTATTTGTAAAATATTTACAAGTATTTGTTATAAGAAATTTCTGTGGTGTAATATTGTCTTAGAATCCTAGAAATTTAATGTGAGTTTATATGAATGTTGTTATGCAAACCTTAACTTCTTACATTTTATAATGATAGACTTATAGTCTGAGAATTGACTACTTGTATTTCTTTAGGTTAATTCCTGTGCCAATGGTGGGTTTCAAAGAACTTCTTCGAAGACTGAAGGTTCAAGATCAGATGACTAAGCAACATCAGACTAGATTAGATGTGAGCATCTAGTTTCTTTCTTTGACCCTGGGAGTAAGAGTAATGAGAGGGATTGCAAACATTTCCTTTTGCCATGCAAACTACTATTTTGTTTTACAGGGAAACGATATAATGTTTACTGCAAATGAACAATTACAGTTTTATATAACTACTTTTACCCTTTACCTTATATCACAATATAAGCCATTGCCATAGATTGAGTTATGGATAGGGAAAGTTATGAAATTAATTCTGAATGGAAAACATTAATGAAATGGGATTTTAACTCAGTTTGTAAGGTTAAAATTTCATAAGACAGACAGTGGTATTTCAGGACAGTCAAAAGCAAATAAAATTCCAGAAGCATAAAAATATGTTCAATTATGTAATTAACACCCCTTTCTCTCCATTCTGATGACTCCAAGCACTCTGTAGGGGTTACTGGTTTATACCATATTTTCCAAGAGTAGTTAGATTAGGGTATACTTGTTTATTATGGCCCCTCTTGGGTGTCACTTTTTAGATCTTTTCCCATTCATTACATGATTATTGGCTGTACTCCATAGTATTTCAAATTCCTTTATTATTTCTGAAAAAAAGTTTATTTTTCTGTGTACCTATTCTCATTACTAAATATCCTAAAACTCAAAAAGAAATCTTTGAATAGTACCTTTTCATTTTTAGATATACAAAAAGAGAAGAAATGCAAATGAAGATTTAAAGGGGAAGTTAAAAAGCAAATCTCAGACTCATCTTAGAATTAGACTTGGCATCTAGAACATGATGAGTCATGGCAGCTATATTTGATTTGTATTTAAAAAAATTTTTTGAACAGATTATTTCTGAAGATATTAGTGAATTACAGAAGAATCAAACTACAACTATGGCCAAAATTGCACAATACAAGAGGAAACTCATGGATCTTTCCCATAGAACTCTGCAGGTAGTAACTGGATTTTTTTTTTTTTTCAAACATTTATTCACAATACATATATGTTAGAAAATAAACTATGGATTTTTGTAAAGAAAAAAAAAACTAAAAGGAAATAACATCGTAATCATCGTAATCTGAAATTAAAAGTACCAAACTCTTAGTAAGATCTAGATGTTTGAGGTGTCAGAGGATTAGGTGAGGAGAGCAGAAATAAATTCAGATCTTATTGAGGGGGTGAGGGAGAAGGCAGTGAAGAAATCATGTTGTAAGGGTAGCATGAATCAGATCGTTAGTATCTTGTTTTCATAAATTCAAAAAGTAATAAAAAATACTGTCAATTTTTAGTGCTGGTAAAGAATAGTATAACCAATAGTGAATGGAAGCAATTTTACAGAGCCTTCGAAGTAGAGGACGTAACAGAATGATTAGCAATAAAAAAAATTGTAAAGCTTCTTTGAAACGACAATAGCTAAGCACGACATGAGTCTAAACAAGGACAAAAGGATTTCTCTTGTGTATGATAAAAAGAAAAAGAAGTGGGGAGAAAGGAAGCATTACCAGATGCACACAATAGCTTAAGAAAATAACAGCATGAAAATTTGTCAATTCTGGGCATTTCATATAACTGGATTCATGTAATACATGGTCTTTTGTGACTGGCCTCTTTTGCATAATATGTTTTCAAGCTTTACCTGTGTAGTAGCATGTAATAGTATATCATTACTTTTAATTGCTTGAATACTCCATTATATGAATAAACTGCGTTATTGTTGTTTTCTAATTGATTTATGCATACCAGAACTTGGGGGTACAGTTCAGAGGTGTGGGGCTGGGAGGTGGTGAAAGGAGGGCAGGAGAGGTCTGCGCCATGTGGGTCAGCTCCCTGACTAGGAGTCAAATTTGTGCTGCCGTGGCTGCAAATAGATGCATAGTGCTGCACTTTAACCTGTTTGGCCACTAGGGAGGGCCCTGTATTTCTACTTATTGATAAACATTTTAGTTGTTTCCATTGTCTGGATATTATACCTACTGCTGCTGCTAATATTCATATGCAATTGTTTGTGTAGACATTCCTTTTATTTCTTTTGGGTACATAAACCTGGAATTGGAATTGGAATTGCCTGTGTTTTAACTTTTGAGACCTGTTTTCCAGAGTAGCTGTACCATTTTACAGCTTTGCTTTTAGTACATTCCAAAGTAAAAATCCATAAGCATGATTAAATTCTAATAAATTATGCAAATTATGCTAAGTGAAAAAGCCAAACTTCAAGGGTATCCTTTTATATGAAATGAACAGGCAAAACCAGAAACAGCTACAGATCAGTACTTGGTAGGGGCAGAAAAGAACTTTAAGGGGTGATGAAAATACTTTAACTTGATTGTGGCAATGGTTAACATGGGTATGCTTGTCAAAATTCATCTTAAAAGGATATATTGTGTATGGATTATATTTCAATAACTCTTAATACCAAAACAATCAGAAATGTGTAACATCTAAGTGAAATATAAACAAAGACACTCCATCTACTTATATCCTAGAAGAATATATTGTGACCAAGTAAGGCTTATTTCAGAAATGCAGGGTTCTATAATACTATAACAAGTTACTATATCAACGCATTAAAGGCAAAAGTAGTCTAAGGAGCAAAGCAGTAAAATCCCATTTAGACATAAAACAGCCCAGAAAATAAAACTATGCATATGTGTGGGTAAAACTAAATAGCTACTTGCAAAAAAATTTTAGGCTACTATCTTACATCACATGTAAAAACTTAACTAAAAATGGGTTAAAGGTTTGTACCCAAGACTTGAAACCATAAAATTAAAAGCATAGGCTGGAGCTACTTGATACCATTCATCACCAAGAGCAAAGCGGACATCAAGAGTGTAAGAGAATTTGCTTTGCTTTTACCTATTCTCATGTTGTATTGCTTCCTAAGTGTAAATTCTTTTAAAAACATCCAGTAAAAATTTTACTTAACATTTGATATAGCAAGACTTAGTCTTAAACTTGGTATTAAAACTGTCTTTGTGCTGTTTTTTAAGCATAAAAAAAAGCATAACACCACTTTAAAACAATGTTAAGTGTACATCAATCTACTGTCACTTGTCTAACAGAAATGGACAAACATAATTGGTATCTGGAACTGTTCATTGGTAGTGTATTATTCCGGGGTTTTCTTCCAACCCACTTGTAACTCTTGCATAACTGAAAAGAGATGACTCCTGGTCTTGGTGTGTGTCTGCTTGTGTAGGTCCTAATCAAACAGGAAATTCAAAGGAAGAGTGGATATGCCATCCAAGCGGATGAAGAGCAGTTACGAGTTCAGCTAGATACAATTCAGTGTGAACTAAATGCGCCTACTCAGTTTAAGGTAACTATTTATCAGATCATAAATTTAGAGGTGGTTTCAGGTGGATCTGTAGATAAATGTCACATGCAGTTCAAAAGAGGAATTTTGCATGTTTAATAAAAACAAGTATTTTCTTGACTCAAAGCTTTTCTAAAATACACTCTTGATTGTGTTATTTTAGGCTTGTATTACTATTTCAACGGATGTATGGGGGAGAACTGCACAGTTTGCATACTGTGCCTATCAGATTAAAAGAAAACATTTTTTTAGAAGTGGTTATCTTTGTTGGGTATTGTAATTTGACTCAGTCTTATTTTAGGGCCGACTGAATGAACTGATGTCCCAAATCAGGATGCAGAATCACTTTGGAGCAGTCAAATCTGAAGAAAGATACTACATAGATTCCGATCTCTTACGAGAAATCAAACAGGTAAGTGTTGGCACTGGAGTGCCATTATAAAAAGCTGAATTCACTACTCTGAATCTGTATCTGTTATGATGGTTCAAGTGCAAAAAAACAGAAAACAAATGTTGGTGAGGGAAGAACCTTTGTGCATTACAGGTGGCAATGTAAAATGGTACAGCTGCTGTGGGAAATAGTACAGCAGCCCTTAAAAATTAAAAAAAATTACTGTATGATTAGCAATTCCAGTACTAGGTAGATAACTGAAAGAATTGAAAGCTAGGACTCAAACAGATAAACTTGAATTTCCCAAATTCATAGCATTATTCACAATAACCAAAATGTGGAAACAATGCAAGTGGTCATGGGTGGCCGAACACAGTGCATGGTATTTACACCAAAGGATTATTCTTCAGCCTTGAGATGAACTTCTGATATATACCCCAACGTGGATGAAGACATTAATAAGCCATTTTAAGCGGATAAATTATGATTCCACTTACATGAGGTAGCTGGTAGTCCAATTCCAAGACAGTGTAGAATGGTGGTTGCCAGGCACCAAGGGGTGGGCTAATGAGGAGTTAGTATCTCATGGGAACAGAATTTCATGATGGGAAAATAAAAACATTATAGAGATAAGTGATAGTAATTGTGGACCAACACTATTAATGTATTTTGGGCTTATATTACTGCTGTAATGTACATTTCAAAATGCTTAAAATGGAGAATTCTGTTATGTATACATTACTACCAATAAAAAAATCTCTTCCCTAAAAAGATGAATCCAATGGTGGTGGCTGTATTAAAAATTCCCTCGACCCCACTATTCAATATAGCAGTCGCACCTGGAATGTCATTAGAAATGCCAACCTCAGGTCTCACTTTAGATGACTTGTTCCCATTTTTTCACTATGTGACTTGTACGCATGCTAAAATTTGAGAAATAGCTGCATTGTATCTTCTTAACCTGTATGCCACATAATTAGCATATATATAGCATATATATTAGCCACACACACATATATATGCATCCAGAATTTAAGTTAATGTTCACTATATTTGATTTTATTGCTTCCTGAGAATGTATCTTACTGAAAATCATATAAAAGTGTCAGCTAAAGACATAGTTGAAGTGTGTAAGTATGTACTCCCACCATATTTAGTTATTAAGTGCTATATTACTAGTAAAATAGCGGGGGAAAGTCTTATCATATGAGAGAAGTTTTTAAATTATCAATGATTTTTTTCTTCTTTCTAGCATTTGAAACAGCAGCAGGAAGGCCTCAGCCATTTGATTAGCATCATAAAAGATGACCTAGAAGATATAAAGTTGGTAGAACATGGATTGAATGAGACTATTCACATCAGAGGTGGTGTCTTTAGTTGACAGTGTACAACCTGTGCCAAGGGCTTGTGAAATGTTTCTTTTTGTTACATCAGTCTTTCCTTAAGAATGAAGCTGACCACATGGAGGGGGGGAACACAATCTTCTGGTTTGTTTTTTGTGAAGGATTCTGAGAAATTTTTGTTTTTTTAAATCTGAACGTAATTATCACATTACAACTCTTCAAAGATAGCCTTTGAAAGTATGAAGATGTACTTTATAAAGAAAAGTACATAATTACCAGAAAATATGTACTGTCATACAGTTTCACAACAGCATTGTTAAAAGTAATCAGTGTTTAATGATTATTCTCTATTGAGCCCATATTCTGCTTTCCATAGCAAGTAAATATGAGTTATCTGCTTTGCACATAGCAAAATAAACTGTATAACTACTTGGCTATTGGAGATTTGTTCTTCAGAATGTAAATGTACATCAGCTTTTATATTTGGGAATTCACTTGTGGGAGGAGTAAAGAAAATCCAAGAATATTTAATGATTAATGTGGTTTTCTTTTCGTTCTATAAAGATTGGAAAATATATTTTTATATTATTTTACTTGTTTGGAATTTACAGAACACAGCTAAGCAATTAGGATGTAACAAAATTACATTTTATCATTTTTACAACTTTTGTTTTTTAGACCTTTATTTCTAAAGATGAAAACAAATAAATTCTTTATTATTACTTTTATATAATTCTGTCTGTTGCTTTGTTTCTTTGACTTTGGGAGAATTAATCATTTGTGCCCACACGAGTACTGAATCAATCACAATTCAAGAACTTTAGGTTTTCCTTGTTTTTGAGTCTGATATTTTTTCCTTCCTAGGGAAAAAATATCAATGCTGATATACTTTAACTAGCACATGCAAGAAAAATTTAATTCAGATGTCATCAAGGATAAAGAATGCCCAAATTTAACAGATCTTCTAAGTACATACTGTACATCTGGACTGCACCATCATGGCCCCCCCCCGGGAATGCTTTAACTTGGTACGTTCATGTGAAGCTGTCTACGAGGTGCCATGACTGGTTGCTGCATGTACTGTGGAGAGGGTGAGACTGATGCACTACGTAGCCAGAGGCTTTCCTCTGAGAGCCACATGGCTTGCAACTGCAGACTACAGCACAGTAGTGTAGGAGACTCAAACTGATCATTTTTTCCTGTTCTGGTTAGCCACTGGAAGTTTGCAGTCCTTCTTTCAAGTTTATGGCACGCAGATTTGCTGTACTACTCTAGATACTACCTTCCATCATACTTTCCTATTCACTGTCCTAACTCCAACAGTGTTGAGAGAGGAATGCCTTTCTCTCCTTGTTTTCTTTTTGACCCAGAAAACAAGCTATCCTGTCATCCACATAGACGCTTCTGTCCCTTTGCAGTGCACTTCCACCCTCCTGGTAGTAGGAAGAGTTCTTTATCCAACTGATGGGAACTGGTACTCGCTGACCACATTCTCTAGTGGACAGGGCATACTCTGTTCACTTCTAGCCTCTCATTTTACATGCTGTGATACTGTTAGGTTCTTAATCATGGCATAAATACCCCAGCAAAGGCCCGGGGCTTGCCTTTTAAAGATAGGTCCAGTCAGTGCCTCGGTTTGTGTCACATCAGTGACTGGCACAAGGCAGATTTCTTGTCCTAGTACATGCAGCTGGTTAGGTAACAGATTTGGTCTGTACCCACCCAAACAAGTGGTAACTAAATTCTTGATTCGGTTGGAGAGGATGAAAAAGACCCATTTTGACTTTAGGACGAAGTTGTATTCTCCAGCATAGTTTCAGAAGTGGTGTTTAGTATTTAGTTGGCCAAGGGTTCTTATGGACATGAAGAGGTAAGTGATAGGAAAAAAACACATTAAACCCCCAACACCTAGTTTTGATTTTATGCAGTTTATCTTTGAAATGGATCTTAAATCCTTTTTGAAACACAAAGTATAGGCAAGCATCAATTACCAAAGCCTACATTGGGCACTATTCAACTACCACGCTCCCTTGGGACACTGCAAGAAGTACTCATGAAGGGAAGATGAATTGACACATGATACTATTTGAACTCAAAAGTTTGATTTTGCAAAGATAATTAGGATCTGTACAATTTTAATTGAATCAAATTCATGCTAAGCACTAACATTAGCTCTCTTAAAACCTGACAAGTATAGTGAAATTATGTCTAATAACCTTAAAAGTCTTTTATTGAATTCAATCAGAAGTATACAGATAGGGTTTTGTTTTCTCTCTTTTTTTTTTTTTTTGGTAATCCTAGTATAGGAATAAGTGAACAACGAATTTTATGAGATCTGGCCAGACTTTATGAATTTGCAAAATGAATAACAAATACACAATTCTCATTCTGTCAACTACCTTTGACCAACAAGTGGAAAAAGCTTTCGTTTTGGTGTCTTTATGTGAGATCCCTGTAGTGTAATTCAAGCAATAAAGAATTTATCAGGCTACAGGGCTATGTAGTAACATAGCAGAAGCACTGAATAAAATGACGACTGTCCCAAAAGGTGGAAGCAGCGTTTGGCCAGATGATGCAGAAGGATGGGTTTTGGGACCTGGAACTGGATCTGGGCCCGGACGTGGAGCTGTTAAATGAAAACACACAGTCACTGACACATCATTTTCATTATAAAGTATCATGCACTATAGCATGTGTGCTGAATATGTACAGAAATATTCAAGGTAGAAACTTTTCCTGAAATGCTTCTAAGCAGGTACAGCTTTTGAATAAAGTTCATTACAGATTTCAGACTATTCCAGTTTATGTGTGCGTGTGTGTGCATACATGCTTACGTAGTTTTTATCGAGGATTTCACAAGCTTTCTAATTATCTCATGGAGACAGTTCTCCAGAATTTCTTAGCAATTTTCTACTTTCGCTTCTTGTATATTTTGGGTTTAAGTATTTCAAGTAGAGTACACGTCATACGCATATTCTAATTGCTACCAATAAACAAGTGACTAACCACAAATTAATTATAGTTGCATTTGTGTCTTGCAAGCTGACTCTTCATATATACACAAAACAGTGCCCTGGAGGAAACTGCTGCTCCAACTTGAACTAACAGAGAAACAGAGTTCACCCAACTCAGGATTATGTTTCACACTGCCCTTAACCCAGAAAACTGCTGGCTCTGTTCTGTTTACATAGATTGTAAGGGATCTGACTGGAAATTTTCAAATGGGATCACCACTCAAAACTTAGGGAAAAGGGGCAGTAAATGTTACATATGTGTTACCAATATACTAGACATAATTATGAACGAAGTTCTTTGTACAGATGGGGAAATGAACAAGGCAGATACACTATGCAATAGTTTTTTACTGTACAGCAGTGGTTCTCAAGGGAGCAATATTGCCCCCTACAGGGCTGTTTGGGAGTTATCAGTATTTTCGATTGTGCTACAGTGGAGTGTCATAATGCAATATTGGGATAATCTTGCACAATGAAAATTATTGGCCCACTTTGCAACAAAAGTTGCAAATGCACTGTTGAACATACACAATATTAAATGCTTATTTTTGAGGATCAGACTCAGAATTTGTATCAGTTACATAAAAACTTTGGATAGTTTTGATGAATAAACAGTTTCTCTACCCACTCTTTCCTCTACTTACATTATTCATTTTGTTAAAAACACTATACAGAACGCTTATTTTGCATAGAATAGCTTCTACTTCATTTGCATAAGTAAATACAATCTTACATCTGGTATAATCTAGGCATTTATATGCTGGAGTGTGAGTCATCTGTTAATAGTTAGGCCATAACTTTATAGGTGCACTTACGTCTTACCTGTAAATTTTACTTCATGGGTAGTAAGTATAAAAGCTTAATAATTAAGATTTGTTATAAAAGGTGAGACTAGGATCAATAGGATTGAGAACCATCTTTCTACATAGTTAAAAATGATTGCCAAAAAAAGATTGCCTAAGAAATTCCAATTGTTGGCCCTCACTAGTGGTGCAACAGGTTAGGATGCAGTACTGCAAGCTGGCCGCAGCCGCTTCATTGCGAGTTCCATCGCAGGCCTCGGAGGTGAGCCACATGCCACAGCAGACCTCTCCTGACCAGCCCACTGCTCCCCTCAGCAGTGTACTTAGTTGATCTGCCTGTTCTGCTTCCCACTCTGTCTCTGGTGAATCCTCTCACCGCCCCTGCACCTCTGGCCTGTACCACAGTTGGGTATGCATAAATAAATAAATCTTTTTTAAAAAATTAACAATTGCAGGTCTCCCTGGTGGTGCAACAGGTTAAAGCGAAGCACTGTAAAGCTACCTGCAGTCACTGTAGCACAAGTTTAGTCCCTGACTGGGGAGGTGACCCACATGCAGACCTCTGGCCTGCTGCTCCCCTTAGCAGTGTACTTTGGTACATCTGCCTGTTCTGTTCCCCACTCTATCTGATAATCCTCTTACCCTACCCCCACATCTCTGGCCTGTACCCCAGTTCTTACATGCATAAGTAAATAAATCTTTAAAAAAAAAAAAAGATTCCAATTGCCCCCCACCCCAGCGACCATATATGCACATTACAAGCATTTGGATTTTGGGTATGACAATCTCTCGAAACTGTTCCTTTCATTTAGGTAAAATATATTGCTTTTTTATAATGCAGAAAAAGACAACAAAGGAAATACACTAGGATTGTTGCTATTTCCTTGACTTTTGTCATTTAAAATATAAACAGGTTTGAGTTTAATTGCACTGTACACCTATTTATCCAGAAGAGAAAATATCTAAATGACTACACAAACTTGTTTATATATTTGGGAACGGGTGTGAAGGGTAGGCTATTAGGTTAAGAAGTATGTGTGCCTGGAGCTGGGGGAAGGGTTCAGTTTTTACTCGTTTACACTCTTTTCATTATGTATTAAATTTATAAAATAATTTTTCTACATATTGAACTCATTCCCAATACAACTTTAAATCATACCTGAGATTGAGTGCTTTCTATATATCACGTATTGTTCAATTGCTTTATGTACATCATCACTTTTATTTGTTGTGATCCTGGCAATATGCACAATTATTATGCAATATAAAACAGTACCAGCAAAACCCTCTAGCTGATTTGTCAGCAGATATGGGAATTGGTAAGCACCCTTTCTGGCATCCCTACTACCATTGCCCAGCAGGTAGTGAAAAGGTTCTGGAATTTTTATCCCTAAGTGAGAAGAAAGTTTTCAACGACTTGCTTTGCACCACTGAGTATAATCTCCAAGTTACCTCATGAGCTCAAGTGATAGAATCGCCAAAGGCCCCCCTGCAGTGTACCACTGACTTTTCATTTAAGTTCTGGCTACATGAGTCTTGTGTAAATCCATGCCAGGCTTCAAGTGCCTTCTGCCATGGTGCCACACTGAGTCTGTCTATGGGCCAGCACAACTGTTACTAGATGCTGAGATGTTAGCCAAGAGTTTCTGCGTGAACTCGACATCTTTATTGAGTAACTTTGGTACAGAACCTGGAAGATGCAGCCATCTGCTTATTTTTGAGCATATTCCCCAGCAATTACCATCCTGCTCCGCACACAGCGGGCGAGGAACGCATGAGTGCTAGGAAAGAAAGGCACTTCACCTACTCCCCCTGCCCCAGCTAAATATTAGGAGACTGACAGCACTATGGGGGATTATTTAAATAATAAGTAACTGTCTCGTGAAAATATTCCCTTGAAAGCTGCAGAGACTAGAGAGAAAGCTGTCTTACCAGGTATCTGGGTAGAGTCATAGCTCTTCATACCTAAAACCAGAAAGAAGTGTCAGTGAGTGTAAATTTCTGCATATTTAATGTTCCCTTTGTCTATATCTCCTCCTCTCTAACCCTAAAGAAGAAACACACACACAACATGAACCCTGTTTAGCGGCTCTTCACTCTGACTAGACAAAGCTCTGAAGTCCTGGGTATGAACTTCATGGACTTGAGTGACCGGGGTGCTGTCTCCAATTTTGTCTTCCCGAAACAGTCCTAGCGCTTCCTATTTCAAATGTAACAGTACTGAGTTTAAGACAGTTTAGCTTAGCTCCACTGTGCTGTGGTTTGCTAGCTCTGTGACCTCTGAACTTCAATTCCACATTAAGCAGAAATACTTACCTGGCAGATTTGTAGTAATGAATGATTAAAGGAGATATACCAAGAAAATACTAGTACACTGTGTGGGATGTCATAAAGGCTACACCTTTTCTCAATCTCTCCCTGTCCACGAAGGTCCTCGTCTTAGAAATCCTCACATCCCCTCCACACCGTGTAGCCAGTAAAAAGATGACTTACCCGGGAAGTTAGTAGACTCTTGTTTTTTCATTCCTAAAGATAAGAATAGAAACTATTTAGTAAAGAATGCAATTAGCTTGAAGTATTTTTTTAACCTTTTATTTAGCTGTTTGTAATGGAAAACTCTGAAAGTTTTGAGATATGGCAGGGACAGACAGGGTAAAAGGAGACAAGACTTATTTAACCCACTGATGCCTGGCTGATTTATACGACACAGGAACACTCCTAAAACAACTTTTGTTGATCTTTTTTATTTTTTTAATTCAATCCAAAGACTGACCTAATGTCTAAGGAGAAGTGTTTTACAAAGTTGGAATTATTAAGTGGATACATTTTTTTAAATAGTTTTTAGAGATAATTTCAAAAATACAGGAATTTATTAAAAATTACACTTTTGCAATACTTCATCTCAATCTGCTCTGTGTGTGTATACACACATGTACACTCTAATTAGGCTGATACTATGTCCTGTATGCTTTATATATTTATTTTTGTTACTGTATTCTAAGCACTTTCTCATCTTTATTTTATAAACAAGATTTTTAGAGATTGTTAGGTTCTCATTACAAGAATTTTTTAATTATGTAAGGTGACCAAAGTTAAAATTGATTTTTAAGTTTAGCTTTTTTAATATAATTATATATAACAATACTTGACTTTTGGACACTAAGGTTATTTATAAATTTTTGTTCCCATAAAACTTTGAAACACTGTATCTTAACCTTCACATTTATTTTTAATTGCTTTAGGACAAATATCAAAAAGAGTTATATAATGAGTCAAAGACAGGACATTTTTAAGGCTAGTAATAGCAAACTGCCCCCCAGAAAAGTCACTCTAATTTATAATCTCATCAGTAATTTATATTCCTAAACTAGTACTTTTGTGGACATTTGAATAATAACCATATTTTTAAAAAAGGACGGAAACAAAAACTTGAGGATGAGCTGTAAGTTGGAATGTACTAAGTAAGTGGATATAGCTAATAACATCTTCTAGATCGCTGGAGGCAGAAGTAAATTCACAAAATTATTCATGTAGGGGAAAAATGCCATTTTTGTTTCCTTACCCAGCACCTTAAGGTGACAGTTTGTGACATAGTCACACCTTCCTCAGCCCACATAAGAGCATGAAACAGACTACCACTCTCTGGATCTCGTTCCTTCCTTCAGTTTGTATCTGCTCTGCTAGGATAACATGAAGATTGTTTTATGGGAGACAGAGACTGCTGCCCTATCATCTTTCGAAAGCACTCTACCTGAAGTTCGGGAGTATCTCTGCTATGCCAAGCTAGTAAAATGAAGTAGGGGCTGCCTTCTTTTCCACTTCTTCCTACGCCAGGGCCACCTCTACACCCTCGTTAGAAGTATTTTACAAATGTAAGCACCCATACAGTTTATCATAATGTCTTACCAGAATCTTCAAGCTTTTGGTTTTTCTCACCTATATTGCAAAGAGAAGCTTATCAATTTTGATGACAGAAAAAATAAGTGGGTCTTACACTAGCTGAAGTAAAACTAGATTCAGGTAATCTGGCCACAGAGAACCACTTGGTGCCTCCAATAATGTAATGCTACTAAATTTAAGTGTCAGCCATCTAAATGTACCTTGACTAACTGGATGGAAGTTTCTCTGGCCCCCTCTAAGGAGAAACATCACAGACGACTCTATCTCTGGAGATCTCAAAATGAAATAGAAAAAGTGTTTTGAAGAGTTAGCTGAGGTCCATGTGACGTGAGCAGTAAAACCTGTGGTTGCAGTGGCTCAGAAGTGTTGCTCAGCAAGCCCTGAGTCCTGCAGGAAAGTCAAAAAACTGATTCCTACATGGATCAAACACACGAGGAACTTGAATGTCAAGAAGCAATTTGGTTCATATCACCATAGTGTAAACTAAGGAAGGAAAAAAGCCTCTAGTCAAATGATACCAAATTTAGGCTTATTTGAGAGATGCAAATGACTAACTTTCCTGCTTTGTCGGGATGTTCACAGTCACACAGGCTAATCTCAACCTGCTCCAGAGCAACTAGCTCTTCAGGTCTCAACAGCTTCATCCCCAGAATGTTTCCATGTTGTTCAGATCTCCAGCCAACACTTCCTTGTAGGATGTAAATTTCTCCCCAACAGATTTGTTTTCCCCTTCACATCTGCCAAGTTATTCCTTATCTGCAAAGGAATTCTCTTTCTTCCCCCTCAGAGTATGGTCGGTTGGAAAGAGCTACTACCCATCTGTGTAAGGGTTACCTTTAAAAACTAAAGCACAGGCCCTCCCTGGTGGCGCAGCGGGTTAAAGCACTGCACTGAGAAACTAAAGCCACTTCCGCATAAGTTCGATACCCGCCTGCCCAGGAGGTGACCACATGGCGCGGCAGACCTCTCCTGACCTGCCTGCTGCTCCCCTCAGCAGTGTACTTCATCGATCTGCCTGTTCTACTTCCCGCTCTGTCTCTGGTGAATCCTCTCACCTTCTACATCTCCGGCCTGTACCCCAGTTCTGTACGAGTAAATAAATAAATCTTTAAAAAAAAAAAAAAACTAAAGCACACTTACCAGGGTTGTACACGTAGATGGGCTGAAAATATTCTGAAATACAAACATGTTTTCATATTACTGAGCTCAGATGTGAACATCAAGATTAGTCTGTTATAAAATGCTACAAATAGGAGAAATATGAAATTTCAATCTCAAAAACAGAGGAATACTTTAGAATTCATAGAAAAACTAGCCAGGAAGACAGCTAGAAACAGACTCTTATTTTCAAACTTTTAAATAAGGAAATCTCTGAAAGAATCCAGCCAGAGCATGCATCAGCCCAAGGCATTTTCTGCCAGTTTTGATTCAAATCTACACGGCCTATCTGATGTTGCTGTTCTCTTTACCTCCCAAGTCTGTTCTTATCTTCCTGCATCAAAGATTTGCTACATATTCCTATTTTCTCCTGAGGAAGCTGAGACAGACTGCTCTGCCTTTCTGTCCGTCTCCCCACTGGCACAACAGTCACCCTAGTACTCTGTTAGTCTCTCCAGTGTCATTTCCTGTGATGTAAATACAGGGAGTCTGCGCACAGCTCTGTGCACTGCAGTCTTATATTGCACCCAGGAGTCCACGAACTCGTGCACCCAGGCTAAGGTGAGAGAGGCATGATCTCCATGTGCCCAAGACAATCCAGTGTTTGAGAGCAGCCACAGGCAGGAGAAAGCAGGCAGGGGAGGAGGGAGCAGGTCACAGAGACTTCTGGGTGCTCCACCTGAAAAGGTTATAGAAGGTAGCACAACTCCATCAAGAAAATAGTAACTGAGGGCCCTCCCTGGTGGCGCAGTGGGTTAAAGCACAGCACTAAGAAGCTAAAGCCACTTCAGCATGAGTTTGATTCTCGCCAGCCCCAGAGGTGACCCACATGGTGTGGCAGACCTCTCCTGACCCGCCCACTGCTCCCCTCAGCAGTGTACTTCATCGATCTGCCTGTTCTGCTCCCCGCTGTGTGTGGTGAATCCATTCACCGTCCCTGCACCTCTGGCCTGTACCCCAGTTCTGTCTGCATAAATAAATAAATCTTAAAAAAAAAGAAAAAGAAAATAGTAACTGAGAGTATATGGTGGGTAGCTCCAATATACACCTGTGAGAAACAGCACTGATAAAATGCCTATTACAGAGATAATAATTTAAAGTGTATCTTACCCATGTTCTCAACACAACCAGATGTTTTTAGTCCTGAAACAGAGATAAAGTTTTATTAGTTAAGATAATCTATCCTGATAAAAAAAAAACTTCAAATTGGCCCATGGCTATGGATAGTCTAATCTACCCGGTACTAGTCTCAGATACATAATTGAGAGCGAAATAAACTGCCAAAATGTACTGTGATTACATTTTTGTAATCACAGTACTACCACCCAAAGAGCACCGTGATCTTTAATAAGATATCTAATCTTTCTAGAATTCAGTTACCTTATCTTTATTTTTTATTAGACACCTGTTTCAAATGACCCCCAAAGGCTCACTGAAAGTTAACACTTTATACCAAGGCTTTCCCTGGTGGCGCAGCAGGTTAGAGCACTGCACTGTGAAGCTAGGCCAAGCGGTGGCCACTTCAGAGTGACGAATTGGATCCCCACCCCGAGGTGATCCACATGGCGCCGCAGACCTCTCCTGTCTTACCCGCTTTTCCCTTCAGCAGTGTATTTCAGTTAACTTGCCTGTTCTGTTCCCCACTCTGTCTCTGGTGAATCCTCTAGCCACCCTGCACCTCTGGCCTGTATCCCACTTCTGTATGCATAGATAAATAAAAATTTTAAAATAAAAAGAAAGTTAACACTTTATGATTCCATTCTATGATTAGTTTGTAAACATCAGCAGAAAATTCACCTGTGTACTGGAATATTACACAGCAATAAAAAACGATAGATTCATGCCATTCACAGCAACATGGATAGAGTTGAAAGGGATTATGCTCAGTGAAATGAGCCAGAAATAAAACAAGGGATGAGAAAAAAAAAAGTAGCTGTAATAAAGGGAAAAATCAAAGTCAGCCAACTACAGATCAGAAACATTCTGTAGGAGAAGAGGAAGGAGAAGGATCAGGACGGGGGGGTGGGAAGAGCACAAGGGACAATAGTGATGGTGTACAGGTGAATGGTGGTGAGAATTTCAGGGGGAAACCATACATTGTTAAAAAAAAAAAAAGGATGATGTAATAAATATATTTTTCTAAAAATTCACCTGGGCATTCAATTAATCTTCTCTTCAGTGTGCTTGCTCTGCTTTTACTTTAGTAAATGCACATAAACTTTATATGACTTCAGAAATAGACAAGACATCATACTATCAACCAGCACTACCAGAATATGTTAACGGATGCTGACTCTGCTTGCTGTGGTTCTATGGCTGCTTGTCCTCCCCCAGAGGTCACAGGAAGTCATCATTATAGTAAAAAGACAATCATCTCCTGAAAGCTAGAATGAGTTGTGGAGGTGGGCAGCTTCTGCCAAGGCTCCTGGTGGTCATGCCGCCCTGTATTCATACCCTTATACAATCTCCTCTTGAATGTGGATTAAGCCTTGCGCTTGCTCCTAGCAAACAGAAAGCAGCAAAATGATGACAAAAGACTGATTTGGTTGCAAAAGACTGATTTGCAAAGGATTACTTAGCTGGCACTATTTCTTGCCTTCTCTAGTCAACATATATTATATTGTGAAACATTCTATGGAGAGGCCTTTGGATAGGAACTGGGCCTCTGGTCATCAGCTCATGAGGAATGAGCCTTAGTCAACAACTCCTAAGGATTGAATTCTGCCAATAACCATGTGTGTGGGCGGGGGTCTTTCCCAACAAGTCTTCCAACGATGGCTGCTGTGTGAGATCCAGGCAGACGGTTCGGTGATACCATGCCTGGATTCTAGGCCCCCAGCAACTGTGAGATAAATTAGACTGTTGTTTTAAGCCCCTGAGAAACAGTGAAGTAGTTTGTTATGCAGTGAGATAATACAGACGTAGAGTCAATTTTATGTGTCAACTTGTCTAGGATACAGTCTCCAGTTATTCAAACACTATCCTAGTTGTTGCCTTCAAAGTGTTTTACAAATGTGATTATAGTCTATATTTGGTTATGTGGCAGGCTTTAATTAGTCAAGTAAGACTGTCTTCCCCCAAAAAGAAATTTTACCTGTTGTGGACAACAGTGGTAGCTCATGCCCGTGAGTTCCAGCCTTCCTGAATAGTCAGACTAAGGATGCCAGATTTGCCTTGTCACTGGCCCACCTCCCCCCAACAATTTGTAAACAAATCCTTTGTAAGCAGTGACTTAATATATATTTCCTACTGCTTCTATTTCTGTGGTTGAACCCTGACTGATACAATAAAAAGAGAGCAAGTCTTTTCTGTACAAGTCTAGAATAACTCTCCTTTTTCTTACAAATGTAGATACAGTTCAAACAGCCTTCTAAATTGTCCTAAGCATTGATGTACAGTATGAACTTCTCATGGTGATGGGTATGCCACTTCCTGTCTATTCTGTCTACATGGGATCTTATTGATGATCCAAGCCAAGACAAGAGCACAGAAAGAGAGAAGGCTAGAGAAGGTTATCAGTCAGAACCAGTGAAAATGAGCCTCAAGGACCAGGGGTGGGAATTTATAAAAGCTAAATCCAGGTGGACCTGTAGGCTCATTGTTCTGGAGCTTCACCAGAGAGCTGGCTGGACAGGTCTGACTGAAACCCAACAACACAGGCCCAGCCAGCCACTGGCACCTAGGGGCTCCTTCCTGACAAGGTCGCTCTTCCAGTCAGGACCCTTGATACTCTCTGCTCCCCCCCCCCCAGAGTATTAATATCAGGAGTAAATTTACAAAAATACAGTCTGGTCGCTCTCTCTAGACACACTACCCAAATTCCAAATGACCTACGCCTACTGAGTTCAGTTAGGAGCGGTGCACGCTGCTCTAGTGTTTTCCTAGGAAATCCTGTGTTCTATCTACGCTGTGAATACAGGGACTCCCAGAGCTATGACTTCACAGCAGGTGTTTATAATTCACCAGCAGTCCTCCCAATTCAGGAGCAATTTGCCAATAGGGGAACATTTAAGGATAAGAAATGCAGCATGATCACACAGTTGACACTCTACCTTTATCAGGTTTCCCAGAAAACCTGAGGAAGGCTTAGTCAGTGATTTTTCTGTGTGAAGGAGAGAACAGCTTTGTTAACATTTACTCATAGTTCACTTCTAAAACCTTGGATTATTACCAAGATTAGTATGTTTGATCACCAGGAACTGTATTATCTAATGGGACATTGATTTGCTCTCCACTTCCTAACTAAACTGTTTCTTTAAACTAGTTTATCAAAGTCCCGCAGTACATTTTTATTTTGTTAAATCATAATCAAGTTTACAACAGTAGCATAGTACAGAATATTTTCATTACTCTTACAAATATTGTCTTTTTTCACATCTAGGCACAGTTTCACTGGGACAGAGTTCTGATTATATTCTCTGTGCTTGAGCTTTTAAATCACTAAAAGCTCTCCTGCAGCTCTCCTGCCCACCTTGACTATGCAGGTGTTTCTTTTCATAAGCCTTTTTCCCTTTGTAAAGCAGAACCACCTGTGTCTGTGTAGATGCCTCTTTTTTCATTTCTACTATTACTAAGATGCCAGTAGTTTTAAAATGTAAAAAATAAATAAATAAAAAGAAACCCCCTGGTTATTATTCTTCCTTGTTTCTTTCAGACAGCCTATTTTTAAAAAAAAATCACTTTAAGGACTTTAACTTAACCCTGCATCACCAACAGTTACCTCTAGATGACAGCATAGGACATGGTTAAATCCAAGACAAGCTCAAAGGTTCCCAACACCCCCTTGGTAACTCAACCTCCTTTGTGGCTACTTTAAACATTAACCTGCTGTGCAATCTCTGCTGGGCAGGCCACCCTGGCGTGCTCGTTCCCTTGCCCTCTTCCCACATGGGGTTCATAATGTGCTTCTTCAGGCAGACCTGAGCCCTGGCTCTTACCAAGAAGACTCAAAAAGGCCACCATCCCCTTCACTCAGTTTTACAGATGAATGCGGACAAGGAACACAAAATGCTACTTAGCAACAGGACAGCATCGGAAAACATCCTTTCAGTGCAAGTCCTCACAGGAGCCCAGGGCTGTTCCTCACCCCATAATGTCAGCTCAGGTACAGGCGACCAAGTTCACACGGGTAAATGTTGGTACCACCCTAACTTAGTAGCCTCATTTCACATAAGAAACACAACACCTCTCATACTGGCTCATGAATGAACTTCCAGGGCTCAGCAAGAGCACCTGGGAATGTTGCACCACATTCGGGAATGCCCAAAGAAATCCAAGTTATCCACTGTTCATTCACAATCCTCCCAATTTAGACCCACCTTATCAATCAAAGCTGTGTTTACCATTAGTCAGTGTGGCAAGATTACAGGGCTGTCATTCTGCCTTTAGATTACAGCAAATGGTGCTGGGGGCGACCTGTTATGAGGCTATTTTCACAGGAGAAAGGAGGGAAAGCTCTACTAACTCTTTACTCATATACACCAACGCACACACCACAAATTTTCTGAAAATATCAGAACACCCTCCAGAGAAAAACAGATCTTAATTCAATATTTTTTTTTTTCAGACATGTCATCTTAGAAAATTTGCTCAATTTCCCTATTCTCCGGGAAGTTCTGGAGACCCTTAATCCTGCTGACCAAAGATTCAAGAAAGAGAAGGCAATCTAAGACAGAGGTGATTCTTCTCAAAGGAGAAGCACAAGAAGGCCTCAGGGAGGGCAGTGAAGAGAATTCAGCACGTTCAGGAAGTCTGAAGAACACAGAACAGAAAGATGGGGGAATTCAGGATTCAGGAAAAAAGTATTCAATATTTCTCAAAGTATTAAGAGGAGATTTCTATTTCGGTGTTAAAAATACAAAGAGTTAAGAGAACAAAAGGAATCATACAAATCAATCTCTGAGGTTAAGAGGTGCTTAAAAAGGTACCAGTCTCTGTACACTTGGAGAATGGGGAGGGAGAACTGCTCCAGTACTGAGGAGGAAGGGTAAATAGATATTTTGGTTTACTGACCTAACATTTACTTCTAAGTCTCATTTCCCCTGTTTCCCTCTACCCCAGAAGATGGAAAAGCTAATCATCTTGCAAGCTTTGCTTGTGACTGTGGATAGCCAAATAGCTGTTTTGATCAAAAAACATGTCAGAAGAAATATAGACATTTTTAGGAAAGCTTTTACCTTCCTGATCAAACAGGCAAATTTGGTTGACCTCTGCTTTCCCATTTTGTCTATCTTGAACATGATGGGTTAATGTCTGCAGTTGAAACAAGCACATTGCAAACACGAATCAACAAACCAGCACCCCAAGCTTGGTGGAAAAGGAAAAGCAAGCCTGACTTACTGGTGATGCACCAAGTCTCAACAGCCTAATTCTAGTGCTTGCCAGTCACATTTTCTGGTATCACTGGACGCAATAAAGAACTCCTAATTACTGCATGCATGCATGCATGGTATATACATGGTGTGTGTGCTTATTTTAGTACTCATTCTCCATAGTGGGGAGTTAACAGGGGATGTCTAAAATTAAAAAATCAAGAAATAATATATTGAAGCATGTTAACTTAGAAACTTAGTAAATGCATGCCGTAGGAAAAAAACTTTAAAAAGTTAAAATGGACACCACTAAGCAGTGAAAATGCAGAACAGGGGGTGGGCCAGGGTTCCTATTATTCACTCTAAACCTGTGGACCAGGTACTTATTTGTCGTGAGGACTACCCTATGCGTTGTTAGCAGTAGATTTAGTCTCTGCCCAATAGATGTGGGAGGGATAGTTGAGAAAACCAAAAACGTTTCCAGTCAAGGCCAAATGCTCCTGGGTGGGGGGCAAAAATACCCCTGGTTGACACCCACTGCCATCGATGGCTGTTAACTTTCAATAATATTATACAATAGCTAATCTATTATTTTGATAAATCAGAGGAAAAGAAACCTAACTGGATAAAAAGAACTTTCAAATTCTTTTCACTTTCCTTCCCCATCTCACCCACTCCTCACCTCCCAGGCAAGCACAGGCAGAAACAACACTTACCCCCTAGAAATGCACATTCGTAATGGCTGCAGGTCTTATTTGTGCTTTGAAGGATAAGATTATTGCCAGTCACATCCTGTGACACGTGAAAAACCTCATTCAGAGGTATCAAAACAATCTTTTCATCTTCGTCATCAAAAAATTTTTCAACAGCAATCCCAAAGCATGTGTGGATGGTTAACAGAATGTGTTGGTCATTAGCTGGTTGAGGCTTGGTTGCATAGGCCAAGGTGAAATTGCCAAACCTGACTTGGTTCAGCCCTCCAAATATAAATGCAACCTGGCTTGAGCTGTACACCACATTTTTGTAACTCTCTTCACAAGGCTTCCTCAGCAACTGCAGGGCTTTTGTCAGGTAAAAGTGAAAAGCTTTGAACTGGAAGTCATAGATATAATCTTTTCGAGATTGGCCAGCCATCTTCACGGCTTTATTGAATAGATGGTAAAATTCAGTTTGCTTCTGAGCTTCGGAAATATATGCCATCAGGGCTATTCCATGGTTATCCTTAAAATTCACAGGGAGAACCATCTTAGTCTTCCGGGCTTCCCATTTGGATGCTGCGTCTTCCCACACATCCACCAAGAGCTGCTGGTTTGCTTTTTCCTCCTTAAGTAGTTGGGGAATATATTTGATTTCCATCCTGTCAGTACATTTCAGGTATTCATCATCAAAAGCATTATCTGCCATGTCTAGCATTTCAGCTTTCACCTGGCAAAGGAAACAGAAATTAACAGTTCAGCAATAAAATTATTTAGTACTCTTTTTTTTCTCACATTACTGTTCCTAACCCTTTGTGCTCTGTCAAGAACTTCTTCCTTGCTTTAACTCAACTTTGAATGTTTTTTTAATGCAGAAAGTACATTCCATTGTTATTGATTTAACTCTTCTTAGCTGTGACCAATTTTTATAAAAGAATAAATGTTTGTGGGTAAGAGGTATGGGTCTAATTAAGTCTATAACTCATTCATCTGAGCCTTGTGATACAGAGGAAAGAAGGATGAGTGTGAAATTAAACAAATGGTGACAGTCCTAGCTTTGAACAACATTTCCTCAGCCCCTCTAGGCTACTGAGTGAAATTGAACTATCATATATGAAATGGCATATATGCTAGATAAACGCATAGTGGCAATATACCCTTTTTCCTTTGAGGATGTTTCCTCCCTTGTCCATGTGGTTTAGTAGACTAATTCTGTGCCTAGAGAAGAAATGACATGTTTCTTCAAAGAAATAGAACAAATATTACTAAAATTTATATGGAACCACAAAATATTCCAAGAGGCTAAGTAACCCTGACAAAAGAGAAAGAATGGCAATGTCATACTTCCAGACCGCAAACTGTAATACAAAGCTATAATAATTAAGACAGAAAGGCATCAGAATAAAAACAGACATACTGACCAATGGAATGAAAATGAGACCCCAGAAATAAAATCACACCTGTAGGGACAATTAATCTCCAAAAAAGATGCCAAAATACACAGCAGAGAAAGGACAGTCTCTGCAATAAATGGTATTGGGTAAACCAGACAGAAATATGTAAAAGAATGAAGTTAAATCATGATCTCATACCATACACAAATATCAGCTCAAAATAGATGAAAAGATGTGAGTGTAAGATGTGAAATTGTAAAATACCCAGAAGTAAATACAGGCAAACATTTCATGACATAGGCTTCAGAAATAAATGTCTTTGCAGACTTGTCTCCAGCAGCAAGGAAAACAAAGAGAAAATAAGTTATTGGAACTACATAAAATTAAAGTTATGCAGTGAAAGAAATTGTCATTAAAACAGTGAGATACCCTACTCAATGGGAGAAAATATTGCATTCCATCCATCTGACAAGAGAATAATATCAAAGATCGAGAAAGAACTCACGCAACTATTTGCATTCCATCCTGACAAGAGACTAATAACAAAGATCAAGAAAAAACTCAGACACCTCCACAAAAAGAAAATAACCCAAGCAAAAAGTGGGCAGAAGAGCTAAACAGGCACTTCTCCAAAGAAGACATACAGGTGATCAACATAAGAAATACTTATCACCGGCTCTCCCTGGTGGCGCAGCAGGATAAAGCACAGCACTAAGAAGCTAAAGCCACTTCCGCATGAGTTCGATTCCCGCCTGCCCGGGAGGAGATCCACATGGCGTGGCAGACCTCTCCTGGCCCGCCCACTGCTCCCCTCAGCAAGTGTACTTCATCGATCTGTCTGTTCTACTCCCTTCTCTGTCTCTGGTGAATCCTCTCACCCTCCACATCTCTGGCCTGTAGCCCAGTTCTGTATGAATAAATAAATCTTTAAAAAAAAAAAAAAAAGAAATACTTATCACCAACTTACCCTCAGGAAAATGCAAATCAAAACCAGAAGATACCATCTTATCTGTGAGAAAAGCCCATCCATATAAAAAACAACAAGTGCTAGTGAGGGTGTGGAGTAAGGGGAACCCTCTCCTAACTGCTGGTGTGATTATAACTTACTCCAACCCCTATGGAAAGTAGTATGGAAGTTTCTCAAAGATTATAAATGGATGTCATATGACCCAGCACCCACCTGAAAATAGAAAAACACTAATTCGAAGGGAAACCTGCACTCCCACGTTTATTGCAGCACTATTTACAATACCTAAGATCTGGAAACAACCTAAATGTCCCAAAACAGAAGACTGGATCGAGTGAATGCAGTATACATACACAATGGAAAACTAGTCTGCTGTGAAAAAAGATAAACTCTTGCCATTTGTGGCAACATGAATGGAACTGGAAGGTATTATGCTAAGTGAAATTGGTCAGAAGTAGGAAGATGGAGGATGGTGCCACTTATATGTAGAATAGAGAAACCAAACTAAGGGTCAGATAAAGACAAACGGAAACAAAGCTAACCCTTTAAAGTGAACTATAGAATAGCGGCAGCCAGTTCAGGAGGGAGAGGGTGAGGACAAAGGGAAGGGAACACGATGTAGACTATGGTTGCTTTGGTGGTGGGTCTATGGGAACACCAGAAAGGGGAGTTCCTACATGTTTAAAATAAAAACAACAATGTAAACCAAAGTTAACTCAATAAAAAAATGTCATTTTAAAAAAGAAAGAAATGATCAATACCTACAAATCAGTGCACTACCAGAAAAAATGTATGCTGCTTTTCCCAAAACCCAAGGAATCTGTTCAAATTCCATAGTATCCATATGGATACTACTGGCTTGGGCTATTGCCAATAGTTACTCTTTTAGTCACATGGAGAATCCTGTCTGAAAATAAAGTCAATAAAGAAGGCTGGCAGAGTTGAGAGGCAGAGAGAGAGATGAAGCCCTGTTAATATTACCTAAAGTCCTGCCTAGTTATATCCGAGGATTGTGTTTTATCCTAGTCATTAGAATCAACAAATCCCTATCTACCTGAGCTAGTTTTAATTTGTGTTTCTCACTACATGATACACCTCATAGGGAAACCATTTGTGGGTTTCTCAAGTAAAGGGACAATACCTTCCCACATCATTTTTTCTTTCCGTTCTTCTATACTTGGATGGTACATGATAGCATAAAGTGCTTAGGGAGGACCTCAGTTGGAAAATTCACAGAGACATTAGGCCAGAAACTGATAAAGTTGCAGGCTCCATGTGAATATTTCTTAAAAAGTCTATGTGAATATGGGTACCATATGACTGTGAGTACAAGAGCCAACTTAAAAAAGCAAGATAAAGCTTGATCCCATGTTCCATCTAGTTCTTTCCCACTAGCTCTCTTCTTTCTCTCCCACACAGTCAGATTTCTTAAAAGTGAGTATTATTCTTGCTATCAATACTTCATTTCCTCACTTACCTCAAACCTCAATAGTCTGGTTTTCCATTCCCATCCTTCCAGCCAAACAACTCTCAATGGAATATATCTGTTTAGATGCCTCTGTAGACCTAACATAATCCCAGTTGGCTATTACACATGGGTCTTTCCCAGACACAAGGCAATTACACATGCAGAGAGTTCCAATGATCATCCAAGTAAGTCTAACATATATCAACTCCCTTCTTAAGACCCTTCCAATATAATAGTCTAAGACCAAATTTATGACCTTATGGCTCATAACAACCACCAGCAGCATGGTCCTTATTTAAGACCATCTATTCATTTATGAATTTTTCCTACATGTTTCCTTCTCATTCCTCCTCTATGGCTACACCATCACTATGCCCTAACAAACTTCTCCAGAGTGCTTTCTTTATGCCAGATACTAAGTACTTGGTCAATATTAATTCATTTAACCTTCCTCACAACTATGAAACAGACACTATTGTTAGTTCCTCTTTTAAGTAAAAGGAAACGAGGACACAGAACATTGAGTAACTTTCTGACTTGGATTTTGAAATCAGTCTGGCTCCTCAGTGGCTGTCCTCTTAGGGAAAATATTCTGTTTCCAATGATGAAGACTACCGACATTTATGTGGTATGTTTAAAAGCATTTAACTTTGATCTCATAACAACACTTACAAAAAGTTGGGCAAACAGTTCATAGTATCACTTTACAAATGAAGACTTGGTGCTGCTGTCAGAAATGGTCTTTCCCAGACACAAGAATTCAGGGGATTTACTGACATCCTGCACCTGGGTTTGTAGGTCAGTTTCTTAAAATGAATATTTGTGCATCAGGAGACTGAATCACTGCCATCTTCTAGGCAAGAAACATTTCTCTCTGTCACATGGAGCCACAATATGTGGCCAAGGTCCCTATGCTTGATTTATCTTAAGACATCAACATATTGTAGAACCTCATACCCTGAAGCCACCTCCCACACCTCACATCTTGTCAGAGTTGATCCAATTTGTTCCTGTCTATGACTCTATCCAGGCTCCACACGCCTAATTTTAGACATCAAGTCTTTTTGGCCCAAGGCCACAGCTGATGGTGTGTTCTGTACAGTGAGTGCCTTGAGTAGTGACTAAGCTCACAAATGCTACCACCATTCAGGGATAGCTGAATGGACAGTAAGGGACAGAGAGTAAAGCTTGGTGAGCATGCTGATTTTCTCTCCCTTCTCTGATTCAGCAAATGAGAAAAAGCTCAAAATGATGAAACTCAACTGCCAAAAATGCATTACAAAAATGTGGAAATGGCATAAAGTTCAACAAAAGAAACTGGTTAGACAATATTATGTTGCAAAAGAATATTAAAGATGCAAACTGAAACCACAATAAGACATTGTGATTCAAGTCATTAGACAGCTATGCTAAGGAGTAAAAAGGGAAACTAACAAATGTAGACAAGGGGAAGCTAGAATCCTTATATCTTGGTGGTGGGAATGTAAAATGGTACAAGCACTGTGTAAAAATGCTTGACCATTCCTCAAAATATTAAACATAAAAGTTACTCAGCAATTCTAGCCTTAAGTAAATAGCCAAGAGAATTGAAAACACATAAGCACACAAGTTCACATAAGCACTTGCACACTTTGTACACAAAAAACCAGAGCATCACTGTTCATTCATAAAAACTAAAGAGTGAAAACAACCCAAATGTTGATCAACTGATGAACAAATAATATGTTGTATAATCACACAATGGAATCTTATTCCATTAAAAAAAAAAAGAATGAAGTGCAAAGATAGGCTACAATATAGATGAATCTTGACAATGTTATGCTAAGTAAAAAGGCATACATAAAGACAGATTCTGCATGATTCCACTCAGATGAAATGTTCAGAAAAATTCAGAGAGAAAAAAGTACATGCCAGCAGAAGCAGGAAAAGGGAGAAGGCAATGACCGCTAACAGGTACAGGGCTTCTTTATGTGGATGTGGGAATACTACATAATTAAATAGAACATAATTAAATAGAACAGAGCGAAGATACAAAAAAATAATCAATGACCTGCACAATTTAAAATAAAGATTTTTATATGAATTATATCTCAATTAAAAAATTGTATTTTAGTAGCAGCAACAGAAGATACACTGTTTCTATGAACAATGGATTAGAAAATTAAGTAAAAATGGGTCCAATTTTATAAGAATTTAACATAGTTTAAAGCAAGCAATTCAAATTAGAGGACCTATGTTCAGTAGTGATGACACAGCTAACAATGTGGGCGGGGGATCAAGTGACAAATAATTTTTTATTTATATATTTTACATCGTTGTATTTCCAATAGAATTCCTACCACCAGTTCACCTGTGAATCATCACCATAGTCCTTCGTGCTCTTCTCTCCACTGTTTGTAATCCTTTCCCTCTCCCTCCCTCTACATCATATTTTACATAAAAATGTTAGAAAATGTATAAAGGTTCAAGTTTAAAAAAATCATAGAAGTACCATTAGAAAAAAAGAATACTTAATATGAGAAAGAGATCAAAGTCATCATTATGTAATAAAAAACATGTAACCAAATGCCACAGAATCATTGTATTTGGAGAAAAAAGTTCATATTTTCAGAATATTTAATGGCACAGTGTAAATTTTAAAAGGAAAAAAAATACTATGTATAATGTGAATTCACTTTTATAATTTAGATACAGACAGAGATAAAGAGATAAAAGCAGGAAAGACTATCTACCAACAGATTAAAGTTTTTCCCTCTGCAAGAAGGGACTACAGATGACTTTTACTTCTCTTTGTTTTTTTCAGCTTTCCACATTAACAGGTAGAAATTAACATAAGCATATAAACATTACTTTAAAAAAAACTGATTTAAGGATTCCATCTGCTCTCATTTCAATAAATTCACAAAGGAAAAACCTCAGGCAAGATGACTTGAAGTTCCCAATCCAAAGGCCATATGCTTCCCACTTGCAACATTACCTGGAAGATGTCCATTAGGATCATAGCTGCCAGCAACATGGAGACCATTTCAAAATGTCCTGTCTTCATTTTTCTCTTCTAAATGAAAATGAAGAAAATCCAATTTAGTAGACTTTTAAAAGAGGCTTCAGGAAGAAAATCAGGATGAGTGAAAGTGGGTACCATGATAGTCAGGATGTGATTAACCATAATTTCCAATGATCAGAAGGGCTGTTGAAATTTTGGTTGGGGATCAAACATTCTCATTCTACAGATGAGGAAGCAAAAGTACAAAGAATTCAAATTATTTCTTCTCCATATTAAATCTATACTTTTCTATTCTCCAGACATGTCACCTTTCTAACTAATCATTCTCCCTCTCTCTTAAATACCTCCCACCATATACAAAACACAATACAAACTTTAAAAAAAAAAAAAAAAGCACATTTCAAATTGCTCCCCTAACTCCACTAACTCCCAGCTCTAAGAATTCTCTAGGAGTTAAGTGTCCAAGCACCTCATCCGTTCTTGTATCCTCTTTGGAAACCAGGTCATGCACATCAGAGAAGAGTGTGAGAAATGACAAGGTCAGTGCAAACGGGAAGGTTCTCCTAGGGGTCTCCTTCCCCCAAATATTCACACTCAGGAGAAGCCCAATGAGAAAACAAATGTCTTGCATAACTTTCTGAAGGCGGGAATGAGCATAAGAAGGAACTGGGCAGGCAGCAATTCTAATAGATTATACAACTCTGTTGGCCAAGAGCCCAATATTCATTGTAGTGTTTACCAGACTCAAGGGGGTAAACAAAAGGGTGAGAGACCCTCAAGAGTTGACGGTGTCTGAAAGCCATTAGCTGATTCAATTAAAGGCTGATTCCTTCCACATACCAGCAACAAAGTTGACATTACTGAAATTGAACTGAAATCTCTGTTTTATCCGACCAGTGACCAGTGACCAAAGTGTGGTGTCCGCAAGAGGAATGAACAGCACAGTGAAAGCAGATAGTCTTCCTGGAGGCCCCAGGTTTCTGTCTTGACTGCTCTTTCACTGAAGGCAATAAGGTAGCATACAGAAATGTAACTTTTAAGTTAAACTTCCCATTTCAAAAAAAAAGATTTAAAATAGAAATGTCCGGCTTGATGGCGGATGACTCTGATGAGCTAGTACATGCCAAACAAACTTGAATCAGGGCTTCCTTGAAAATTCTTCACTTCCCTAGTCTGAATGTAAATAAGCCAAAATGGTTACCTGGTTTTTCTGCCTGTAGAGAGATTTAAATGATGCTAGCTCTCAAAGTGATGCCCCCACTTTCTCAGTTGTGAGCGTGTCTTCAGGATGGAAGGTTGTTGACTGAGAACTGAGAAGGGAATGCTTTTCTTTTTATAAACACCCCAGCAGTAGCTTGGCAGTGGCACATTACCCCATTTGTGTTCTGCTATTTATATCTGGCCCCCACACTACCCTTGGAATCACTGCTGTTAACACATTAAATCTCCAAGGCTTGTAAAGCCACGGCAATTCCCTCTAGCCACAGAGCACGTTCAGTTCTGAGCCTTCAGTTCTGGGCTGCTCTGGGAGTAATAGCTTCCCATTCATTTCCCTTTCACCGTGAGATGGCAAGCTGAAGCCTAGACATTGCGCTAGCTATAGCTGTCACTAGTAAAGGGACTAAAGGGACTTGCCGCATTACTCACTGGCCATGGTGATGGTATTAAGCCAGGTGCTGGGACACACAAGCAAGTAAAAGTTCTGAAAAGTACAACCTATATAGGAATGTGCATACTTAACCAGAAAACATGCTGAAATCTCAAGTATAGACAAAGTCCAGGAGGAATACCAAATAGAAAAGGATTTGGTAATACTTGCAATCATAGTCTCATCTGAG
>NW_004567113.1:18185188-18186710 GCF_000260355.1 Condylura cristata
AGTGATTGAGAAATGAGGAAAACTGAGAAGTATTAGTCATCTAGAAAGTCGAATGAATGAAGTATGATGCTGGGCTGTATTAAGAGTCCACTTGAATTTAAAGTGAAACCACTTTAATTGTGGTTTTTTCCCAAAACATGGTGTGTAGAGGTATAGATTCTGCAAACAGTTCTGCAAGTAAATGGAGTTTGGAAAAACTGTATGGAAACAATGCAGTTTTTCAAGCCAAGAAAAGATTCATTTTAATGATTGCTGTGGGCAAATGATTTAAATGAACACTTCACCAAGAAAGATGTACACATGACATAAAGCAGGAAAAGAATGCCAGCATCATTAGTCATCACGTGAATTAAAACCACTATAGAGTCAAAGAATGGCCAAAATTTAAAAGACTGATAGCATCAGCTGTTGATGAGAATGTGCAGCAACTGACACTCTAATGGTGATGCAAAATGGTAGGGCTACTTTTGAAAGTAATTGGGCAATTTTTTTCTTCACTTTTTTCCTGGATTTTCTCCACCCCCTCAACCTCTTTTTTTTTTTTTTAAATTGTGGTAATGTTGGTCTACAACATTGTGTTTAGAGGTACAGGATCTCCTCCCTCAGGTGTTACTACAGGACACCGTCACAGAAGAACCTGCAGTCCGCCTCCCTCCCCACTTAGTTCTCTCCCTGCCCCAAGCCTCTCCCCTTCTGGTAGCCGCCATTCAGCTGTCATATTTCTAGGGCTTGTAATTAGGCTTTGTCTGACCCACTGTTTCTCTAGATTCCACATATTAAGTTAAAACTATGTGGTATTTGTCTTTCTCCTTCTGATTTATTTAATGTGGCATAATCCCCTCCAGTTCCATCCACGTTGCCACAAAAGGCAAGAATTTATCTTTTTTTGATAGCTGGGTAGTATTCTATTGTTTATAGCACCACATTTTCCTGATCCATATTTGGGTACTTACACAATTTGCATAGTTTGGCTATTATAAATAGCGCTGCAATGAACACAGGTGGGTCCATTTCCTTTTGAATTAGTTTTTTTTGTATTCTTTATATAGGTACTTAGGACTGGAATTGCTGAATCCCATCTGAAAGATGTATTTTTAATCTTGTGAGACACCTCCCTACTGTTCTCCATAAAGACGGGACCAGCCTACATTCCTACCACAGTATATTCAGGGTTCCCTGTTCTCTAGATCCACACTACATTTGATTTTGGTCTTTTTGAGGTGGCCCACCTCACAGGTATGAGGTGGTATCTCATTGTGGATTTGAAGTACACTTCCTTGAGGATAAGTGATAATGAGCATTCTCTAATGTGTCTGCTGATCACCTACATGTTTTCTTTGAAGAGCTGACTATTTAGCTCTTCTGCCCACTTTTTGATTGGGTTATTTGTTTTCTTTTTGTAGAAATGTTTGAGTTATATATAGATATTTGATATCAGCTCCGTACCTGCTATATGGAATGCAAGTATTTTCTCCTAGTTAGTAGGGTATCTTGACATTTTTTTTTTATTTACTTTTTTTTT
>NW_004567113.1:18188030-18190170 GCF_000260355.1 Condylura cristata
TTTCTTCATTTCGTACTTTTTTCATTTCAGTTGTAATCCCCATGGACGTCCCACCACCAATTTACCTGTGTGCCATCACCATAGTCCCTTTTGCTCTTCCCACCCCAGTTTTGACCCTTTTCCCCTTTCCTCCCCCATAGACTGTCTCTGGTTTATAGCTGTCAGTTGATTTTTGTTTTTACTTTATTATACTTGCTTTGTTTTGTTTTTCTGATCCCTTACATTCCTGCTATGTATGAAACCTTCTGGTATTTTTCTCTTTCTTTCTGGCTTATTTCACTAAGCATGGTCCTTTCCAGTTCCATCAATGTTGCTACAAATGGCATGAGTTTATCTTTTTAATTGCTGAGTAATACTCCATTGTGTACATGTACTACATCTTCTTGATCCAGTTATCTATTTTTGGGCATTTGGGTATTCTTTAATTCTTCCTGATAGAACTATAAATGGTTGTTATCTTCAAACTTAAAACTTGGGTGGGTTCATGCTAGATAAAGTGCTTTTCTCAGAAAATGGCCCAGTTTGTCCAAGCAGAAGAAACCCCCCCCCCCTGCTTAAGGAGTCCCTGATATTTATCAGATTGTTTCTAAACAATAACATCAACCTTTTCTATAGTTTTAGTCTAGAGAAGTCTAATCTCTTCCTGTTCTCTTTCTGTTCTGGAATCAAGTCTTCTACTTCCCCTTTCTGTGAGTGGTACTCTCTGTGTTATTTCCTTCTCCTCTACCCTATAACATCCTTGTTTTTCCCTTATACTACTACTAAGTTAATCTACTACATAGAGGGAACAAAAAATACTACTTAGTATTTTCAAAACAATGCATAATATCATCCATGTAACAATATATAAAATATTGATTATAATGTAATGGATATTATATTTGTGAACATATCTCTATAGAATCTAAGTCTAAGCTTTTGCTGATTTTTATTTATTTTTTTTTCTGCAGTGAGAGACACATTCTATCAAAGACAATGAATCTCTATGGCAATGATTTCAAAGTCTATCTACATGTAAGTGTAGAATGTGGGAAACGGCATTTCATTCATTTGTGCAGGATATATGGTATTTCAAAGGAAATTTCTTCAGAATTCCTATGTCCTCATGATATATGCCAACATATCTTCACATCAAGAATAATCTATGTCTTTCATACTAGAAGCACTTCTGAATGTTTATAAAATTAGAGAGGCATGAAGAAAGAAGGATGAAAGTAGCCTCCTGGATAATTTACTGCTTCCCCTAGACTAAAGATTTCTAGGTCAGATATTAGCAGAAACAGTATTGGCATCCAGACACTTAGAGTAACAATTCCGCTTTTGCAACCAGATCTAATGTGACTATTTCCCTGGGAAAAGGTTTTGCACACAGGGACTTTCCAGTGAAAACCATAGGTGTCTGTTTCTGGCCATCTGGACTAGAATTTTGGCCTTGCAGAACGCTTAGATGAACTAAGATATAACTTGAAACTCTACACCACTATGACTCAGAATTATGTACTATTGTATCCTGTTACACATACAAACTCAGTCACAAGTTCACATGAAATATTATATGCCAGGCCACAGATGTCAATCTCAGTGCTCTTATACTTGTAAATTACCTTTATTTTCTTCGTCATTGTAATAGGATTACTTGCAAAGTGGGAAGCAGTAAGTTACCCAGCGATTATTTTTCTAAGTGCTGGATGAAGATTACAGCCAAGTGGACGTGATATTTCTATACTTCCCTCTGCCTCTCAGTGGGGTTCCCTGAACCTTAAGTGCACACATTTACATTAAAAAGTATTTTACAAATATTACTGAGTGGCATGTGAGGGTATGAAAAGTGTAAGACACAGTCCTTGATCTCCAGGTGCTGTGTAGTGATGGTAACAGACTTACAAGGGGAGGCCTGGGAATCATGAGATTGCTAGAAACAGAAAATTCTTGATAAAGAATCAAATTGTTTTTGTTATAAATATGCTATTTGCTTTTCCTCCAAAGTGTCCTGGCTTATAATTATCCTTTCTTATGAACACATCAGTTTTATACCATATTTATATAGGGCTCATGTTTCAAATATTCCAGAAGGCTCCTAATGATAAATAGGGTCCTGCAATTATCCTCAGAAATAATCACTTTTAACTACTTTAAGTTA
>NW_004567113.1:18191363-18197079 GCF_000260355.1 Condylura cristata
ATGCGGAAGCGGCTTTAGATTCTCAGTGCTGTGCTTTAACCCGCTGCGCCACCAGGGAGGGCCCTCATGTGCAGATTTTTATGTGGACAGAAGTGTTTAACTCCTCTGGATAAATCCCAAAATGTGTCAATGCTGCACCATAAAGAAAGAGTGCTTAGTTTTGTAAGAAAATCCCAGTTTGTCCTCCAAAGAGGTTCTACCATTTTGCATTCCTACCAATGATAGATGAAGTTCTTGTCCTTGCACATTCTCCCGCCAGCTTTCAATGTCATCAGTGTTCTAGATTTAACTACTCTAATAGGTGGATAATGGTATTTCATCCTTGTTTTAATTTGCATTTCCCTGATAACAAATGATATGGAACATCTTTTCATGTGCTTTATATGTCAACAAAGTGACTTCTATTGTGAGATATCTATTAAGGTCTTTGACCTATTTTTTAAATCAAGTTGTTTTCTAATTGTTGAATTTTAAGAATCTGTTTCATGCTTTGGATAACAGTTGTATGCCAGATGTATCTTTGTTAAATATTTCCTCCCAATATGCTACATACTTTCTTGATCTCTTAATGTTGTCTTTTACAGAGAAGTTTTAAATTTTAATAAACCTATCCCTTTCATAGTGCCTCTATAGTGTTATATCTAAAATATCATCACTATACCCAAACTCACCTAGACATTCTCTTGTGTTTTCTTCTCAAAGTTTTATAGTTTTACATTTTACATTTAAGTCTATAATGAGTTGATTTTTGTGAAGGACATAAGGTCTGTGTCTAGATGTTCCCCTTGAAGTAATTAAAAAAAAAAAAAAACAGCTCTGTATTTCCTTTCTTATACCACAGATGACACTGTCACCCATGCAATATATATTTTTATGACTTATGTTGAAGAACTGGTGAAGCAATTGCTACATACTATTTGCATTTGTTTCTATACAATACAAAATGATTAATTAACATAAACTTACAAGGAGGGGAGAAAGCCTTTAAATAAAACAGGGGAAAAACCTACATTCATTCAGGAAAAACCTACATTCCTTCATTTATTAGCTTAACATAGTCAAAACTACATAGGACCTTGGGAGTTGAGGACACAAAACAAGTATAAACAGGAGCCACACGTTAATAGACAGCCCTATGGAAGTTATATCCTCCTAGGAGAGAAAAGGGAAGAATTTAATTTTAGCCCTGACTATTTTCCCTTTTAAATGCATTAAAAGCACTATTAAATGGCTAAGCATTTTCTCCAACATGAAAAATAGAGTAAAGTTCTATTTCTGAGGATGACTGATGTTGTAATCAAGAGTTTAATTATTAACTATGTTCCCAGAGCTGGAAAGCCCCACAAAAGAAAACCGAAGTTAACTGAATGCTTTTTAATATGTTTACTCCTTCCTAGAACAGGAAATCTTAACTTTTTAAAATAGGCAAGCAACTAAAACTAAAAGGGGCAGTCCCATATGTAGATGAGAAGAGTTGATGGTTGAGATGAATAGGTCTGGTTCACAAGTGTCTCTCCATCCTTAAAGACTTTCTCTTCTCATGTAAGTTTTCAGTAAGCTTTACCTATACCTATTCCAAATACCAAATTCAGATGCTCTGTTAGCTTTTACACAAAACTGACAAAAAGCTGCCATTAAACTAGTCCACAAACATTTATCTTAGGATGAACAGGAAAAGAGGCTCTAAGAATTCCAGTGGAAGCCACCTGTGTACTTTCAATCCTCAGGCTTTGGCATTTCTCATATTCATAAGTTCATGAGTATCAGATACTATAATAGGTGCGTAAGACACAAAAATTAAAAGAAAGACAAAATGAAAACAAGTTCTCGGAACTCAAAGAACTTAACAGTTTAAAGGGAAAGGATCTCATGTAAACAAAAGTTTTAGGACAAGAGGAGTTATATACAGGGGGTGCTTTCGGTCCACAAAGGTGGGCAACTACTTCAGCTTGAGCTAAGAGAGAGACGTGAAAAGGGACAATTTAGGTGAAGACTAAAGAAGAAATAGGAGTCAGGAAAAGAAAGAAGATAACATTCAAGACAGGCTTAAAGTAAGTACAAGTCACTAATGACATAAAACGGTGGTACATAGTCAAGAAAATCTAAGCTAGCTGGAAGCGGGATATGTGTTACAGAACAAAGAGCTTCCAGGCTGGAGAGGAAAGCAGGGGCAAAGATCATTAAAAAGAGTCTTGTGTATAATGCTTAGATGTTGGAAATTTTCTGATACTGCAATATACAGCCATAAAGAGGGGAGACACACGACTCAATTTCAAACAGGTCCTGTTACTTCACAGAACAAAAACATGAGTTAGTAGAAAGTTTTAACTAGAATCAAAGAAATAGGCTCATAGACTATTAAGAAATTCAAGTGAGAAGTGGGAAGATCATAACCTAAATCAGTGAGTGTAATGGACCAAAAATCAAAAAGCGTTGATAACAATTTACTGGGGTAGAACATTAGCTAGACTACTTTTCTATTGTTGCTATAACAAATTAACACACTTAGTGTCTTAAAACAACAAAAATGTATGTCAGAAGTCCATCATTGGTCTTCACAGGCTAAAATCAAGGTGTTAGTAGTGCTAATCCCTTTCTAAAGGTTCTAGGGGAGAATCCATTTGTTGTCTGATTCAGGCTGTTGGCAGAATTTGGTTACTTAAATAGGACTGGTTTCTTTGCTTCTCTGCTGGCCAACCAGCTGCGTGCTACATCCAGAGTATAGGAACTATCACATTCCTTGGTTTGTGGTCCCACCCTTCATCTTCCAAGTTAACAACAGCAAGCGGGGAGGCCTCTCACATGCAAGCCCCCCTTGCTTATTTTGAGAGGGGGGGGTTAGAGCTTTCTAACAGTTCTTTGTTTTCTTTTACTTTTAAGTGCCTTGGGATTACTTTGATTCCATTCAATGTATCTATGTATTTTAAGATCCATAACCTTAACTCCATTTGCAAGTTTCCTTCAGTCATATAACATTTTCACAAGTTCCAAAGATCAGGGTACAGACCTGCTTGGCTCTGAACATTATTCTGCTAGCATACTGGCCAGTGAGTGTGGCGGGCTGGATGCGCAGGGTAGCGCACCTAACAGCGGCACTCAAGATACAGATGAAGATGAGTTCAAGAGGATATAAAAAAGAAGCCCAAACAGGAGTTTCAAGATGAGAGATATTTCTGGGGGAGAAAACAGCTGATTGTCAAGGACCACAAAGAAGTCAAACTAGGTAAGAAATAATCTTCTGAACTTGGTTATATAAAAATAACCAGTAACTTATGATAATTTCAGTACAGAAAAAATCTGACATCAGATTGAGTAGAAAGTATGAAAACAGATTGCTGAAAGGGCAGCTCAAGGCAGACCGTGAACACAGTGATGACCGTGACCACCACCACCACCACAATCCTGCTTGCCTGTTAGGCTAACACCACAAATACTACTTAACCAGCAGAAATCATCTCCCTATGTCCAAACACACTCTCGCCAGAGTCAGGACTTCCAACATGTAGCCAATGGGGAGACATACTGTAGTTTAGTTCCTACCAATGAAAATGACAACAATGACTTCTGCTAACAGTCACTAAGCATGTGCCAGGTGCAATGTTAAGCACTTCACATGAATTGTCATCTTTGTGATCCTCAAAGCAACTGTATAAAGAACTTGACTTGTCTTCATCATTTTTAGAGTTCAAATTAGGCCAAATATCCAGAAGCAGCACAGTGTAAACATGACCGATGGTGTTTAAGTTTGACCGAACTGTGCTCTCACTTTACTTTTTCACCAGCTGTAATGGAGAGGAAATAAATAAGACAGCAGCCAGGGGAGAATATGGAGATGAGGAAGGCTTTTGCTCTTTGCTTTGTTTTAGTCTTGCTCCTGTAAGTTCAAAGCTAGGAATGGCTTGAGCCAGTTCATATGGTAAATGGGAAAGAGTTCACAGAAAGGGAGAGGCTGAAGATTAGTTCCATTTTTCCACTTTTAGTTTCTGCCCTGTTGTTGAAGAAAGCTGAAAAAGATGGTTGCTTTGCACAGCTATTTGAGTCATTCTCTCTATAGACAATCTTAACTACCTATATGTGAAAGGAATCTTATAATGCAACAGTGAGCAAATATCAAAATTGCACTTGCCTTATAAAACAGTCAACGGGGGGGGGGACAGTTACTAATAAAATAATCATAGTGAAGTACAGAATAACCTGAGATAAATGCTATAGATATAGCATTTATGAAAAAAAAAAGCTGCTATAAGAAAGTTAAGAAAACTGGTCTAGATTTGAAGGGGTCAAGGAACACTATTGTTAAAAAAAAAAAAAAGTGACTACTGAGTTCAACACAGAAGGTTAAACAGTCTGTGCAAGGGGAAAAGAACAGGAAATATCCTGGGCATAGGGAACAGCAATGCAAAAAGGCCCTGTGGGATGAACGATGGTGCAGCTGAGGGGTTAGTGTGGCTGGTGTTCAGACAACAGGAACAGAGCTGGAGATAAAGATAAAGCTGTGGGAGGCAGGCAGGACCAGGACAATGAATTTAGTCTTAATCCTAAAGCCACTGGCATACTGTCATGAAAAGTACTGCAGAGACACAAAATTGAATATGCCTTTTAAAAAAGATCCCCATGGTTCCACTGTGAAAACTAGATGACAGAGAAAACAGATTGAATATAGGATCAACAGATAACCAACTACTATAGACGCTTGAGTTTCTGGTGTGCACAACTGTTTGCAATTAGTGATGGTGGCATACACTCAGGGTTTGCTGTACGCAGGGGGACAGATTTTTAGTTCATTTCATTGTTTACTATGTTAGGCTTAAGGTGCCTCTTAAATACACAAATAGGGCTGCTGAGTAGCAGTTGTACATACAGGTCCTCGTGATCTAAGTGAGATCTGGATTAGAAATAGAATTTGGAAACAACTGATTTATATATAATTACTGTTGCAAGTAGTAACGTAGGATAGAAAGTGATAAAAGACTGTATAAGTCTGAATCCTGAGGAGGGAGGGAGGGACACAGACACATAGATACATATGTAGGATGTAGATATACATACATCTATACAAGTATATATGTACATTCAACTTTTAGTAATCAGGAGAGGAAATGGACCTGCAAAGACAGACAGAAGGAAAACGAAGAATACACCCTCACAGGAGCCAAGGAAGAGAATTTCAAGGAGGGGTTCAGCAGTATCAAATGTTACTGATAGACATCGATGCACAGATTATTTAAGGGACCTTGGAAATCATGTGATCCAATGTTCCTTTCCAAAATTATGGCAAAAAGATGACCTAGGTAGTAGAATCCAGATTGAGCCCATAATTCTTAACACATAAGCCAACACATTCATTTGCCTAATGATTACTGACTCAGCTTTTCCTTTATAAAACACCTCTGCTCTCTTAATTTTTTATAAAATCCCACCAAACTTCTGGCTATTTTATTGCTATACTTCTGAAAGCTTCTCAGATAAACCTTTACCAAATTCTAAATCAACTCACTGATTGATCTGGAAATGTAGCCAGAAACTAATTTGCCACCCACTCCTTAACAACTCCCACACCCCCAACCAAAGCTATTACACGTCATATCATCAGAATACCATCCTACACTTTGTATGCAAATGAAAGATTGCTTTAAAAAAAGGAAGAGATATCTAGAATATAAGTCTTTGTCACGTAGGCATATTCAATCGTTCATTCATTCTTACCAGGGTAAAT
>NW_004567113.1:18197509-18201241 GCF_000260355.1 Condylura cristata
GAGAGGAGTTAGGACACGGTCTCTGTCTCCTCTCATTCAGTGATTTTATGACAGAGATAATTAGAATAATTATCATGAGTACTCCATAGGCAATTCCAAATTATCTTTTAAATAGAAGGAAATATTCTGTAGATAATCAATGCAGTGGTGGATAATACAAACTTCATTTGTTCTGGGAATACATTTTAATTGTTCAGGTAGTAGTGGTGTTGGTAGTAGTGCAGTCTAGGAAGCCTTAACATTAAAATAAAAAACTGCCCAAACATATCTCATGATAGACTTGAAAGACCTCTGTAGTTTCTGTCCCAAATCCTGCTCCTCCCTCACAAGGAATAACATCGCCCTTCAAAGTAATGCATTGTCTCAGGATAAGTGCTCGGTTTTTGCTGCTGTTTTGCTTTTATAGACACCTTAGTCATGTCCAACTTAGTCATGTCTACACCAATCTCTGGGCAGATGGTTAAATCCAGATTTTTATTTAAAAGACTTCCTGTCAAAACTTTTGTTGATCAGAATCTATCAATTAAAGTAATATATAATATATATATAAATATTCTACATATTATATGTGTATATATCTAATCTATATGTATATATATAATATATATGTGACAGTGCTGAAGGAAACTGGAATAGATGTCACACTCCATATCTCAGGGTTCCTCCATGGCTCAATCCTAATGCACCACTTAGCATAACTGATTATTATATATTCTTTATATACAATCTCAATATCAGTCAGCTGGTTCATTAACCAAAGGCTTATAATCCCTTTTCAATCCCAGATTTCTTAAAGATTGCCCCATTAACAAACACCCTTTTGCAAATTTGTAAGTGTCAATGTTGCGTTTCTAACTCAGATCTGGCTAATGGTTTATTCTATGTCTCTTATCTCTCTTTGTCAGATATTACAAACTTGTTAGTTCTCCAACTCATGTTTGAAGAGCTTATTTTTCTTATAAGTAAATTCCCCTGTCCTTAATGCTGCTGAATATTACTAACTTGTTTCTCTAAATTGTCAAAGTCACTTGGAAATTTAATTTAATTTGGGACTTGGGAGCTTGGGATTGCCTAAGTGTAAAGTACTGAATACCAGTACTCTCAACTTTTTCTTTGAGGAAAAAATAATTTGAGAACAATTGTTAATATAAGCAAAAAGCCACTTAATTCAAGTTTTCAGTTAGAGAACAAAAAGGTTCAAAGGTTCAACTCACAATCACTTAAAATTAAGGCCAAGAAAAGCTTAAAAATAAATGCTATAGAAATATTTTAAAATTTAATTCCACATTAGAATCAATTAAAAAGTAAGGATGGTAAGGGGAGAAAGAAAGATGGAAGGAAAGGCAATATGAAAATTCAAAGACCTTTGGCCTTTGGACCTTCAAAGTGAGCATCTACTAAGAGAATCTTCTGTCCCATAAATCCAGAAGTAACAGAAAAGAAAATCACAACTGCCACTATTTACAAATTTCAATTAAAAACATAATAAAGGCCCTCCCTGGTGGCGCAGCGGGTTAAAGCACAGCACTGAGAATCTAAAGCCGCTTCCGCATGAGTTCGATTCCCGCCTGCCCGGAGGTGACCACATGGCGTGGCAGACCTCTCCTGACCTGCCCACTGCTCCCCTCAGCAGTGTACTTCATTGATCTGCCTGTTCTGTTCCCCACTCTGTCTCTGGTGAAGCCTCTCACCGCCCCTGAGCCTCTGGCCTGTACCCCAGTTCTGTATGCACAAATAAATAAATCTTTAAAAAAAAAAAAAAACATAATAAAAACTGTTCTAACTATGGGAAGAAAGTCAAACACACTGCTTCTGCGTTCAGACGTCCTGCTGGCTGTGTTACTGTATGTATATAAATAGGTAGGAAATTCTTGTTCATTTTCTCACCTTTTGTATAACGAGTTTCTTTTTTTTTGACCCAAGAAGGCAGAAAGCTAGAAGTAAATTTCTCTAAACTGATCAGCAGTGATTGATTTCTAGATTTAGGAATCTTACTGAATCAGTAACTGCTTATACATGCATTCAATCAACTTTCCATTTCACTCAAAAAATCTTCCTTCAGAGCACGATGTACCTTATGGAACCTTTTATATCTGGCAGTTCTAAGGTCAAACTCAGCCTCTAAATTATACGGTAACCAGATTCAAGTAATTAATTCAGATTCCCAAAGGTCCTATTTTAGTAGTGTACATATCGAAATCTTTCTTCATTTTTAAAGGCGATAAAGTTAATGTTGCAAAGGCTATCAAGTTGTTTCTTAAAATAAATAAATGGGTCATCTCAATGCTAAGATTAAAAAGACATTCATACTAACCAAAGCTGTCATGGGAATAACAACAGAATTTCTTGGCTAAATTTTGAGTGAAGTTTGATTCCACTTAATCTGTACAGACTGCACCCAGCAATAATGAGCAATTCCCTTGTTTCTAACATAGCTGCTGTCTTAACAGTCACCATGCCATGAAGCTTCTGAAGAGAGATCAAAGTAGCTCAGCTAAAGACCAGAGGCTTCTCTGGTGGCCACAGGGTAAAATCTCAGCATTATCACCCCTAAGACCTGAGTTCCATCCCTGGCCAGGGAGGTGACCCACCTATGGCCCAGCAGACATTCCTGTCTCACCTGCTGCTCCCCTTAGCAGTGTATTCAATTGATCCACCGGTTCCGTTTCCCACTCTGTCTCTGGCGAATCCTCTCACACCCACACCTCTGGCCTAAACCCCAGTTCTTCTATGCAAAAATAAAGGAATAAGAATTAAAAAAACAAAGGAGGTTAATATCAATGTTGAAGAGTAGATTCTTCTCTTAAGAATTAAAAAAAAAAAGCAGTGATTACTTTAGGAAGGATGTACCTGATTATGGTTAAGCTTAAATTGCTTTTTTTAAACTAGGCATGTATACAGCACACTGAAACATTGTATGTAATGCTTTTCTGGATCTAGAATGCCAAATACATATATATTGTTTTTCTAGGGAGAAATGCAGTGTGAGTATCAACTTGAAATGTCAGGACTACCTCTCCCTTCTCTCACTTACCCTGTTACCAATCTGATGGGCAGTGGGAACTCTAACTCTTTCCTGGTCTCTCTGAATATATCTAACACCCCCATTTTATTCTGTTGCTACTAAATGATGTTTCTTGACAATTGCCAGGCCTGTTCCCTGCTTGTTCTAAATTGCTTATCTTTTCTCTATCTCTAGCTTAGATTTCTGGCAATTTGAGAATTTTCTGGAGCTCAAAGTGTGGGCAAAATGTTCACATGCCTCTCTGGTCTTTCTGACTCTGCACATTCTCAGATATTAGGAAGACTTCAAAGGTAGAAGGAAAAGTCACCTCCACTGGATTTAGACTGTAGGCTAGAGAAATGGAGACGGGGTGGGGGTAAGGGGACAGCACTGCCCCCTGGCTTCTTAAAGCCCCCCTGGCGACCTGACCTGCTTCTCACAGGCTCCTTGGATGGCCCTAAGACATTACTCAAGGGTAAATTCCCAGGGACAAGGATTGACCTGCAGTTGCACTGGCATCAACTGCTACTGGGATCTGTCCTCCTCAACTAACTGAGAACACAGACTTTCCCCTTTTTTTCTGTTCCTAGAAAAACATCAGTTGTTTTGAAGTTTTTCAAAGGTCACAAATGGGGAAACAGAAGGTAAACATCATTAATAAAGGTCAAGCTTTAAGAAGAGTCACAATAATTGCTCTCTAAGTATTCCAGGAAATGTAAAAAAAAAAA
>NW_004567113.1:18201556-18203345 GCF_000260355.1 Condylura cristata
CTTTAACCCGCTGCGCCACCAAGGAGGGCCCCTGGGACTCGTTATTTATTACAAATCATTCCACACTTAGCCTTCTACTGCAATATCCTTTTGCATTTCCCCTTTACTAGGGAGTCTGGATCTGGTTGGTGCAGTCAGAACTCTGAGGTCACCACGCCCGTTCACCACAGAAGTGGGAAGCTGTTTACTTTTCCACTGCTGCGGTTTCCTAATTGCCACTGCTATGTGTGTGGATGATTTGTGGTAATAATAATCTTGAAGCCTCATTTTTTCTCTTTGGAAGGAAGCTGATGTTCTTCCCCAGCTAATTATGAGAATAAGTAAGAGACTGGATTACAGTATCTGGCACAGACAGGCACAACCAACAATGACAATCACTACTGTCTCCCAGAATCCTCCTGCACGCACACAAGGTGAGCAATGGAAAGGAAAGCTGAAGCTTGACGTTTCTCTGACATTTCTCTGACGACACCATCTTCTGCTGCTCGCCTACGTACACATTAAGAGAAAGAATAGCAAGAAAGAAACATAGAAAGCAAGTTAGGTTGCATATGCTTCAAGGTGGAACCAGGAAACTAGGAAAGTCTCAGAAAAAGGAAATGAGAACATTTTTATTAAAAAGGAAAACAAAAGTCAACATAATGTACAAAATAATAATACATAACCTATCGAAATACTTAAACAGTAGTTTTATTTTGAAACTAAAAGAAAGTTACTTATTTTAAGTCTCAAGATAATATAAGAAATAAAATATTTGTAACAAAAAATGTCCTTGTAACAAAAAACGTCCTTTACATTCCTGACTGTAAGTCTTATTTAAAACGGAACACTTAATCTTTAGTTCAACTGGCAAATCATGTGTACTGTAATGCTCTAAAAAAGGGCCTTTTTACTTCCTCTATTTAAGAAAAAAGAGAAATAAATCCAAGCAGCTTTGTACCTTACACACATAGCTCCTTAACACTCACACGTAGGTGTCATGTCTCCAGGCAAAATCCTTCTGTGCATTATTATCTTTCCAGCTAGTCCAGGTCTATTTTCCCCTCTCCTCCAGCTTCTCTCAGTACCAGAGATACTAATGGTAAGTGAAGTTATCACACAATTTCCCTTTTCTTCTAGAATCAAGCTTCTTCCCATTAGTTGTTTGCAAAGTTTCTCACTGCCAGTCTCTCACATGTTTCTATCCCCTAACAATAGGCATGTTGTCTCCTAACTTGGAAAATTAACATGAACATCCACATTGACCTGGCAGTTGTCAACTGCAGTCATTTTCCAGGCAGCCAACATAAGGCCATGAACAGAGCTGCCTTTGTTGTGAAAAAAATGATTTTTCTGAAGTTTATGTGATGCTGAAGCTGTTCTGTACAACCCACTGCTCCTGGCTCAAATACCAGCAAATAGCAGCATGTATTCTGTGAGAAGTATAAAGGACATGGAAAAAGATAGTTAATCTATTCAATGAGATAACAGAACTTGATTGTTTCTTTCTTTGTGTTCTAAATTTTAATATAGAGTTTTAAGATCTTACCCAAAATTCGAAAGGGAATTCATTGTCAAACTCATGTTTTTTCCTCCTGAATTATTGTGAAAATAAATCAAGTAGCTTCTCTTTGATATTTGTTAATTAGTCTCTAACAAAAATCAACCTGACAGTGAACTTGCAAAAAGTAACATTCCAAAGCAAGAAAATTTGGTTCTAGGTAAAACAAAAAATACTTAGATACTATAATTTGTCAGGTTAATTAACACTAATGGCAGTACAAGTAAAAAGTGGGATTATGTCAAACAG